>NW_022196911.1:59268389-59279091 GCF_008632895.1 Mastomys coucha
AAAAAAAAAAAAAAAAATCCGAAAAGCAGGTACCTGTGAGTTTGATCTTGGACAGCCGGGCCAAAATGCCAGGCAGATCATCAGTGTGAAGCTTCATCTCTTTCCACTGCTTTTCTTCCTTTTTCTCTTTGGCTGTGTCAAGGGAATTGTCCATTATGGAGGTTGCCCCCAGCTCCACCAACTCCTCATTTGGCTTCCGGGACAGAGGCAGACTGGGTGCTGGGAAAGATGGCACCTCGTCCACTTCTGCTCTAGCCTGCCCTGAAGATGTGTGTTCAAGGAAAGGAGAAGCCGGTGGCTCTGGTTTTGGTTTGACTCGCTGGCTAAGGCCCCTGTGCAGCTGTGTGACATACTAGACAGAAAAACAAATAGCACACGTTACTAAAAACGAGGACGTCGGTTAATGTCTTCCACCAGTCATATTTTTATGGTACTTGAAAAAGCTTCCTACGTTTAAGATTGGTTAGCACAGCAAGCACCAACAGTGCATATAACATAGACATCAGCATTTAAGGACACAGAGGCCAAGTTAATTCCTTAGCTATGGTTTTAAATTTGTGGTTTAGAAAAATCTAGGAATCTAAGTTCCTGGCAAAGAACATACACCTGTTATTCACTGACCTTTACACAGGATGGGCTTTCTAAATACAAGGAAGCCATCTACAGATATCACCAAGGTTGGCTTTGGCCTCCTGAGCTCTAAAGCAACTGTCCAAGAGGACTCACTGGAAGGCTTCACAAGGCCTCTCAACTTACAGCCCTGTGGGAATGTGGGATGTGGCAAGGACACTAGTTGTGGAGTTTTGCCTATCACTCACCAACTAACAAAAACTGGTAATTACCAGTGACATTATGAGACCCTTATTTCTCAGTTAATCTTCCCATCAGTATTTAAAGACAGTTCATTATTTATAACTCTTTTATTTATAAATGAGAACATCAAACTTCTCAAAATCAACAAAGCTGAATTTTAGTGAGATTTTACATTCTTTAAATTTTAAGTTAACGAATCCAAACAGAACACTAGACTATGAATTTGGGAGCCATTCACAGTAGCTCTGTGAATTTCCAACTGTATTACTATTCTCCTACCCTTTTCTATACAATTGACTCACGGTGCTGCCACAAGCTCATGGTATGTCAGCATGTATACAGGCCTATAAAAGAAGTAGATTATCAGTGCCCCTGTAATAGCCCTGGCAAATTACAAAATCTTTATTTTAGTTGACTCAAAAGTTGTGTGTGTGTGTGTGTGTGTGTGTGTGTGTGTGTATGCATGTTCACATGTAGAGAGGGTACAAACACAGTCACAGGTCAGCCTTGAATGTCTCTCCTCATCTTATGTTTTGAGACAGTCTCATCAAATGAGCTGAGTGGCTGGCCAGTGAACCTAGGGATCCTAATTTTGCCCCTTTGAGCTGAAATGACAAGTGCTCAGTAGTTCCATGCCTAGCTCTTTATGGTGGTTCTAAGGATCGAACCCAGATCTTCATGGTGGCAATGCAAGCGCTTTACTGACTGAGCCGTTCCCCAGCTCCTCAGAAGTAATGTTAAAGACTTTTCAAATGCACAGATGATCTAAGAAATAAAGGGGTCACACTGTTAAACAACTACTTCTGTATTACTGACATATTTACAGAACTTCAAAGAATGTATAAAAGATGCATCATACAAGTTCAGCTTTTCCTAATTTTAGCCTGGTTGAAATATGCCATAAGTTTTCAATCTTTCTCCAAACTTAATCAATAAATTCAAGATCATATATTTAACCTCAAATGCCAGAATTATTCTGGTTCCAGTTAAGAATAATCAAAACAAGAGATTAAAGTTTTGGATAAACTTAAGAGAACACTAAATAAAAGCCCCTCTCAAACAGTACTTCCTAAACCTTTTCTTCTATTAGACATTTTTGCAACCTCCACCCTGAGAGAAAAGCTGAGGCAGAAAGCAGCGGAAGGATGGCTTCTACTTACCATGCGCTTGAGGAAGCTCAAGTGCTGGACCGTGACCCACTGATTATTGACATTCCTGAACAGATGTGTGACCCTGTGTGGCAATCCCTGTAGAGCTCTTCTCTCTAAATACCAGACACATCCTCCTACTGAGCCTGAAACAGAGAGACAACAGGAAGACATGTAGAAATGACAGCTGCTCATTCATGGTGCCCACATCCACCTAGAGGCAAAGCCAAGCAGACTGCTGCTCTGTGTGAGGCTGGGCTCAAACCATCTCTGCCTCCAACCCAGGAATAAGTCAGCCTTAGGCTTAGGTCAGGGACAGTCTTCAGGAGGACTGGGGAAACGTCAGTCTCACATCATTATGCATACAACAATTTAGTGGGAAGTGGAGACGACCACACTGTAGATGTTTCTAAGAAGAAAATACAACTCAGTGAGTTCACATTTTAAAAAGTAGAAAAGGCAGCACACAACTTTTCTTACTAAATGCTAGTAAACTGAGACAAAGGTTTACATTTCGATTGTGGTTGCACAGTTAAGACAGCTACAAGGAAGGGAAATACTTTTCAGTAAATTATGACTGGCAACCCAGTTAGGAATAAGCTGCTTCTGTCGCATCCAAATCTACAGTTTAATCACTTTATTAAACCTCTCAAATCAACATGTGAAAGTGGATAGCCTTATGTGTCTAAGGCCATTTCTTTCTCACATGCACCTCTATCCTTTATTGCAGGTTTTAGGAGCATCTTAAACTCTTCCTTCTCACCTAATGAATCAACAAGTCCACTCAACTCTGACATGTCCATCAACTCTGTCCCTCTCCTTCTATTCCTACTGAAAGACTCTACGATCTTACACTGGAGCAGAGTAATAGCAGAGTGAAGGCAGTCATCCAGCCTTCACGTATCTCCTTTCTTTTCCAACCCGTGTTTCACAGATTGCACCCCTTAAACCTCCCCAAACAACGCCACCATCTGGGGACTGAAGGTTCAAATGTCTGTGCCTGTATTCCAACCACCATACCCAACAAACAGTACTCACACAAACGTGGATATCTGCTTTACTACAGCAACGCTGCTTCATGACCACACCATTAAGTAGACTGTACATAATGGAATCAGCATTATTTACACTGTTTCCTTGTATGCAATGGATTCTATACTTATCAAATTTTCAATCTCTTTCCACTATTCTACTGTGTTATAACGTGTTTTATGACAGCACTTTTTTCTTTTATTCTTCTCTCCTACATTACATCCCGACCACAGTTTCCCCTCCCACCCTCCCATCCCAACCTTCCCTCTCCCCCAGATCCACTCCTCACCTGTTTCCCTTCAGAAAAGGTAAGCTTCCCATGTGTTACCAACCAAACACAGCATAACAAGTTACAGTAAGATTAGCACATCCCCTCCCATTAAGGCTGGACAAGGCAACACAGTAGCACAGTAGAAGGAAAGGGGTCCCAAGAACAGGCAAAAGAGTCAGAAACAGCCTCTCCTCCCTCTGTTAGGCATACTGTAAGAACACTGAGCTCTACAACCATAACATATAGAGAGAGGACCTCGGTAAGACCCATGCAGGCTCCCTGGTTGCTGGTTCAGTCTCTATGAATCCCTATGAATCCTGGTTAGTTGATTCTGTGGCCCATGTTCTTATAGTGTCCTTTGACCTCTCTGGCTCCTACAATACTTCCTCTTCTTCTTCCATGGGCTTCCCCAATCTCTGCCTAATATTTGGCTGTGGATCTTTACATCTGAAGTGAACTGTTCCCATCTGTTCTAGAATGCAGTGTTCTGAATAAAACAGCCTTCATCTCCACCAGACTGGCAGTGCCTGCTTGCAAGAGTCTATCCAGCTTGATAGCTGCTGACATTCCCTCACAGAGGGGTTGAGGAGGACTTGGACTCTCACCTGAGATTCCAGCCACTCCTCACAACCATTTGTTTGCAATTCTGCCTTAACTGCATGTGGCCTCAGGGCTTAGAGATACTAGAGTAATAAGGCTGGGAAAGGTGCCCTTTTGTGGCTATGGGGAAGCTGTCATCCACACTAGGTACAAACTTGCAAGTGCAGCTGCTTTGAGATCCCTTCCTACTCCTGCCAGTAGACCCCTCACCTGTGATCTATAAGCAACCCAATAAAAACAATGGCTCCCTAGACTGAACTTTGGTGGAATCACATTTTGGTTTTTGATTAGAACCTTATGATGAAAGAGTAGGCATTGCTTCCATCTCCCCAAGGAAAGATTTCTCAAAACACCATCATCATAGTGTTTAGTTCTTCAATGGCAGAGTCTCTCCTTTAGTCAAGTCTGTTACCACAGCTGCTGGACACTTGTCATATAATAAAGTGAAATGATGTTTGCCAACTGACTAGCCCAAGTAGACTTCCTGAACTGTGAAAACAAGTACTACCCTTGGAAATACAAGGCCATTATCTGAAAGAGGTGAGCCAACGGCATTGAAGCCATCTCCTCAAATCACAATTATGAAATGCTTACTTTCAAGTGAATGGATATAAGATTGCTTTGGAACCACCCTGGAAATTCTTTCTAGATTAGATGAGTCAAGCTGAAATTTTACAAAACAGCAGTAACAACACCACTGTGAGAGGTGAAGGGTGGGGAGGGGACACAGCTAGGAAACTGTATTTGTAAATGATGCCAACACTTTGGTTTTGTCAAAGTGTGTCAAGTGTCCGTGAACAAATACATAGAAAATAAAAGCTATTTCAGGCCCAAGTAAACACATGAAAATACACTTTAAGATACGCAGGGCTTTCAACAGATACATTAGAATCTAAAGAAATAATCAGAACACCTATATTCCTCATTACCACTGGACTGTGACTGTAGGGCTTTGTAAATCAACTGTGGAGACTTAAAGCTCCTGAACTACATTTAATAGAAATGAGAAATACTTGAACTTCTATGAACTCAGAATAACTGCTAGTTACTTAACAACCCTAATGGTCCTTCTCTGCAACTCTTCCCATCAAACTACCAAAGATCCAGAGGGATCTTTCATAGAGTTACATATGAGCAGATTTTCCTGAAAATATGCTCAATTTCAGAAAATAAGCTATGAGTTCCTTCTATTCTACCACTCCAGAGGCTGATCCTGGAATAGGGGTGTCACATGCAACCTATCTCGTAGCACCATGAGACTCAAGAATCAAAATAGAATTGTCCTGTAAGAAGCTGAAATACCAAACAGCGGTAGAAAGAAAGGCTGCTCTGAGGAATGTGTATATAAAGAAGGAGCTTCTGTACAGAGAGAATAGTCAAGCACTCAGAAGAGATTAACCCTCTAAAAATGAGTACTAAGGGTCAGCATCAAGGAATACTCACAATCGGTGATTACAGAAAGTAACAAAGAAGTGACTCAAAAAAGACTCACAACCAACACCACACACACACACACACACACACACACACACACACACACACGAAAAACCCCACAAACTTTTCATTTTAGAAAATGACAGTCATATAAAAACAGAGGTGTCCAAGGAGTCGCCATTACTCATCTCCCAGGTTCAACAATTACCAAATACTGCCCAACTTTGTCCCTTCTACCCACCCTTCCACTTGCTGCCCTAGTTTATGTGCCAGAAGGTACCTTTGAGATCATCTAGCTCAGTTACCTCATTACAGACATGTAAATGTTTCATTAAAGAAAGCCAAATGATCTGTACTGAGATCATACAAACTCATGGGAGAAAAGAGCTTTCCAGAAGCACTGTGCTCACCACAGTCAGCCAGACACTGTGGCGGTGTTTATGTGACAGGATAGTTCTGAGATGTGAGAAGGTACACCTTGACTTCCACTATCTTGTCTGTACTATGGAACACTCTGCCATCATCCACCGGTACTAGGCACAAAACCAACCTCCTCTTTAATATTTCTACCAGCACAATCTCATTCATTCACAAATGACTGAGCATCATCAATGTCTATAGGCATTGTTCTGGACATGAGGGATACAGTGTTGAACTAGGGAGACAGACAATCTCTACCCTCACAAAGTGTTTAATCTAACTGGGAGAATCACACTAAATTGTTGCACATTTGTACTGCATGTGTGAACCAGTACAGCATATGTTAAGCGTGATAAATTAATATGATATAAGAAAAGAAGGATAAAGACTTCTATTTTAGGTAGAGTGCTAAGGTTGGCCTCTCTGAAAAGGTAATATATAAGACTTGTTAAAGAGTTTGTAACAAGCATACATCTGTCAAGTCCTTCTGATGGAAGGAGCCATAATGATGGTACAGTGAGTGCTGTCTCAATGAGATTCAGTTGGCAGTTTTCATTATCATGGTTATCATTGTAACACTTTACTCTGGAAGACAGCTCCTCATAGAGGGGGGTGGGCGGGGGGAGGGGGGCAGGTGCGCCTCGGGTCATTAAAAGGCAATGGCTAGGAACCGCGGCTCTCATATGCCAGGCTTGTGGGGCTTCATGGTTTACCTTGCCCTCCAGCTTGCTCTGTCTGAAACTCCAAAGAGCACGGGCACCAAACGTTAGAGACCACCTGGCTTACGGTGCAAAGCTGGTCCACCCAAAGGTCACCTCCCTGACAAGTGACGAGCCAAGGGCTTCCAAGGTTGCCGGCAGCCGGAAACGTGGCCCCGCGCGTGGCAATAAGAATACAATTCGCCCACGATCGTTCCCAATTGGGTACAATACCTGTGAGGATGCGCGAGGAAAGAGTGTGCGGGGACGCGGCCATAACGCACTGGTGCAGCAGTCCCCAGGACCCCCGTATCCTCTCACCTCACCGGCTCCTGGGCGCCGCCATCTTGCTAGCCCGCCCTCTGAGCGAGGCGGGACTTCCTTTCGTCACTTCCGGCTCCCCGTGGTTTCTGAAAGCTAGGTTACTGGGAGTTTATAGAGATCCGACCGTGGCGCTTTCGCTCTCCTCTCAGACGCTCCAGATCTAGACTAGGTGAACGCGATGCTATGGAGGGACAAAACGCTGGAGCGCGCGGGCGGAAAGCTTGTCTTGGCGGGATTAGGGCTCTGGAGTCGGGCCCGGCCCGGCAGTCCCCTGAGCTTGAGAGAATTGAATGCCTCCTCAATTGTCACCTAGGCTGATCTTGCACAGCCTGTTGGCTTCTCGTAGAGTTTGGTAAGTAAAAGAACGAGGAACTCCTTAAAAGAGCGAAACATCCTTTTCTAGGGCAGTTTGTGCTTGTTTTCAGCGATGAGGAGAGATCTCTGTGGTTCACCTCAAGTGCTAATCTGGGGACACTGAGCCAGGAGTTTGTGCAGGAGCATCTCTGCAGTAAGAGCTGGTCATTGTAAGAGTCATCCTGATAAGGATAAGGTAGAAAGCGCTATGGAATGAGGTTAACATTTCTGTGAAGTAGGCCGAAGAAAGGCTTTGAAGAGCAAACCTGCTGCTCAGTTGAAGGAACTGTGAGATTTTTCCAGTTTACCAGGAAGACAGAGCAGAGAGTGGGATTGATTCTCTGAGGCCCATCACAGTTCATCACTGTGGACCTAGGATAATGGGTGACCCCATCAAATTAATGTTAAACTAAGGAAGAAGAGGATGGATTTCTGGTGAATAACTGAAAAGTTAACAACAACTTTGTTCAGTCCACTGTTTTGCAAGTACTCTGAACATGCTGTGTTAAGTGAAATATTGCGAAGTGCAAGCCTTAAATAAACAAATGAAAAGTACAATTTGGGACCTAATCACACTAACAGTGAGTGTTGCGTAGATGAATGAGGCCTTCTGCTTTGCAGCCATTTTGGTTAATTAGACCCACTGTCCCTGGAAGGCTGATCATTATAAATAAGTTAGCCCTTTACAAACTAGACCTCAGATGCCTAGCTGGATGATGGTTAAATGATGTGGAACCTGAGGGCTGGAGAGATTGAAAGAGTCAAACAGTAGATTGTATAGCAATGCTTCCTGTCTCTTTATATTTATCTCTTAAATTTTGTGTTATAAAACCAAGAAGTGATAGTGTACACCTGTAAGATGGCTATAAACAAAATTAATTAATAGCAGGAGTTAGCAAATTAGGGAAGAAGTAGGAATCCTGATACATTGTTTATAGGAATATAAAATATTGTAGCCACTTTGGAAAAGCAGTTTAAGTGTTCCTCAGTAAGTTAAACACAGTGCTACCCCATGACCCAGCTGTGCCTTTCCAAGGTATATTTCCAAGACAAATGACAGCATTCATTCACTCCTAATACCCCAAAGTGAATATAACTTAAATTATATATCAACTGATTATACATAGTCTGTGATATATCCACATACTGGCCTATTTGCTATGAAATGAAAATAAAATGCAAATACATACTACAACCATGAAAACAGTACTAAAATGAAGAAGTCAGTCACAAAAGACCATGTATTAGATAGTTTCCATGTATATGAAAATTCCAGAATTCTTAAATCATTAAAGAGGCATGGGTAAGTAATTACCTAGTGCTAGTACAAAGGGTAGAGAGAAAAGAGGAATGTTACTAATGGGTACAAGGCTCATTTAGATAGAGAGAAAAATGAAAATATTCCTAAATTGATTGCGGTGGTAGTTGTACAACTCTCAATATACTTAAAATCTTAGTGTAGACAGTTGGTACCATTTTTTAGGTGTAAGATAGTGAAGATAGTTATATATAATTGTCTTCATATATTTCATTCATACATGAATGCATTATGATAATGGTAGGTCTTGTTTTCATAGAAATATTCTAAAGACTGTCTAACTCTGTCTTAGTTAGGATTTCTGTGACTGTGAAGAACTACCATGACCACAGCAACTTTTATAAAGGAAAGCATTTAACTGAGGGTGGCTTATGTTCAAAGGTTTAGTTCATATCATCATGGGGAAGCATAGTGGCACTCAGGCAGGCATGGGGCTAGAGAGCTGAGAGTTCTACATCTGCCTCTAAAGGTAGCAGGAGGAGACTGCCATACTGAGCCTGGCTTGAGCATCTGAGACCTCAAAGCCCACCCTACAGTGACACACTTTCTCCAACAAGGTCACACTTCCTAATAGTGCCACTCCCTATGGGCCTATGTGGGGCTTTTTTTTTTTTCAAACCACCACAGACTCCCTCAGTTTTCATGATTCATCATGCCAGCTTCTCACTAATAACGAGTTCTCCAGCCTCTGCTTAGTATTTCTTGGCATAAGCGTTCCTCCCTTCTGCAAAAAAGACTTAGGATAGGGATAAGTAAAAACAAATATATCAATGGACAGGAGTTGGGTGGTTCCTTTGTTCCTGGCTACTGAGGGTTTAACGGAGGCAAGTACTTCTAAGCTCTACCTCCAGCCCCCCCACGCTGATTCTTTGAATGATGAGAAAACTGCAAAAGGACTCAGCTACTGCTAGGGAGGAACATCTTTAAAAGGTGCTTCCAGGAAGTACAGGGAGATGGGAAGCAGGGAGGAGGAGAAACTAGCCCCTTCTCCTTCCATCGCTCTTGCTACGTTGTGGCCCTTGTGGGCAGAGCCATGCAGGACACCTGCAACAATGTGGTTGGCCCATCCCCAGCTCTAGGCACACTTTGACATGGCAGCCTTGCAAATTACTGATGGGAATTCTTAGAGTAGGTGTTCTACTCTTAAGTAGTTGGAAGTTACAGCCTCCTGGGAACTTGACCACCCAGTTCAGCTCCTTGGAGTTCCTTCTTGTTCCTCCAAGGTGACTGATCACATCAGGGTGGGATTATCCTCTGAGATCGTTCCAGATTAGCACCTCAATTATAGTCTGCCAGCACCCTTTTCCCATCCTTACTTTCCAAGGCTCCATCTGTGAGTCTTGGGATACTAAGAGTGAAAATTACAGTTATTTAGAATGGGAGAGTGGAAGGAAAGTGCACTGGGTAAGCTCTCTTTGCCACCTTTGTAATAAATAGACTCTGATTATATTGAAGGAAGCAGAATTCCCAATACTGAAGAGGAATCACAGTTGCTTTAAGATGGCATAATTTTGTCCACCCTCACCTGTCACTCTGTTTTCCAGAGTTTTGGACAGTAGGATGGCTGCATCGCCCAGACAGGAGAAGAAAAAGAGGAGCCTGCTGGAGAAGTTCTGGAGAAATTTTTTTTTTTTTTTATGGTTTACTGAACATGTGAAGGGAGGTATTCTTTCTGCCTTGCCCACGTTATGTTCAGGAAGCAGGCTTGGGAATGAACCCTGGAGCTGAGACAACTATCCTGAAACTATAACAAGCCAGAAGAATAAATAAACCCCAGTTTCTTGCATCCTGGGTGATGTATTTAGTGAATAGCCTAGGGGGCCGAACAATCTGCATTAAAGCTTGCTGAAGATATGTGAGACAGAGACAACTGGGATTGTGGCAGCTCTCCAAAAAGGATGTCATGCCCGGTGAAAGCAGACAAAGTCAAATAGAGTGGAGTTCTGGTTTGTATTTTTGTTTTTATCAGACAACCTCAGTGTATAGCCTATGACTTTCTTTAAACTGGTGTTTCTCTGAGCCCTCTGAGTACTAGGAATGCAGGTATGCACTGTCGGGTTGAGGTACATTTCTAATATAAAATAAACCTGTAATGCTTTACGTAACACTAAAAATAAAAGGCCATTTTGTACAGCTTTGTTTCATGTTTCCTATTTCCTGTGCACCCTTCTCCTTTGGTGATATCAGAATATCTGGTTTACCACATCAGGAAGGCATCCCTCTCCTTGTTTGGTTCTTTTAACCATATCAAAACTTAGTGACGGTAAAATGTTCTGAGCATAGTAAAAAA
>NW_022196911.1:59279114-59303530 GCF_008632895.1 Mastomys coucha
AAAAAAAAAAAAAAAAAATGCTATGTTTGAGAAAATCATAACCTTAAGGACCCTGTTAAAGACTAAGGGTTTTGGTTGCCAGCAAGTGCTGGCTGACAGGAGCCTGATATAGCTGTCTCCTGAGAGGCTCTGAGAGTACCCCACTAACATAAAAGAAGAGGCTCACAGCTCTCCATTGTATTGAGCACAGGGTCCCAAGTGAAGGAGCTAGAGAAAGGACCCAAGGAACTGAAGGGTTTGCAGCCCCTTAGGACGAACAACAATATAAACTAACTAGTACCCTCAGAGCTCCCAGGGACTAAACCACCAACCAAAGAGTACACATGGTGGGACTAATGGCTCCAGCAGCATATGTATAGCAGAGGATGGCCTAATCGGTCATCCATGGGAGGAGAGGCCCTTGGCCCTGTGAAGGTTCTTTACCCCAGTGTAGGGAAATGCCAGGGCCAGGGTGGGTTGTTGAGCAGGGGTGGGTGGAACAGAGTTTCTTTAAAATTTTATTTTATTTTTTTGGAGGGAAAACCAGGAAAGGAGATATCATATGACATGTAAATAAAGAAAATATCTAATAAAAAAAAGACTAAGGGTTTTTGGTTGTTGATTCATAGTTATGGGGAAATGGCTATGTGTTCTCATAAGTGAACCATCAGCATTAAATACTATACAAGTCCAAAGTACAAGATGTGGGGAAGACAATTTCACAAGCAAAATCCCAGTTAAATTACTTCCAGGACAGCAATCTTTCATAAATGACTAAGAATGTGTGGATCTCCTTATGTCTTTTCTGGAACCAGCTACTACTTCTTGTCAGTGAGCTTCTTTTTCCCTGCATTTATACCTTAACCTTTAGACCAACAAGAGACAAAATTTATTTATTTTTTAATTTGGAGTGTGTTTCAGTGTGTGCGTGCATGTGCCCCCTCATGTGAGCCGTGGCATGTGTATGAAGATCAGAGGACAACTTTCAGGAGTTGGTCCTCTCCTCCTCCCATAAGTTCACTCCAGGAGTTGAGTTCAGCTTGTCAGGCTGAGCATTTGACCAGCTGAGCCTTCTGCCATACGAGGTCTATTTGTTAAGACAATGTGTCTGTATTTGCAAAACAGTGTTGATAGCACCCACTGTGCTGCTTCTGAACATTTGCTCATATTGTCTTTGTTACTTTTTCTCAAGAACTGTTGCTCAATACATTGTATCGACATTTCAGATGAGTCACCCATTTTTTCAAATTAACTTTCTAAAACAATGCCACAACTAGAAGTTAAGCCTGTCTGATACCAATGGGCATGTTTTCAATTCTGCTGTATGTCCTGTATTTTATATATTACACAGTCCCTGTTATCTAGATCTTTTTTCTTCATTCTACTCTAAAGTTTTTTTATCTCATCAAACCAATGCAGTTATTGAAATTCAGCCTTAAAATTTTGCTTGATTTTGAAATTTTCTGACTTGCATTCAATTCCATTTGACCCAGTTTTGTATATGTGTAGGACAGGATGCTAATACCGGGTCTACAACTTAAGTTTACACTGTTAGTACTTTATCCATATCTGGACCTTTGCAAGAATACTCAGTTTCTACCTAAGAGCTCATAAAACAAAAGCTTTGATTGTGGACCTGGCAATTCAGCTTCAAAAATTATTGCAATTTTCCAAAAGTCATATAAACTATATGTGAAAATAAGCGCTCATTGTGTTAGTTACGTTTCTGTTGCTGTGATATAATACCACTACCAAAAGCAATGTAAGGAAGTTTATTTAGCTTATGGTTCCAGAAGGGCAGAGTGCATTGGGTTCAGAGGGGCAGAGGCATCATGGAAGGGAAGGCTTGGCAGTAGGGACAGGATGCTGAGCGCTCACCTCAACTGGGCAGAGGAAGCAAAGAGTAAGAGTAAGAAATGTGGTGAGGTTATAAGCTCTCAAAAATAGCTCCATGGCCAGCCCCTTTTCTCCAAGTAAGGCTCTACCTCCTAATGGTTTCACATCTTCCCAAATGGCATCACTAACTGGGGACCAAATATTCAAATACAGGATCCTGTGAGGAACGTTTTTCATTCAGACCACAGTTGGCCACATAAGCTTGGGGCCATCTCACAATACAAAATGCATGTAGCTAACTTTCTAATTTCCTGGTCATTATAGTCTCAACACTGTTGAAAAGTTCCAAGTTCTTTTGAGCCTGAAGGCAATCTCTTTACTGTGACTCCCTAGGAAGAAAAAAAAAAAGAGTGAATTACATATTTTTGACATACAGTGCCACAGAATAAAAGACTGGACCAAAGCAAGACCAACACCCAACAAGGCAAACACCAAATCCTGTAGCTCCATGTCCAGTATCTGGGTCTTCATTTTCAAGGGGCTTAGATGACTCTGCTCCTCCGTTGATCATTCTTCTGATTCTATTCCTTATATGCAGCTTCCCCTGCTAGATATCTCATGACTCTGTCATCTCCAAAATATTGATGCTATCACACCCCAGTTTTCACTCTTACAGCTATCACCCAATGGTCTTCCAGGACCTTGTAGCAACTGCAGCCTACCATACTTGCCAGGACTCAGTGGCTCTCTAAAACTCCAGAGGAAGAATCCATGACCCCCTCAATCCTTTATCTTTCTTGTTTTTGAAGCCAGAAACTGCCAAGTTCAGGTGCTAACGCAGGATGGATCTTCACCTCCTTGGGCCACAATTGCAGCAACTTCTATTGGAGCAGGAAATCTCTTCGGCTCTTTTACAAGCTTGAGTGTGTTATATCTTGCCCTGAGTGATGCTTTCATATCTTCCCAATGCAAACCAAAAGGCATCTCTTGAATGGAGCTAGTCTTAATCATTACAACATCATTTCTAGCACATAACATGAAGCTGTGTTGAAGTTTTCTCTGCCAAAGAAATTACCTTTAAAGCCAACCTTACTCACGATCTCAGAATGGGACAGATTGCAACCAGATTCTTTGAAAAACTTAAACATGAATGACCTCTAGCCCAGAGGGACAGAGCCCATCCTGGTGGGGGAAGGCAAGACATGTTTGCAAGGGCTGGAAGTTGAAACATCTTATCTCGGCCATAAACAGGAAGCAGAGCAGGAAGTCAGGTAAAGCTATAAGTCCTCAAAGTCTGACTTCAATGACACACCTCCTCCCACAAGGCTCTACCTAACTAAAGGTCCCGTAACCTCCCCAAGCAGCACTACCAACTGGAGACCTAGTGTTTGAATACCTGAGCCTATAGGTATTCAAAACAGGACGCTTGAGAAAATATTCCTGGATTGAGTGCACTGATGATGGTGGTAGTGCTGGTGAGGGTGAAGTTAGCAAAGTAACTTGTTTTTATTTGATATCACTTGCTACATTGATACATCATCTGAACAACCATTTAGGTTATTTTCATCTTGTAACTAAATCTAAGAGTGTTTGGGAAATCTTTCTTGGTTTCATAAGGCAGCTATACGGTTTCATAAGCACCACAGACGGGGCAACTTAAAGCAGCAGATGTGTATTGTCTCCCCACTGTGGAGATGCGCAATGCCAGCGGGCCATGCCCTTTAATAGCTTCTAGGGGAGTAGCCTTCATTTTCATTTTGGTCTTCAGCAAGTCCCAAGGCATCATTTGACACAAAGCAGCAAAATCCCAGCCTCAGACCCCTCCTAAATGGTGTCCCTCTGTGTCCAATGTTACCCTGTTTTTTTTGTTGTTCTGCATTTCTCAGAGTATGATGATTTGCATGGAAAATACCTCCCTTAGGCTCATTTATCTGAACATTTGGTCCCCAGTTTGAGGCATTGTTTGGGGAGGGCCTGGAACCTTTAGGATGTAGAGCCTTGCTGGAGGAAGTATCCATCGGGGCAGGCACTCCACTTTTTCCTTGCCTCTTTTCTCTGCTTCCTGTGTGTGAATGAATATGCCGTCAGCTAGTGCGCATGTCATGTCTTGTGTGGCATGATAGGCTGAGTTCTTCTGGAACCATAAACTAAAGTAAGCTCATCTTTAAGTTGCTTTTAGTCCTGGTGTTTTATCATAGCAACAGGAAAGTGACTAGTTCACAGACTGTCATTGTGTAACACAGGCTGGCCTGGAATTTAGTTCTTCTGCCTCACCCTCCCTAGTGCTGGGATTACAGGCATGTACCACCATGCCCACCTTTAAATTTAACTTCTTGCAAAATCACCTGCCATGTTGATTTAGACTCCATCGTAACAACCTCAATTTGATTATATCTGCAAAACCCTGTTTCCAATTAAGAACACATTAGAAACCGAACATGTCTTCTGGAAAGGCACATCAGCCTGTAATTCTGCCCAAGGATGCTGTGGATGGTAAAGCATTGAAACTGAACCTGGACCTCGGAGATGCTAGGCATTTTTCTCAGTAGCATGTGCTTGGGAGGGCTGTGTACAATGCCTTCAGAAAGAGAGAGATGTAAATGCAGGGGGAGGGAGAATAGAGTATTAGGTAAAAATTTGTAAGAGAATGAAACTTTGAGTTGGTTTCAGACATTTCCTCTCCAATAGTTACATGCCAAATGACTCCCCAGGGTCTTGGGGGGAGTTATGACCTAAGATCATTACAGCCAGTGATTTGTCTTTCAGCAGGACAGGCAGGCATTCTCAGAAATGCAGGGGCTTGCCAGTGACTCTAACTAATTGAAAAACTATTTGAAGATACATTCTGGTGGTTCAGTGGGTTTGGGGTTATTTAGAACAGAAAACATTTCAAAAATAAATTTAAAACCAACACAGAGTTGCCAACTTTTAATGCTGTAAGGGTGTTTTAAAGTAAGTCAAACTAGCATCTAACACTGTAGTCATTTTGTAAAGACAAATCATCTTAATGTGAAAAATTATTCAAGGGATATAACCTGATAGCTATTTACATTGGATAATTTAGTTTTATGAAAAATATCTTTATTTAATATCTGTGTGCCCCGGAAAAATAAAGAACTTTTTTCCTGTAGATAAGATCTCGTCCATGAATGGAGGGTTTGAAATCCAGGAAGTGACAGGAACTCAGGACAGAAACTGAAAATGAGCGCTGGCTAGCACTCCACGATTTATGCCACTGCAGGGAAAATAATATTCAAAACTAACTGTAATCGTTTCCATTTTCTAAGGAAAGTTTCAGTGGGAAAATAAATCTCTGAGTTACTACTCCCTTCCACATGAAGAGGATGGAGGGGGTCGAGAGATGGTAACGTCTTCCCTCAGCCAACATCTGGGTTTCCCCTTCATGTGTTTCAAATATTCATGGGACTATTATGAAGGGACTCCATGTTTAAAAGAATTTGGACATCTAATTCATTCTCCCAAACTCTCTGAAAGTTCACATCTGCATCTAAAACTGGCTTGTGCTCCTTGGGCTCCATTTGCTAGGAATTTCGGCAACTTTGGTCTGGGTGAAAACACATCGAGAGAATGGTCCATCAGTCTGTCTGTGATCAGAGGCATATCCAGGGTGAGATTTACCCATGGAGAAGGAAGAAAGGCCAGTGTGCCTAGTCAAGAAGCACCATGTTCCCGAATCTCAGAGCAGTACAGCCAGGAGCCAGGCCAGCCAGAGTAGGAGTTAGTTGAGTGTGAAGAGGCTTTGAAGCTTTCACTGGGGTTGAATTTCTTTCTCTCTGGAGAAAGGCAGGGTGCCTGCGAGGCTGCTTTAAAACCAAGGATTGGGAACTGCAGATCAGCTCCTCAGCACCCAAGTCAGGTGCCTCACAACTGCCTATCACTGCTCTGACGCCCTCTCTGGCTTCTTCAGGCACCTGCATACACGTGATGGATGTAACTAAAGCTAATCATATATGGATATACCTAAGGGACTGTGTGGTCTTGCAAGATTTTGTCGTGAAGCATTGGCCTGAAGACCTAGGCCTTAAAACCACAATCAGGAACAGAAATAGTTGGGCGCAGCCACAGGGTCCTTACCCTAAATCTTCGCATTCTTTGGGGGTGTGGAATACTTAAGTAAATCAAACAGGATAAAGCTCCAGTCAAGACCAAGAGCTCTGAACTCTGTCTAGACTGAAGTCCAAGCTCATTCACACCTGAGGTCTGTACCCTGCTGAGATATTCATGGCCCCCTTCTGGGCTTCAACTAGCTCATCTTTTAATGGAGACACAATAGAGAGGAATTGGAAATGTGATGTGTAAAACCTGTAATATCCAGTATATTACTTATTTCTCTTGTGCCACACAACAGTTCAGTCACTATTAGTATTACTGACTTTTTTAAACCAATATCTATGTAAAATAGATATTATTAAGCCCATTTTATATAGAGGGAATCCATTATGGATATTTAATTTAAAAATCTTGACAATATCTTGATTCTGTTAGATGAAAAGTTGCAAATACCCTTTGTCTCACAGCTGACTGGTTGAAACTAATCGGATGGTCCTACTAAGATTGCCAAGGTCCAAGGTATCTGGTAAATACAAGTTGAGTACTAGACTAGACAGTATTTTTATGACCTCCAGATATAAAGAATAGAATATAACAAAAGGCATATATTTCTGTATCAGTGGAGGTATTATGGAACCATGTTAATTTGTCTAATAAAATTTATAACTCAGATACCAATAAAATGATTTTAAAGAGTTTTGTGTAAAAATAAGTGAGAAATAGCCAAGAAAATTATAAAGTTGTTGTATAACACTATATTTCGCTCCCCATAACCCTCAATCAAAACAAACAGTGGCCATTTTCATCAGTTGATTGTTCTGCTTGTTTTAGAACTGGGATTTGTGGACTGTAGAGACTGCTTCAGAGAGGGAGTGAGTGGGAGGATCACTGGACCCTCACCAGGGTATCCAGCCACTCCTTCCATCCATTTGCATGTATTGCTACCCTAATTGTACAGGACCTGGAGGTCTTTGTTCAGGCTAGGAAGGGTAGGACGGGGGACAGAAACTTCATTTATGCAACTGGGGGAGCCTTCAGCATCCTTGCTGGGCTCAGATGACTTCCAGTAGAGCTGCTCTGGGGTTACTCACGCCGTGGTCACTAGCTTCTCACCCATGTCTATAAGTAATCCCAATAAACTCATGGCTCTCCCAGAAGGGGCTCTGGTGTAATCCTACTTTGGCTTGTTGTTGAGGCCTTATGAGGGGGAGTAGATCTTGTAAATCCCCCTCCCAAGGAAGGAATTTACTAACAAAAATGAACTGGGATAAGGAGATATGATATCAAATATTGATAGTATATTTATATTGATAAATATATTGATATTTATATCAAAATAATCTGCTGGTGTTTGCCCAAGGCTGGATAACAAGGTCATTAAAAAGAATGTAAAGCCTGAGAACAAAGAATAGATTGTCAGGTTCAGTGTTGACAAAATTAAACAAGTGTTAAGCATTGAAAACAGACAGGTGTGTGTGCATGGGAGAGAGAGAGAAACAGAGAGACAGAGACAGAGAGAGACAGAGACAGAGGCTAATCCTAGTTTTGCTTTTACAACAGGATCTCTTGGAGCGTAAGACGGCCTAGAACTCGACCTGTAGCCCCAGCTGTCCTCAAACTTGTACTGATTTCCTGCCTTAGAATCTTGAGTACTGGGATTACAGATCTGTGCCAATATTCCTGGCAGATATTATCGACAATTTTACTAGAAGAGATACATATTCAAATAAGATAACATATCATCTGCCTCTTGGGCTGGAAAAGATGACAAGAATGACAGTGACTGCTGGTGAGTGGGGCCAGGCTGAGTGAAAATTAGATGCTTTGTCTCCTGGAGGCAGTCTGTGTGAAAGGCCTCCAAAAGTTCATATCTACATCCTACTTCTAAATATTCATACTTAAGGCATTAGAAAACTACTAACCTGTAAGATATTTATCAGTTGGAAGAGCCTAACTGAAAATTTCTCGAACATAGCAATAACTCTTGGTGAATATCTAATAGCACATATTGGCTGAATAAATGACATAATCCCAGGTGCACACACTGTGACTCCTGAGAAGAATGCTTACAGGAGCCAAAAGTCCACAGGCTGCCTTTTGAATTAAGTTCTTTTCAATATAGTCCTATCTCAGTATTGAAGTGTATATAACTGAAAATGTTTAAACGCATACAATGAGAATCACAATGGTTGTTAGAATGAATACACATTTAACTTTCTATTTTGATTAATTTTTCTTTTTACAAATACTGTACAGCAAAGCATGTCTTACTTGACTGCAAAACAAAGTGAGAGGAGACTGGAAGCATGGTACTCTAGGGATGTTCAGTGCCGAGACATGAAGTGTGGACCAACACAAGAGAATGGTTGACTTGCCCTGTGGCTGCCTGAACACACTAGGATTTCAGAGCTGGCTGCATACTTTGTGGTGGCTTTATATTCCAAGGTTTGACTTCTGCAAACAAGCTTAGCAAAGTACAGCGTGTGCCCTTCAGGAGGCTTCAGGGCTCATCAGGTATGAGGAACACTAACTCATTCATCTTTGGATGAATTTGTGTGGCACGCTAGGGTGTTGACAGAACCTGAGCTGAGAACAATGTTTATTTATATCTACACACAATAATTCAAGTCTCCCTAAATCTCAGACTTTCTCCTCACTTGCTCAACCTCTTGCAAACATTTGCAGTTCTTTCCACCGGTGATCCCTGGTTTGCTTTGGCTGAGTTTGGATAAATGAAAAGGAACACAAGACAGTGAATAGTGCGGAGTGCTTTGGTTCACACATGGAAGGGGAACGTTTGCTTATATGATATGTCAGAAACACCGAGACCTCTAAGCTTCTGGTTTGTGCCTTTGTGATGGATTAATACCATGTTTGCATTGCTGATGCTAGAAGATGCTTTAAACTGCATGACTGTGTGTGTCTGTGTGAATGTGTGTGTCCATGTGAGTCTCTCTCTCTCTCCTCTCTCTCTCTCTCTCTCTCTCTCTGTGTGTGTGTGTGTGTGTGTGTGTATGTGAGTCTGTGTGTGTGTGTATGAGAAAGAGAGAAAGAGAGAGAGAGAGAGAGAGAGAGAGAGAGGGAGAGGGAGAGGGAGAGGGAGAGGGAGAGAGAGAGAGAGAGAGAGACAGAGAGAGAGAGAGAGAGACTGTGTGAATACGTGTGTCTGTATACCCAGATCAGGCAGAACCTTTTGAAGTCCTGGTTAGATTCTGAGCCATTTGTTTTTGCTATTTTGACTTGTTCCTTTTTGTGAACTGTCTGTAACTATTTAATGTTTTTATGGAATGAGAAAATTTCTACCAGCTTCCATTTGTTACAGAAAATTCAAATTTATAGAAGGCAGAGGTTGATATGCTTCCCTCCTGTCTGAGTCAGTGTAACTCCTGGTTAATTTTATTTTCTTTGTAGTGACAACCACTTTTCTGAACCAATTATTAGGTACTCTTAATGCCAAACACTATGGAGCTCAAGTAGAAAACCTTACGTTTTCATGTGTAACGGTGAATGGTGAGAGAAAAATCAAATCAAGCAGACCTTCCCTGAATCAAGCCTGACTGTCGTATTTGATTAATCTTTGGCTAAGCAGCCTTTCTGAGAGACATCTACAAAATAAAATTTGTAGAATGTACAAACTGTAGAGTTATAATTTATAATGATAAATTAAACCCATGGCTCTCCGAAAGCATGAAGCACTATCCTTCGTATCTAGAAGGAATTTCATTTTAGTGGGTTACCATTTTAATCTCTCTGCTCAAAACAGGAAGCCCAAGCCTGGAAAGTCAATGTCTTCTAGAATGCTGGAGTACAAAACAAGCTGTGAAATATGACTTACTCATGTGTGGAGGGCTTTGTTTGTGAGCAAGCACCTATTAAGGGTAAGATCTTCAGTTGTGAATTAATATTTACTAGAGGCTGTTGCCTGACCAGCTCAGGCATCAGAAAGTTCACCAATGCTGCCCTGGTGGAGGGGTTAAAATCCCTCCATGGCCAGTCGTTTATTTGAGTTAAGTCCTGAACATGTAGGCTTAGGTTTTTTTAAAAACCTATTTTTAATAAGGGTTTTGGAACGCTTTGACTCCCCCTTTCTAGCCCACAGTCCAAAGGTAGGGGAGAAAAGATGGTAAACAGGCAAAGGGGACCTGTTTAGAAGTAGTTTTGGGGGGTGATTTCAAGTTTTGTTTGTCAGGATACCAGCAATTCAGTTTAGTAGTGTCAGGATACCAAGCATGAATCAGCAGTGATAGCAAGATCTAGCAGAAATAGCCAGGCCTTCCCCAAATCTGCACAAGTCAACAGGAATGACCAGAACCAGCCGGGATGCCAGAAGAAGTTCTCTGTTGTATCTCTGTCAATGAAGTAAAAATTAGCAAAGATAAGAGACCAACGAAGCATCGCAAGGCTAGCTATGAAAGCACCCCATCACTGTCTACTGAGTCCTACTTGTACTTTCTCCAAACATCACGTGTCCTCCTATGGGTCTTGCCTCAGTCAAACACCACGTGGGGCGGCATCACATGACATAACTAAAACCTTTTACTTCATGAATATGCAGATCAAGGTGGTATTTTGATTTCATCAGTTGTTTCCAGTTATCTGTTCAGCATGAATTATCCATTTGCTAAGGAACTAGAAAACAGATCAAAGAGTTGGAGAAGCCAGGAAGGCAGGGGCTCAGGGACAGACAGAAATGGGGTGAGGTGAGAAGGCTGAAAGGATGGGGACTGTGTAGCCCTGGGAAAGTCTGAAAGAAAGATTGCCCTGGATGGCATGTATGCACTGAGCCTGGGGTGATGGGCTGTGAACAAATGTTCTTATCTGCTTTGGGGTTAGTGTGTACTCAGAATCATCTTTTAAGTCAACAACAAAAAAAGTATAATTTTTTGAAAGTCAATTAATTGACATCTTCTTTTCTTACTTTTAAACTGAAAAGTAAAAGATGTATATATTTAGAGTAAGCAATATAATGTTTTGAAATATGACTGTATATGAACTGGCCAAATCAAACAAATTAAGGTAGGTGTACATTACATCACAAACCTGTTTTGTTTGAACACTTACAATCTACTATCTTGGCTATTTTCAAGTGCACAACACTGTTTTTGACTTCTATTGACTATGACACTGTACAATAGGTGTCTTGAAATTATTCCTCCTGTCTAAATTGAGTTTCTGTCATTTAGTCAACATCTCCCTCAACTGAGTTTTTAAGTCACGCTTTCTAAATAGTTCAAAACCTGGAGCTAGTCATTTGGCTTCAATGGCTTTTCTTACCATTTTGGCTTGGGGAAGCAGGTCTGTATACTGAAAGAGCATAACTTGTATCAACTATGTTTGCCACAATCAGAGACTCCCAGTTCCTCCAAGGGAACCCCTGATACCCACCAGCAGTCAGGACAGCTCACTAAGTGGTTCCCTCTTCCAGGGTGACTATAGTTTATGTCAAGCTGACAAGAACTAACCAGTATGTTATGTCACGCACAAAAGCCATCATAATGTTGTATCATCACAATACTATTCTATCTGGAAAGAAGATTTTATCTATAAGTGCCTATTTCCCTTGGAGATGCCTTTTAGGGTAATACTCTTGACTACTGACAGGTAACATGTGACTGTAAGGGGGAAAAACCTTGTACTATTAGCCTACTGAAGGAACATAGCAATAGAATGCTTCCCAATGATATGCTGCTGTATCCACATAAGTGCCTCACTGACCAGAGAGGGAACTAACATGTGCAGAGAGTGAGAGGCTGGAGAGCGCTCAGCCCTACACAGAATGTCTGTATCAAGCCCTTCTTCTATGGCTCAGGGAGCTGTGAGGAAGAAGAGACAGGAAGATGGTAAGAGCCATAGATAGTGGAAGACTCCAAGGAAACTGTGTCTTATAGAACACAACAGGACTGATACACAGATGAACCCAGAGACTGTTGGAGCACATATAAGACCTGCACAGGCTTGAACCAGACCAAAAAAAAATCCCAGTACTGAGAAGGGTGAGTGGACATGGGATCCCACCCCTAACTAAGAAGCCGTTTGCATGTAGTACCCACCGGGAAAGGGAAAATCAGTGTTCTCCAATGGGATGACACTGGGTATATCCATCATACTCCAGAGCTTGCACCACGCTGCTTCTTTCATCTTAAAACTGGAATCTTCCACTTAATATTTTCAGATTCTTGTTCACTGTAGGTAACTGAAATGGGCCAAAGCAAAACCCCAGATAAGGAGGACTTCTGTGCTGCACACCCAAGGGTGGATGTCTGGAAGAGGCCACTGTATAGGCTACACTCAAAAGTGAAGGGTGTAGCACCACAGAAAAGGTGTAGGGATTGGTAAGAATATGACTGAGTTGTGGGTGGCAGGGAGACTGCGAGGGACAAAGGAAAGTGAAATGTCTCTGAGTAGGAGGTGGGAATCGGTCCTAATCAGCTACAGCTAACAACGAGGGTTGGCGAATGACTTGCAGAACTGGGAGTTTAAGTCAGATGTCTGGATTTGTGTGTACACTAGAGGTAAATGTTTGTGAGAGGGGATGTTAAGAAATAGGCAGTGTCTTCCATTCTCACTTGTGAAC
Organism: Mastomys coucha; assembly: GCF_008632895.1. Classification (NCBI taxonomy): domain Eukaryota; kingdom Metazoa; phylum Chordata; class Mammalia; order Rodentia; family Muridae; genus Mastomys; species Mastomys coucha. The sequence goes on from NW_022196911.1 coordinate 59,291,575, forward strand.
GGGAAAGATTCTTCTTGTGTATAAACAGCGTAAGGCTAGGCTCGGGCATCCAAGTGCAGGGATCATCACAGTTGTCCACATTAAGAAGGGAAGCACATCTTTATTAGGAGACAGGTGCCGCTGCATACCTTTAAGTCCATGCCCCTCACACAGTAACTGGGGTGAGCTGATATAAACACCGAAGAGCTGAAAGGGGCTGCGAAGGAGCCAAGTGGAAAATTACTGCCTCCAAACAGTTTTTATTCATCTCCCACCATCGCCTCAGAGAGAAAGCCAGAGACCTGTATTTACCAAGCCTGTGTGGACCTACCAGGTGGCTGCTTCAAATTAGGTTAAAATGTCCTATTTGCATTAAACATTTTTTCCCCATAAAATGTTCAGTTTGGGCTCAAAACTAATTTGTTCTTTAAAAATGGAACAACGGAGCCATGGTGCTTAGATAAACAAGTTCATGCATTTTTAAACACCGACAGAATAAGCAGTACTTCATATTGATTATTTTACCAAGAAATGTGAAATATTTGTCCAGCTAGAAAGCTTTGTCTTTTCAGTACACAAGATTCTAGAATATTTCCCTTCTTCTGGTTCGAGGGTTTGAATCTTCTTGTGAACACCTTACAAGTTGGGTTTAAGAACTAGGCCATGTAAAAATAAGACAAGAAACAACAACAACAAGAAGTCTCCTTTCTAACGAATTATATCCTTTGCAAAGTTAAAAACTAAAGTAAGGAGCTAATGTTGATTTTGAAAGCATGGTGTAAAGGCCACTCATGGGGCTTAGTGGGTAAGGGCACTTACCACCTAGCCTGAGGGACTGACTTCACCCCCAGGGACCCATGTGGTGGAAGGAGAGAACTGACACCTGAAAGCTGTCCTCTTCTGTCTGTGTGTGTTCCCCGCTTCCCAATAATGAAAGTATAGATAACTGAGTGCCTGCCTTGTAGCTTTGAGGCCTGAGGTTTGACGCCAGCACCGAACTACAACAAAACAAATGCAAAACATCAAGCTGTAGGACAGTCATAGACGCTTTGGTTAAGCATGATTCTCAACCTGCAAATACCAGAACGAGCCCCCAGCCTCTCCCAGGCAGCCCGTGTGCTTGGATCTTCCAGGTTTCTTCTCAACCATATTGGGGGAAATGTCAGCTTATGTCAGTCAACTTGCAGTCAACTATGTATGAACCAACCTATGTATGGTCCTTCCCCACTGCTCATAAAATAAGGTGTTCTCTTACAGAGGAGGAGGGGCGGGGGCACAGGTGAGAGAGCACCTGCCTTGGTGACTTGGTCAGGTTTTGGGCCATTTTCCCATCATCCTCTGCTTTTGCCCCCTCCTTACACTGTCTCCTAGTCCTTGACTGTGACAGCTGAGTGGCGTTTCTGTCTTTCTGTAGGTGCTGTTTGTCCACTTTTGTTCCCTGCTTAAGTCCAGGAACGCGCAGGAGGCTAAGGGTCCTCAGCCCAGGTGTGCTGCCCTAACTCTTCCTTCTCCTGCCTCCAGATACTGAAAGCTGAAAGCACTGGCTATTCCCCTCAGCCTGGACATCGGTTTCCCCTTTAGCAAAATGGCGATTCTGGGCGTTTTAACCTGCGGAGCTGTGTGTTAAATGGCACCACGTGTGTAGGAAGGTGAGCCGAGTAGGAGTGAGGTGCGTACTGAAAAAAGTGAAGAATAATTGTTGATTTATTTTGGCCATGAAAACTCTGAAGGGAGCATATGATCAAAGTTGAACTTTGTAGGAAAACACTTAAACTTTGTATAGAGAGATCATTAGACTCATTGTCCATATTGAGACACTTTTGGACATCCTTTAGCTATTTAATTTAGCTATTGATCCCCCATGGGAGAATAACAGCATAGATTCTGCAGAAAATATGCAATTTTCTTTTAAACATTTATTTTTGTTAAACACTTATTTTCTTAAGTCTTTGCTTCATGCTTCCAAAGAATGTCAGAGCAGCCAGAATTTGTCTGCCAGAACAAGGAAATCTAGGTAGAATCAGATACAATCCAAGCATTGAGTTAGAGACAACCAAAAAGTAGAACGGGGGACAGAAGGCTGGGGAACAGAAAATGCAACAGTTTGTAGAAAAGGTTCAATAGTTTTTCCCAGTTCTCATGACAGAATAACTAATATCAGTTATTAGAGAGAGAAAACAAAGAAATGGTGGCCCAGACCTAGAAAAAGGAGAGGGGGATTCTAAACACAGACCTTATACTTCTCACAAAAATTAACTCAAAGTTGATACAGGAAGAAATCCAGGTGAACTTGAATTTGGTGATGACTTTTTAAAACTACATCCATCCTGGGAATAAATAAAGAGATAAGAATCTCCTGAAAATGCTGTGCTCAGAAAAATGAGTAGTAACAAAGAATTCACGAAGAGAAAACATGTACAGAATAGATGGGGATGTCTGATGAGAAGTATGACGAGGACAGAAAAGAAGTTCCAATTTTGGGCTGGAGAGATGGCTCAGGGGTTAAGAGCACTGACTGCTCTTCTGAAGGTCCCAAGTTCAAATCCCTGCAACCACATGGTGGCTCACAACCATCCGTAATGAGATATGATTCCCTCTTCAGGAGTGTCTGAAGACAGCTACAGTATACTTACATATAATAAATAAACAAATCTTAAAAAAAAAAAAGAAGTTCTAATTTAAGTGATCATTGTTGCTATGACCATGGATTAATATAAACTGGAAAACTAATTAAAAGAAACTGCAAGCCACCTTGCACTTTGACACCCATCATCTTACATTCTCCAAAAATTGCAATAAATCCCCAGACTTGGGAATTACACAGACAGGAAATGCAACGAAATGTCAAAGGGACAACAGAAGCAGGGGAACACAAAAATTATGGCTTCTCGGCCACTTTAAGTGTTCCCAAACAACTTATGTTGAGTATCCAGAAATAATAGAATTATATGTCACAAGTCTAGATTAAGCTTATGCCGGCTTATTACATCAAGCGCAGTGGAAAAAAACGGGATCGAAATTCCCACTTGGCTCACATTGTAGAGGACTTTGTTATTTATTAGGCTGTGACTAATGAGGCTGAGCTGTTTAACTTTCTGGTGTGCCCTGTTGGCTTCCTACTGATACTCAACACTACTAGGACCTTTATAGCTATTCTAGAATGATATCACCTAGGCCAGTAGCTCTCAACCTCTCTGTAATGCTGTGATCCTTCAATACAGTTCTTCATGTTGTGGAGACCACCACCCCCACCATAAAATTATTTTTATTGCAATTTCATAACTATAATTTTGCTGCTGTCATGAATCATAATGTGAATATTTATTTTCTGATGGTCTTAGGTGACCCCTATGAGAAGGTCTATGTCCTTGGTGGGGTCTTGACCCAACAGATTGAGAGCCATTGGCCTAGGGCTGGAGAGATGGCTCAGCCATTAAAGGCTAGGCTCACAACCTAAAATATAAGAGGGCCACTGGTCTAGACAATGGCTGTTAAAGTCTGCTCTGTGATACAGGGAAATGTCTAAAAGAAGAGGTGGGTGTGCCTAAAGACTCTGGGAGGTGGAAAGTTGCAAAACCATGACCTTAAGATTAGGCAAAGGCCCTTTGTGAGGGTGGCCTTGAATGATAAGAGCATGTGAGAGAGGGCTGAGCAGATATGTGAAGAAGAGGTAGTTGGGACAGTGGAAGGTGTTGTTATAGCAACCAGTTCCTATAGGTACCAGGTAGGGCTATGCTCTTGTAGACAAATTCCAGTGGAGAGGACTGGATGGATGGAGAAGCTCACACTTGGGTTTAAACTGGCAAAGGGAACATACTTTGTGTACATAGGAGTCTGTAGAGGACTCCAGAGAGGGAGCTCCTGGGAGTGTGAAGTGGGGGAAGCCAGAGTGGACAGTAAAGGGCCAGCTTCTGAAGAGCTTTCTGTACCAAGTGCTGCAGGAGCAATGGGGAGCCATAGAAAGTTTTTCAAAACAATCATGATCAGTTTGTTCTAGAGAAGCATTTGAAACGCAAAACCGAAAACCAACTAGGTAGCATAATAGTGGCAGGAAAACAAGAGTGTATGAAAGTCATGCGGACATGAGACAGTAGGGACATCAGTGAGAGTATTCTTAGAAGGCAAACTCATGTGCATGAAGTGGCTCTCATAGGATTGATGGCAACTGGACTGATGGGAAGTAGAGAATAAGGGATGAGGAATCAAACACCTTGCAGCATTTCTTTCTGGGATCTCCTGTGCAGAGTGTTCTTCATCCACTGAAGAGAAGGGAACATGGAGAGAGATGAACCGTCTCTAAAACAGCGTTCTTAACCTGTGGGTCATGACCCCTTTTGGTGGTCGTATATCAGATATCCCTGCATATCAGACATTTACATTACAATTCACAACAGTAGCAAAAGTACAGTTATGAAGTAGCAACTAAATAATTTTTTTGTTGTGGGTCACCCCAACCCAGGGAACTGTACTAAAGGGTCCCAGCATTATGAAGGTTGAGAACCACTGCTCTAGAAGAAGTCACAAAGCCATGATGCCAACATCAAGCAGAAGCCCCTGTTGGTCACAACATGGAGGGTGGCAGAGGTAACTGCTCTGTCTAGTGGCAATCTCTTCTAGACAGCTGGCTGTCTGGGTGTCATGGGACTGCAATAAAGCCTTTGAGAGGAGTCAGGTCACTGTCGGGCCTGAGCAAAATCCCCATGTGCTGTTTCAGGAAGTCTCAACAGAAAGGAAGATGAGCTAAATGGAGCCACAGTCCAAACACAGACAGGGAAAACTGGACAGTGGACTCCCCATCACAAAGGGACAAGTCATCATAATTGGATCATGCAGTGATCAAGAGATACCTGAAAGGCATGACCCTTATTCAACAAACTGTAAAAAGTAAAGTATGCACAACCGGGACAGTTTCAACATGACCTGGGTATTGATGGGGAGACATAAATGTTCATTTCCCAGGTCAGATCCAGCTGTTATAGTTGAGTTTTAAACAACTGCAATCTCTTTTTAGAGATACGTAAAGAAATATTTACAAGCAGATGATGCAACATCTGGGAGTAACTGCAAGACAGTCTCCTGGGAGCAATTACGGTGTGGACTGAACAGGAGTGACCACGAGATGGTAATTACTGGAGTGAGATGATGAATGAACGGGGATACATGGACCTACTCTATTCTGCAGCTATTTCAGGTTTCCTAGAAGGGAAAATTAAAGAGCAAACAACAAAGCCCCTCCCTGTACTCCACAGGCAGACTCAGGTAAAAAGACACTCTCTACCAAATAAGGTCTTATACGAGAATTTAGTCTATAAAGAACAGGTTGAATAGCAGGTGCTCTGCACAAGGCTGAGAAGCCAAGGCCCCCAGCTCTCATTGTTGAGTGAGTTCCCTGTCTGCCACTTGGATTCCTCAAACTCTAGTTCTTTCCCAGAAGGTAGATGTTAAGTAGATTAACCATTAGAAAGTACATAATGGGGAACAGTGCTCTCAAAGTACAGTGCAATCTTCCCTCATATCTTTAGTCCCCAGTTCAAAGACATTGAGCTGTGTCTTATGGCTCAACAGTAGATGTTACATCGACCTTGAAATGCAGTCAGTTTCTTCAGTGTGTTCTGCAGCCAGGTATCATTCTGTAGTCATCATTAGTTTCTCTCTGGAGAAAACTATGCTGAAGATTTTTGCCACACAGAAAATAGTGTCTTGAAAGGTTTTACTTTTAAATTTGGTCTTAAGAAGTAAGTTTTTACTGTCCAGGAAAATAAAGGCTGAATATTTGATGTGTTCTATAACCCTCCTGGTCAGACTTCCTATAACCATGGTATATTGATGAAAACAGAAATGAACAAGTATATAGGGCCAGCTACACTTCAAACTGTATTTGGATTTCTAAAGCCCTTTCAGGTTCTTTTTCTACTCAGAGACTCAACAAGGATTTTACATTGTGTTTAGTTATGACATGTGTTGACTGGCCCTCCATCTTCGCCACTGTGTGGCAGTTTCTCCTTCTGTGCTGTTTCTCCTGACTGTGACATGAATTTGTGGTCACCTAAGTTTCAGTGTGGTATTACTATTCTTCAGGATCTCAGGACTTTGCCAAAAGTGGGATGGCCAGGAGAGTCTGTAGGAGCAAATGGCTTGGTGAGGATGAAGATTTTGAAGCTGAGCTATTCATTTGGTCCTTTGAAGCTCATTCCATCTTCTACCTGGCTTTTCTACCTGTATTAGTCAAGATGCACTAAAGGTTCAAAATGGATAGAATTGACATTAGAAGGGGACTGACCTATAGGATACAGCCTGGGTAAGCCCACAATGTGCTTCACAATGGAGAGGCAGAGAAACTGGTAGGCACTCAGTCCATGAGCTCCCTACTGGAGATCAATTTGATAATGGAGTCCAAGAGGATTCCTGGCTGGATGCAGGTCACCAGTCTATGATGGATTATCCTGGATGGATGCTGGTTATCAGTCTATGTTTAGGACCAGCCACAGCAATGGGATAGACTTACCAATGAGAGCAAGGGCAAGCAGACAAAAAGCAAATCTTCCTTTTTCCATGCCCTTCTTTGTAGACTGCCACTAGACATCGTGATCCAGATTCAGGGTGTAATTTCCCACCTTAAATGATGTGCTCAAGGGGATGGAGAGATGGCTCAGTGGTTAAGAGCACTGACTGCTCTTCCTGAGTAACCACGTAGTGGCTCACAGCCATCTGTAATGAGATCGGATGCCCTCTTCTGGTGTGTCTGAAGACAGTGTACTTACATATAATAGATAAATCATTTAAAAAAAATGATCTGATCAAGAAAGTCCCTGACAGACTTGTCCAGCAGCTTGGATTTTAGTTGAATCCAGATATAATCAATCAAAATTAGTTTTCGCATCATCTTCTTTCCATTCCTATCGACGCTTTCTAGTTGGATTACAGCTGAAATGATTGTCCTCTGTAGTGAAGTCTCTTCTGGCAGGTCCAATTCGTGCTTCTGGACATGAAAATGCTGAGGCAGAATCTAAGGCTTTGTAGTGATCATGTGGGGAAGGCTGCAAGAGGGATACTCTGCATCGGCCATTACACTCCTTGTACTCTAGTTAATGGTGGGAAAACTCGCTGTCATAGAAAGGACAAGAAGTAGGAAGTGTAGGGAACAACATAGAGAAAAGGGAAGGAGGTTGGGATCATAGAAAACAGCATGAAAGGTCCCTAAAATAATTAAATATAGAATTGTCATGTGAGCCATGCATCCTTAGAGATCCACATCTGAAGGGAAGTGAAGCAAGTTATCTCAAGGTAGTCTGTACTCTCATGTTTATTGTACCATAGCCAAGGTACAGAAACAACCCTAGCATCTACCAGCAGGTGGATAAAGAAAATGCCATACCTGGAGCAGACTATTATTGAGCCACAAAAGGAAGAAAACTGCCATTTCTAACAAACCCTGGTAAAGATGGAAGGTGTTGTACTAAGTGAAGTAAGAGAGGTCCAGGGTGGCAAATGTCAGATGAACTCTCTGCTGTGTATACTCTAAACTGTTAGAGCCCTAGAAGGAAGACATACCTAGCAGCTACCAAGGGCTGGGGAGGTGTGAGATGTTAGTTACCCCAAGGGTGCAGGTTTTCAGCCTTAAGAAGAGTGGGCTTGGATACTCCACTGAAGATATGGCCATTTTAGCTGATAATACCGTACTATTTACTTCAGCTCTGAGAAGCTATTGGATTTTAAGCACTCCTACATGTGCAAGCATACACAACATTTCAAATGAAAAGAAAGGCCGGCTTTGCTAGACAATTTCCACTTTTCTTTTCTTTAAAGAGCCCTACAACAAAAGACAGCATACACCTGGTGGAGCTGGGAGTGGCAGCAGGACTGGTGCATTTCTTTGGGACCTGACAGGAAGTTTTAATACATTTACACTTGACAAGACACGTAATGAACTGAAGCCATTTCTTTCTGGGCTACTGTGGGCAGCTGTCCTTGTGGCTCAGCACTCTTCACTTCCCTTGGGGTTATCCTGCAGGCAGAGTGCCTGCTAACCAACGTCCTCCTAGCCCTGGGCACTTTCCCTGCAGACAAGATGCTTGCTCACACCGGAAGTGAGGAGACCTGTCTCCCCATTTGCTCTGAGCAATAAATGTAACGATAAATCATCCCATCAGAAACAGCACCGCTCACATGAAATTATAGCAAGGGCTCATTAATTTAGCCTCACTAATTATGCGTCCACGGTGATTATTCACACGTGGTGAAATGATTTAACGAAAGAATCGGACCCGATAACTTTTGCTTTGAAGTTTCCGTCTGCGCCCGGGGGGAAAAGTAAATCTATTCAGATGTCAGTAGCAATTTCAAAAGAAAGGTTGATCTGATGAAGTAGAAGATTTGCCCAATGGACGTTAGGATCTGGTGAGCTGTGTCGTGAGGGATTCTTTTTTTTTTTTTTTTTTTTTTTTTTGCTGCATTACAGGTGCCACAGTATAATTTGGTACTTGGCTGATAGCAGGTGATTGTATGTACGTACCGTCTCAGAGAGTAGGGGAGCAGCTTCTTTAGAACTGGGGGAAACATCTAAATTTCACCATCAACTGGATCTTAAACTCCTTGACTTCAGGAATCCTCCCTCTCCTGTCTCTTGTGTCCCAATGCCCTGCCAATCTCTGGCTTCTCTTCGGGTCAGGAAAGTTTCTTACTCGTGCAAAGTGTGTTACCGGAGCTTTCTTCCCTCGCACATCAATTATGGAGAAGATATTCAGATGATAACAGTTGAGAAAAGGCTGTTAAGTACAACTGTTGGGGTCTGCTTCAAGCAATGTCTTTCAAATTATTTTATTATTTGTATGCATATGTGTGTGTGTTGCCTACATCCAAGCCTGTATACCATGTGTGTGCCTAGTATCTTGGAGTTCAGAAAAGGGTGTTAGATCCCCTGGAGCCAGAGCTACAGATAGTAGTGAGATGCCATGTCCACGCTGGGAACTGAGTCCAGGTTTTCTGGAAGAGCTGCCAGTGAGCCATTAACTGCTGAGCCATTTCTCTTCCCTTCAACAAACAAACAAACAACAAAAGGAAAACCAAATAGAAAACACATGTATAAAGAATTCAGGCTCAATAAATACCCATTCAAAAATAAGTACACGTTTATAGGTTACTAAACAGTTTCCTTAGGGAACACGTGTCTCTTTAGCTACTTGTACCAACCAAGTAATTCCTCTGCTACACCTTTGCTTATGAGCCTTCCTGGAAACCATTTCCATACACTGTTTCATTGCTTAGGGATCAGTGTTTTATAATTAATTTTTTTTTTTTTTAGATTTATTTTATTTTGGGAGCTGGAGAGATGGCACAATCGTTAGCAGTTAAGAGCACTGGTCGATCTTCCAGAGGACCTGGGTTCATTCCCATCACCCACGTGATGGCTCAAACCTGTCTGTAACTCCATTCCCAGGAGAACCAAGACCCTCTTTTGGCTCTGAAGGCTTTATATACACTCAGTAACATAGAGACACACGCAGGCAAACTGCCCATATAATAACATTTTAAAAAAATCTAAAAGAAAAGAAAATCCCTTAAGGATGTATTTTCTTTTTAATTATATGTGTATATATGTTTGTGTTGGGTATGTGCATGTTGAGTACATATGCCTTTGGAGGCCAGAAGGGTCAGATCTTTTGAAACTGGAATTGCAGAAGGTTGTGAGCCACCTGATGTAGGTGGTAGGTTCTTAACTTGGGTCCTCTCCAAGAGCCATCCGTGCTCCCACTGAGCTATCCTTCCAGCCTGAGAGTTTTGTTTGTTTGGTTTTTAACTTTCCTGGATTTGTAACTAGCTAGCTCCTCAATATTTGCATAAAAGTGTGCTCCCACAATTCCTTGTGCTCAGTCATTCAAAACCCAATACAGTTTCCCATTGTACTACACAGGCCACCTTTTTCCATTTTTTTTTTTTTTTTTTTTTTTTTTTTTTTTTTTTGATGAGAACCTGTTTCATCTCAGAAGTATTTGAAACACACAACAAAGTTCAGAGAGTTCTATGACAACAGCCATGCTCTCCCGAACTCAGCATGTGCTCAAAACCAGGTTTAATGAATGATAATGAACAGCTGTATTATAAATGAGACTGTGGCTTTATCTTCTCATCCCCTTTACCTGGTGACAGTGATGATGACAGCAACAATGTCTGTCACTTCACACACATCAACCCCTTTAATGTCCAAAGCACATAAATATCATATATTGCTATTGATCCTTACTTTTGAAGATAAAGGGTTAAGAAGGAAAAGTTAAGGAATTTTTCTATGGCCATATAATTGGTAACCAGGCGTGTGAGGATTATAACTCAGGCAATCTGGCCTGAGAGTGTTCCCCAATGTTCTACCACTATACACATGCGACTTCACATGTATCCACATATACTTTCTTTAAATATGAATGCACCCATAGTAACTGCATGGGGTTTATTTGTAGACGTTTTTAAAAATCACAATTTTATCATATTACTACCATCTAGTCTTTGGCGATTGCAAACAGTGTGTTGGTGAACTGCCTTGCACGCCTCACCAGGGCACCTGTCACTCCAGGGCAAATACCCAGTTGTCAGGTTTTGCACACCAAGCTTGGGAACACCTCAAGTGGTTTATGATGTCATAAGAACTTGGCAGTACCTAATGCTATCACCCTGCTCTGTATTTTCTTTTATGACTTTGCTTTTCGTGTTTAGAGGGAGGTCTGTGAACGCTGTGAGTCAGGTACCTGGTTCTGCGTTCTTCCGTATGAACGGCTGGACCAATCCTTTTCTACGTTGCTCCCATTTGTTGCCGTGTCATTTATTGAATGCTTTCTCAGCCTACTGTCGTGTGCTTCCTCCTTCGTTGTCTTTCAGACTTGCATAGCTAGGTGGCTTATTTCTAAACTCTGCCCTGTGGTGATATCACACGGTTTACATTAGTGTGTGTTTGCAGGATGTTATGCTGTTAATACTCCAATGCAGAGTTCTTCCTGCCTCCACGCAGCCCCTCTTCCTCTTCTCTGCAATTCCCTAGCCTGGTCTTGGCTTTTTGTTTTTATATGCATTTTAGAATTATCTTGGTACATTCTATGAAAACCCCACTGGGATCTTGATTGAAATTGCATTGAATTTAAGGGCAAGTTTGGAGAAATTGTCATCTTTAAAATATGGAACCCGCCTTCCCATAAATGTGGTAAAAGACTCTTTCTTCATTCCCTTCAATAAAGTTTTGTTGTTTCCCCATAAACATCACACACATCATTTGTTAGATTTATTTATGTCCATCCTAAAGTTTTTACTGCCATAGTTAATAATGTCCATTAAAAAGTACATTTAAAAAATCACTATCGATTTTTCAGGTATTGATTTCTGGCACCCTTGCTGAACTTTCTTATTAGGACTAATATTTATTTGTAGATTTCCTTATATGTTCCGTTTACCATCCTCTTTTCTCAATTTTTAGTTTTTTTTTTTAATGTCTATTCTGCTTTTAAAATTTGAGATATAATTACCACAAGATAAAAAGCACAGATCTTAATTATTCAGGTCTGTCAGCTTTGATAATTATATACATTCATGTAATTAACAGCCCCAGTTGAGACACAGCATGCCTCAGTCACCTGTCCTCCTCCCCCGACTCACTCTCCCTGCCCTAGGCGACCATGGTCTTCTCTCTGTTGTGATCTGTTAGCTTCCCTATCCGTGAACCCTGTCCTCCTGTACTAACTGCATATGAAATACAGAAAGCTGCACATGGCACGATGTCATGTGAAGATTCTTCCATGTTCGCATCTGTAGTGGCAGTCCCTTCTTGTGCTATGAGCGAACACTGTTCCACAGTGTACCATCTGTTCATCTGTTGTCCATCTTCTGTTGATGGACATTTGGGTTGTTCTGAGATTGTCAGTTCTATGAATAAACATTGCACCAGGACAGTGTTTCTTTTTCCTTTCTTTTCTTTTCTTTTTCCTTTTTTTTTTTT
>NW_022196911.1:59305624-59310435 GCF_008632895.1 Mastomys coucha
TCTGCTGAAAATGCTGTCTTTTTTCCACTGAATGGTTTTAGCTCCTTTGTCAAAGATTAAGTGACCATTGGTGTGTGGGTTCAATTCTGTGTCTTCAATTCGGTTCCATAGATCTACCTGTCTGTCACTGTGCCAATACCATGCAGTTTTTATCACAATTGCTCTATAGTACAGCTTAAGGTCTGGGATTGGACAACACATTTTTTAATGATACACTTTGTTACGTTAAGGAAGTTCCACGTAGTCTTAGCTCATTAAGATAATTTATTTGGAGATCTGTTTGCTTAATCAACTGTAGTTATTGAATTGCATTCAATTCTTGGATCTGGAAAAATCATATTATTAGAACCTATTTTTACAAGTTAAAAAAACTTAGGGGTGATTTAAGAAATTATTACTAAAATTGGGGGGTGTCGGTGTGTGCTGCGCTTGACATCAGACTACAGTTCTTCAATTTTTTGTTTTGAGATTTAGTAACATCATAAAGTAAGCTGAATAGCATCCTTCCTTTCCCATTCTTCTGAAGCCATTTTATTATGTTGTTATACATTTCTTGAAGGCAGAATTTACCTGTAAAACCAGCCAGGCTTGGAGACTGCATCCGGGGAGGGCAGCAGCAGGGTGTGGAGATTAATCTGCTATCCTTGAGAGCAATTTGTACAGTCGTGCTTTATATTTCTTTCTGAATCAGTTTTCCTATATTTTTTCTGGAAAATTGCCTTTTTAATCTAAGTCTTCACATTTGTTGACACGAAGCCGTTTATCATTTCCACCTTTTATTTCACCTACATTTTTATTGCATTCTTCTATCCAGAATATTAGGGGGGGGGGAAGCTATCATCATCTCTACTTCTCTTCTTTTGATCAACTTAGAGTGATGCTTGCTTTGTCTCCTAGAATATCTTTTCTTTTATAAGTCATCTTCCTGGCTTCTCGTTTTCAACATTACTAATTCTCTTTCTCATCCTTCCTCTGATTTCTTCAAATTTATCCTGTGATTCATGGAATCTGTACAGTCATTCTTAGTCTTTCTTTCTGGTTTAATACATTGTTTAAAGGTTTACCGCAGCAGCTCACACTGATGTACTTGAGCATCCCAGTGACTTAGGCAAGTTGCTTCTGTATATTCCTTCCAACACCAAGCTTTTGATGGCTTGAAATCCCTTGGTGCTCACAGTCTGTTTTGCCAGCTTCTTGGCCAGTGGTTGCCCCCTCCTCACAGCACATGCACTCTGAGCTTTCTTACCACCCTGGGTACCTGTCCTGAAGTATCACTCACGGATTGCTCCTTCTTTCCTAGATCTGCCATTCAGTGTTTGTCTCATGATTAGGTTTCCAAACTCCAGTCTTTCCTCTCCTTGGTTGCTTAAAATTATTATTATTATTATTATTTTAAATTTCCAGATACATTAAAAATTCCATTGCATATTTTAATCCTTTTAAAGAATGTTTCTGAGGTTTGATACATGCTAGGCAAGACTTCGCTCCCAACTATTTTTCATTTTGTTGAGTTGGCCAAGGGATTCCAATTCTTTGGCATTTGTTGAGGTTGGCTAGCAGTATAGTAAATGGAGAAATTTTCTGTAGGTTTTGTGTTTATATGGAAACATATGCATCCTTTCATTCTTGACATTCCTTACAAGTCCCCTTGGCTAAACCTTGTTGTGTCATTTAAATGGCCTCTGTCACCACCTCTCTCTCTGTCTTTTCTATCAGTCATTACTGGTCTACAGATCTTGAGAAAGTAATATTAAAATCTCCATTATGTTAGTTTATAAATTCTTTTTGTGTATAACAAGTTTTGGTTTATATATTTTGTGAGCAAACTGTTAGGTCAAGATATGACTAAAAGATTTTTCTGATAAGTTTTTCTTTAATTAGTAACATCCTCTTTATTTTAGTAGCGTCTTTTGCCTTAAATGTATTCTTTTGTGGGACACTGTGTGGACCCCAGTCAATATTTGCTTGGTTTACAGTTTATTTTTTCTCACTTACTTTTTAAATGAAGTTTCAGGCAGGTTTCTCCTAAGGACCATCTATCTTTTCTTCCTTGTGTAAGAGTTTCCACCCTACACCCTGTGGTACAAGGAACTGAAGCCAAGGCTGGGGCCTGCTATAAACAAGCGTTCTATTGCTAGTGTTTTGAGGGAGTGTCACCCTGTGCAGCCTAGACTGACTTTGAACTTGTGCTTGTTGGCACAAATGTTCACATGTGCACAAGTGTTCACATACACATCTGCCCTGCTGTGAGGGAAGACACTGGCTCCTTGCCATCATCCATCACTTCTGGCTCTCACAATTCTTTATTTCCCTTTTCATAAATAATCCTGATCCTTGGGAGGAGGGAGTGTAATACAGATGTCCCATTATGGCTGAACATTCTGAAGTGTCTTATTCTCTGCACCTTGACCAGTTGTAGATCACTCGATTAATTTACTACAAAACCAAAATCCAACAGCTGCTTTCGTGAGGGCCTGTACTTTATTGTTGTACCCAAAGATTAGTGAGTCTGTTAATCCTCACCAGTGGGGATTGTCATAAAAATTCCACTTTCATGTTTGTGTTTCCCATTGACTTGTGTGCACAATGACTATTTTCCTTGTACTGTTTATGACTTTGTAATATAAGGGGACTTTCTTTCACTTTGAGAATCTGGGCGGCCTAAGTCATTACAGACTCTCCTTGGGGTGTTTTGTTTACTTTGAACAACCCAGACCCATCATCAGCCCAAAACTATTTTCACATCACCACTCACCTTACAAATTCCTCATGCCACAAATGCCGTGTAAAATAAACTCCAAACATGTGGGGTGGGGATGTTGAGTTCTGGTGGTTATTGATGAAGTTTATTTTTCTAACTAGTGTCATGGCTGAAACAATTTCCTTACTGTCTGTCTGGAGTGGTGGGCAACTTTCTCTCTGTTAACAAACAACACTGAGAGAAATTGTGGCAAATTCCCAAGTAATCTGGCTTGGTAACTCTCCCAGGGACTGAGTGCCTGTCACGTACCTACCTCTGTGGCTTTCTATTCATGCCTACCTTCTACCTTCTGAATTGAGTACACCGAGAGCACAGCCTATTCTGAATTATTCTCTCTCTTTCTGTCCCCTCTCTCCTTTCTTTCTCTCTCTCTGTTCTCTCTTCCCCTCTCCCCCCCTCGTTCATTTCCTTTAGAGAATGATCAATAATATGTTCATCAACAGAGACAGAGCCCTTTTCCCTGCCTGGTCCTCTGAAACACCAAGAATCCACCCTCAGGAATAGTGAGATAGGAAGTAGTTCAAGGAGCTTGCAATGCAGCCTGGTTACCTGAGTCCAATTCCTAGAACCCACACAATGGTGGAAAGAAAGAACTGACTCCATAGACTTGTGCTCTGACCTTTACGTGTAAGCTGCTGACATGTGGTCACCACCAGTCCTGCACAGCAACACCCACACATACGCATACACAACTCATGAGTTATAGACACAAACCTTCATCCCTTATTGATGATGTCAATTGTCAGATTTGGACATAATTGGAGAATCATCTTTTTCAGTGTAAGCTGTTCACTAAGCATGGGATTTCTCCCAGCCTTGAGAATGACAGCTACCCTCCCCACAGGACAAGTAGAAAAATAAAGCTTGGAGAAATTAAGTCGCTACTGGTTCCATAAGCGACGGAGCTGGGATTACAGCCAAGGTCTGTCTCTCGCTAGGACCCCCGCATTTTAAATCTGTCTTAATCACTTAATCATATTCGTTGTGCCTTAGCCCTTCATCTTGCCTTTGAACTAGAGTTCGCCAGTCTTGGAAGATGTGTTTCTCCGTTCCCTGTGAACATCTTTATCTCAGTTAGCATTTGCCGCCACATGTGTTCAGAGTGCTTTCGCTGTTCCCAAACGGAGGTTAGTAACTCCAGAGCCCAGCACCAAGCCTGGTGTGCAGGAGAGAGGCGTGAACAGATGGAGCATTTCTTTCCATGTGTCCGTGTGCCTATGCATGTGAACTCATGAGTGTGTTCCCATGAATGTGAAGGCCAGAGAGCAGCCTATGTGTTCTTCCTCAGGAGGTCCCCACCTTCTTTTTTGATACAGGGTTTCTCACTAGGACCCAGGACTCACTGATTAGGAAAGCCTGGCTGGCCTGCAAGCTCTAGGGATCCTTCTGTTCTCCCTCTTCCTCAATGCTAGGATTACAAATATGGGTCTGGCTCTTTAATTGAAAGATTGGATTGAGGTCCTCGGGCTTATGCACTGTATCGCCTGTGTCATTTCCCCAGGCCCCAGCATTTCTTCCATTGCTAGTTTTTCTCTTCCACTGCCCGGATGCCTTTCTTTCCTAGTGCAGTGGGAGAGGTTAAGGGGAATTGTCCCTCAGTGAGGAACTGTAGCCAATAGAGATAAGGCTAGACCCTTCACTCTGCTGCGAGGGACAAACATTGTTAATTTGGTCTGACCCACCTGGGGTTTTCTGCATCCTTGAAATGGGAAGCATTTTACTTCTTGAGTCATTTTATCTTTGTAAGCATTACCCTAGAAATGAATACAACCTAGAAAGGCTGATCCAGCCTTCACTAAACCTCTTGTTATTAATTTGATTTTTTTTTCTAAATTGCAAAAAGTAATAGTTGGTATATAACTGAGTCCAAATTAAGCAGAAAATCAAAATAATTTGTGCAAAAATTTCCAGCTTTTCTTTCAGTTTTCGTTTCCATCAAATCAGCATGGGTATGTGCATACCAATAGCTCTATAATATGCTTATGATAAAAAAAAATTGCTGTTTTTATTGGCTTTTCCATTACACGTGATCTTTTGGCTTTTTTTTTTT
>NW_022196911.1:59310445-59321731 GCF_008632895.1 Mastomys coucha
TTTTTTTTTTCTCCAGGGAGAGGAGACTCAGCTGCCTTGAACTTCACTGAAATACATGCTTTTCTCCAAAGGTAGTTCTAAGGTTCTCTGTTGACATGGGAGTCTGGTATGCAAAGGCATGAGAACACGGCTGATCCTCAGTTTAGTCCCCACGAGTTGAAGCTTTTGTTCCTTTGCCATTGATTCCTGTTCTTGCTAGAGTGAATGATCTCTCAGTTGTCCCTTAGTTTCTTTAAGTGTACCACTAACCTGGCTCCACAGTTTATACACAAACTCAGAAGCGTCACCTGGGTGGATGAAAACAGCAGGTGCCTCTCTTTTGACCAGCAGGGTCCCAGAAGTCTAACTTACTCCCAGAGCATACATTTGATTTTTGGTTTTGTTTTGATGAAAATAGATTCTTACTCCATTCACTGTTCTTTAAATGATTTTTCCCCCATCTGAGTAATGCATCATGAACATCTTTCATGCCTAAAACAACCTATTTAATGGATGCATACCAACCGATTGCGTGAACACACCATAATCCATTAAACTAATTGCCCATCCTGACACATTTATGCAGTTTTCAATTTTTCACTTTTATAAACAGTCCTGAGACTCACGCTCCTGAGGCACGATTTCGCCTAATTATTTGCTAAGATAAATTCTAAGTGAAGAATTGCTGGGTTAAGTGATCGATTGCCCAGGATTGGAAGCAGAACCCCCCCCTACACACACACATGACCCCCGCCCTCCAGAAATAGTGCTGAGTTTGAGAAATAGCACCCATTCTCAGCTTTGAAAGTCTGTTTTAAATGATGTCAGTTTTAGCACTAATTGTTTCAGTGAGAGCTTCTTTAATAGCTATGAGATCGTTTATGTTTTTGTGTGCAAAAGTCAGTATGTTAGGATGTTTCAGTTCTGTATTTTGTGAACTGCCTGTTTGTGTCTGGGCTCCCTATATCCCTTACTGCTGCTCCTTTGTCTGCAACTTTCATCTTGTTAAGCTTCCTCTCTCTTAGCTCTTCCTTGCCTTTCCCACGGTGTTTTCATCTTTAAGGTGACCATACAGGATTTATTCATCATAGTGCAATCTTCAAGGATCTGCAAATGTAGGACAGAGCATATCTACTCTGTGGAGCTCACGTTTTAGAAGAGAGAGACACAGGCAATGAGCTGAGTAGGCACAAACAATTGAAAATATCAGCTGGTAACAGAGAGGGTCTCATAACCAGGCACCATTGTGGGAGATGGTTGGTGTGACCTCTTTAGATCGAGCATTTGGATCTGGGAGGAGGGGATGCCAGGGAAGGAGCCGGAGTAAGCAGTGTATTTAAACTGTACCCACACAGTGCTGAAATTTAACTATTCCTACGTTGAGGTCTTAATGCTGTGAAACTCTTTTTGGATTATTTGCATCCACGAAAAAATAATCTTCAGACTCTCATCATCCAAACGACTTCCTTTTTTATTAGATATTTTAATTTATATTTCAAATGTTATCCCCTTTCTTGGTTTCCCCTCCGAAAAAGAATTCCTATTCCCTCCCCCTACCCCCTGCTCACCAACCCACCTTCTCTTGCTTCCTGGACCCGTCATTACCTTACACTGGGGCATAGAGCCTTCACAGGGCCAAGTGCCTCTCCTCCCATTGATGACCGACTTGGCTATCCTCTGCTACACATGCAGCTGGAGCCATGAATCCCACCATGTGTACTCTTTGGTTGGTGGTTTAGTCCCTGGGAGCTCCGGGGGTACTGGTTAGTTCATATTGTTGTTCCTCCTAAGGGGCTGCAAACCCCTTCAGCTCCTTGGGTCCTTTCTCTAGCTCCTTCATTGGGGACCCTGTGCTCAGTCCAATGGATGGCTGTGAGCCTCCACTTCTGTATTAGTCAAGCACTGGCAAAGCCTCTCAGGAGACAACTATATCAGCACTTGCTGGCTCCACAGTAGTGTCTGGGTTTGGTGATTGTATATGGGAAGGATCCTCAGGTGGGGCAGTCTCTGGATTGTCTTTCCTTCTGTCTCTGCTCCACACTTTGTCTCTGCAACTCCTTCCATGGGTATTTTGTTCCCCCTTCTAAGAAGGATCGAAGTATCCACACTTTGATCTTCTTGTTAAACTACTTCCTTATCGCTTGTTTCTATGCTCTCAGCTAATGAATTCATTTTTGGAACCCTATACCCTCTTTCTGAGACCCATGTAACACTTGGTTTGCATGATGAAAAGGTGGGCGAGAGGAAGCTGGTGAGAAGTCACACTCCATTGTGTATAATACTCATCAGAACACATATACTCACAAGCTACCCTCATCTAGATGCCTCCTCAGGCTTAAGATGCATCCTGTGTCTATAGTGGCCACATCCCCGGTATGCTATATACTCAATAATTACATGCATGGTTCATAGAGAACATTACAGCCTTACTATCCATTAGGACTGTTCATCTAACTCAGTCACTTATATAACTTACATAGATGTTGGTTTAGATGGACTAGAAATAAGGGAAGTTGCTCATTACAGAAGATATTAAGCTTATTACATAGAGGGCTAATTTGAAACTTTATTGCCAAAGTAGGAAAAGTGTCTAAGGCCAAAGCACAAATATGACAACTGGTGTTTGAAAGAAATTAGGTCATTTCTCTGTCCACGTGTGTTTGTTTGTTTGTGTGTGTGTGTGTGTGTGTGTGTGTAGGTGAACAAGCTCACCTGTATATGTCAGTTCTCCATTTAGTCAATGGTTCTCAACCACCCTAATCCTATTCTATGAGCCTTTAATACAGTTTCTTATGTTGTGGTGACCCCCTAACCATAAAAGTATTTTGTTCTTACTTCATAACTGTAATTTTGCTACCATTATGAATTCTACTGTAAATATCAGATATTTAGGATATCTGATATGGACTCACAAAAGGGTCATGTTGCACAGGTTGAGAACCGCTGCTAAGTGATCCTGAATATATAGGTAGGTATGGATGGAAACAAAACAGTTATAACCATTTTTTGCATATATGCAAAGAACTCTGAAGTTCCAAATATTCAGAAGTCTAAAATTTCTAGGGACCTCTAGAAACGTTGAAAATATGAGCAATAATATAATCAATCATGCATTTAAGAGCCCAAGGGTCCTAAGCAAACAGCTAGGTATAAGAAAACAGATGGTTTACCAGATGGGCAATGGCTGGTAACTAATTGCAGAGAAGGCGGTGTGCATGTTCTGCTATACGTTGGACACAATGGAGTATGAATTCTAACCAGCTTCCCCTCGCTCACCTTTGCATCGTGCAATTCATTTGTTACATGGGTCCCAGGGAACAGTTTTCTAGTTCTTATAACTGTACAATAATCCAAGAACCCAGAACTTATTTATGAGATAAAGGTCCAGAAAAAAAGAGGGCACACCAAGCCCAAGATGTTCTTAAGTTCTACAGGTGTGAAAACACAGCGGATGCTCCCAGCTTATCATGTAATACTGGCACGATGGCTCACACTTGGAATCTCAGCACTCCTGAAATTAGAACAGGAAGACCTGGGTCTTCAGGCTATACTGTGCATAGTAAATATACATAGTACTCGGTGAAACCCTATCTCACTCCCCAACAAAACAAACAAAACAACAACCCCAGAATGAAATGTTTTATACTACTGAGCTCTGGAGATGTTCCCAAGATGTTTCTACTGGGCACAGGGAAGCTGTTTGTATTATCTTACTAAATATGGAGAAGGATTGTTAAATGCCAGGTGAGGGGGATGGGAAACATGAATAGGTATGAACGGGCACACAGTGCTGTGGAAGGAGAGCAAGAACATCTTGGAAACACATGGACAAGTGAAGCAGAGCGGAAGCCTGGCTCCAGACTAATAGTGCTGCGAAATTGATCCGTTTCTGTATGATCCCCTCACTTCTGGCTTCTTACCACACATTAGAGATTCATATAACAAACAGTTACTACAATTGTACTGGGTTTCAAAAGCTGGGTGTGGCTCTTGGCTGCTTCCTCCACCATCTCTTGTGGAGTTAGTCGGTGGGCGCGATGGCCTAAGAACAGAAGCATCATCGCTAAATGCAACCATATGTTTTAGATAGAAAGAGGGAAGGGAAATGAGATAGAACTAAATGAACACTACCAGTAAGAGAGGACAGGGACTGCCGCACAGATCTAGTGTCAATGATCAGAAGTTCTGGGTCAGACATGTTTCAGGGTTCAGACTAGTTTTCAGCTTTGAAAATTTCACACACACACACATACACACACACACACACACACACACACACACACACACACAGAGGGGGGGGCAGAGAGAGAGACAGATCTAGGGGATGGGTCCCAAGTCCAACATGAAATTCATTTATGTTTTGCACACACTTTATACACCTAGCCTATTTGTATCTTTCTATTGTACTTAAACAATATATTTTTGCATGAGACTTAGTTTTATGATGTGGAATGTTCCACTTGCAATGTCCATCAGCATTCAGCCAGTTTGAGAACATGGAGACCTTGGGTTCTGAGTTGTCAGTTTAGGAGTGGTGCTTGGTCCGTGATGAGAATGAAAACAGTAAAGACTTGTCCTATGTACTTGTGGACTCTTCCCTTCTGTTCTCCTTTGGTCTAAGGGCTTGTCTGTTTTCTTCCCTTCTGTTCTCCTTTGGTCTAAGGGCTTGTCTGTTTTCTTCCCTTCTGTTCTCCTTTGGTCTAAGGGCTTGTCTGTTTTCTTGCTGTGTTAAATTGCCTGCTCTGTCCCCAGTCTCCAAACAACTTCCTCTGCCCCTAGTCTTAGGAACTTTCTGCAATAAAGATCTTCAACTCAAACCACAAATTCCTCTTTTGAGTACTCAAAGTTATGACAGGATTGCTTTTATTATCCTTTCTGTGCTTCATTCAACCCTACACTTGGGTCACAAAGCACAGACTGCTTTGGTATGGCCCAATAGTCTTTTAAATGACATTTGGCCATAATCAGTTTAATTATCCTACCATTATCTGTTTTATGTAGCCCATTCTCAAGCTATTTCAGTTCATGAATCTTTTCATTTATAAACACTTTAGTAAATTTAACCAAAGTAGCTTTATCAGATCCCCTCTCCCCCAGTTTGCTTTTAAAGGTGGCAGAGTACAGTGTCTGTGCTGGGACATCAAGCATTTAATGAATACATGAATGTCATGAAATTACAAGGATACCTTGTAATGAGAACTGTATGGTTGTATGAGAACTGTATGACTGTTGTGTAAATATTACAGAGTACGTTTCTGCAAACTAAGATGGCATGACAACACTGGAAGATCTTATGAGAGCAGCATGGTACATGCTGTTCATCACTGATCAAATGTCAGCGTGTGCTGTGTGTGATGGGACTAATTTTCTCCTGTGTTCCGAAGCTGGACTCTGCTGTTGTCTCAAAACAATCTCTACACTTTCTGTTTGCCAAAGACAATGAAAATCCTTGTAGAACCAACTCAAAGGTCACCATTTTTCACAGCCATATATTATGCATGAGGGCCTTAAGGCCACATGTGCAAAGTCGTTGAAGACAGTGATGATGTCCCACTGACTTCTGTACCCCTCCAGATTCACCTCATACCTACTGCACATTTGATACTCAAGAGACTAAAAAGATACATGTTGATGAAATGAAAGTGACCACTGAGGTTTGCTGAAGGCCTTGGTGGTTGAAGGAGAGGCTGTGTTTGGTTTCTTCAGGGTTTATTTTTCTGGGCGTTCCCCTCCACTCCTCTTTTTCTCCTTCCCTATGCCTCACCCTTTACCCTGTGCACAGAGTTTCTAAATAATGTGATCTAAACTCACACTTATTAGCAAATAGTTATGTTTATAAGCTAAGCTTCACAAACACACACACACACACACACACACACACACACACACACACACACACGCGTGCGCGCGCGCACACACACACTCACAAAAAGGAGCCTTTGCAGTTAATACTGTTTGCCCGAGTAAGAAGCAGGTTTAATTGACAGCACATACTGAGCATGGTCAAGAGGCAGTCAACATGGCCTCACAGCGTCTTCCTTCTCCCTGCCTTTTATTTTATTGTCAGGAGCATTGTTCTATTTTCCAAACTCAGTGTGATCCATAGGCTGGGATATACCTATCCAGCAAACAGCTATGCTGCCATGGTGCTCAGTGCTCTACTTTTAAGTTTCCTGAACAGATAGATGGTTCCCAAGCCCTTCTGGTCCTCCTGTGTTCATTCCAGCCACATTCTAGAGCTCCGATCTCTTAACAGAGAACCACACTGTGGCATCCTGGGGCTGCTGCTGCTCTCTTACATCAGCTTCAGAGATCAGCTACTGCCTAGCAAATTAAAGTGCGAAGTGAGGTCCTGGCTTCAGAGGGCAGTTGGACTTGAAACCTAGTAGAAAAGGTAGAGGCTTTCAATTCATTTCCCAGTACTGAAGTGGATGATGCAGTCTTGAAAGAGCACACACCCTCAGAGGGAGGATAGTGAGCATGAAGGATGTTACAATCTTCTTTGGAGAGAGAAATGACCAGGGAATGAGAATAGTGAGTAAAGACTCAGTGTTTCAAATGCATAAAGTTTTCTACCGGGCATGACTTCTGAGCTAGTGCGTATCTTCTATCTCACCAATCCATGGTTGTACCTCATTTTTAAACCAAAAAATTATATCATTCTTTGTCAACCGTCTTATTTATCAGACTTGACTTTGAGTAAATTTTGGTCTCTTCCAAAAATGAAATTTGCTTCATAGCCTAGAGATTCATGCTGGGGAAGCTCCTTAAGGAAGGTGTGTGGCCAAGCAGGGTGGGTCAAGGTGGTTTTGGTACTGGAAAAAAAACCAAAAACCAAAAACCAAAAAACCAAAACCAGTACTAGCTTACCTCATTGTTTTGTAGCCCAGTTTCACAAAATTTCATGGGTTCCATGAAACTCAGGCCTGGGTAAAGTAGTTCATGTGCCTGGTCAGAGCATTGTACTTAACCTAGACATCTGTAACTAATTTCTTTTTCTACAATCTCTTCTTGGAAAGAAAGGAAGTAAAAAGAAAGGAAGGAAGGAAGAAAGAGAGGGAGGGAGGGTGGAAGGGAGGGATGAAGGGACAAAGGAAAGAAGGAAGAAGATGAGTGTTAGAGACAAGTAGAGGTATGGCTGCTGAAATTGAGAATGGTTGAGAGGTAAGCGTTGTGGGATTTCTGAGTGTGGGTAGTGGCTGAAGACGGCAGCTTTGTGCTCTCAAAGTGATGCATGATCACTGCAGAGATTCAGAAAAGATGTGAGAGTCATCTGTAACTCCACCAACTCTGGGGGTCTCATCCTTCATCCCTGTGGTTCCTTCACGCCATCATTTGTTTGGCGGCAGATTTAAGATATAAGTGTTTTGTTTTAGTCACTAAGCAGCCAGATGCATACAGAAACCCCCATAAAACATGTAGATAAGGAGACTGTCTGCTTTCTCTCTCTCTGTTAGATACAGCTGCTGGCTTGAGGTTTGTTTTCCTTTGTAGCTTATCATCTAAGCCACAAGTAAATTTCCTTTTCTTTTTTCTTATTATCAATTACCATGGAATCTTGAATTTTTATTTGGTCAAGTGCAGTTGTTATTCTCTTTGACACTCAAGCTGTGCTAAAAATGGCCAGTGTGAGTTTTGACAAGTGATTCCTGGGGCCTTTTAATTCAATTCCCAAAAGTCCAAACACACCTCTGCTTTCTGACTTACAGATTTTTCAAGTTCCAAATGTAGGAACCCTGCTCTGTTTCTCTGAGGAGCCATGGCTTCTGTTGTAAGGCTAACCCTTAAAAAAGATGTATGTACTTTTAGGTATCTTCAGAGAACAGAGATAGGAAGGCCACACACACACAAATGCACACACACACACATACACACATACACGCACACACACACACACACACACACACACTCATGCATGTGCACATGCACAGGCTTTTATTGTCATTTCAAATTCAGATGATCATTACTGCTTTAATTACTATCTTTAGCTGTATAGAAGTATCTCTCTTCTCTTTGTGTCTATGTCTAGGGTCGTGTGTGCCCATGGAGGCATATGGATATATGTTGGTTATACTTAACAATTCACAGAACAATCACTGCACACGTGGGGAGTTCTGGGTAGATAGCAAACAAAGGCCATGGTTCCATGAAGAGAAGCCCGCAGTGGTATTGGAAAATGTTTGGGGTACATGTGGAAGACTCTATCGTCTCACCACAAATTAGTTGAGACTAGAGGAGGCTCTCTCTGTGACAGGGCTGGGGCCAGGCTAAGGCAGGGCCTCTTTTTGGAACTCATACTCCTGCCATGGAGTTCCTTGGGAGAGACATGGCGCCACTTTGGTTAGTGGGTCATAGCTCTGATCTCCAAAGACAAAGATGTTTTTAAAGAATATTATGATATACATGCCTGTAAGAAAATCTTCCTCCACATTTTTCTCATAAATGTGGAACGCTTTTGATTATGAAACTGGGGGAAAAGTTTCTAAAATAAAATTTCTGGGTTAATATATATATGAAATTATAAGGGTATGCATATAAGCCAATATATATTGCTAAGTCATATGACCCAAAGAGCTGTATCACTTTACACCCCTGGGTGTGTAATGGAGCTAGCGCCTCCCTCTTTGATATTTATTCCTGCTGAGGCATTGCTTTTCTCATGCCCATCATTTATATTTGGACTTTCTCCGTGTGCTACTGTAATGCATTTGTGTTCCCCTCCCCCATGGCATATGATATGATTTTATCTTTTCAACTAATTTATCTTTGTGGTCATGACATACCTAAAATTTGATTTGATATCTGCCTCACAGGCAAAATCCTTTTCCTTTTCTTGTTGATCTCTTTTCTGGAAAATGGCGATTTATATCAGTTTTTTTTCCTTTCTTTTTAAAAGAAAATTTAGATTACATGAATTTATTTTAGTGTGTGTGTGTTTATGTGGGTGTGGGTGTGTGTGAGCACGTGTGCATGCACACATGCATGCATGTGTGAGTTTATAGCAAGCGCTTTTACTCCTGAGCCACCTCACAGACTCCAATTTTCATCAGGTTCTGATATTAAGTTGTATCTCTAGCTCTTACTGAGGAATGAGTGGATTTCTTTCGCAAGACTTTTTTTCCTTTTGTATTTTCTCTAAGTGGAAAAAACCTAAGTCATCCATAGTTAACTACTGTTTTGAATCAGAAATTCCCTGTG
The DNA here is from genome assembly GCF_008632895.1 of Mastomys coucha. NCBI lineage: Eukaryota > Metazoa > Chordata > Mammalia > Rodentia > Muridae > Mastomys > Mastomys coucha. The sequence goes on from NW_022196911.1 coordinate 59,319,623, forward strand.
TTTCAACTAAACTTTACTTATTTAACAATGGCGTTTGGGAAGTGAGTTGTGAATTATGTGTGTGGGGCTGGTTTTTTTTTATTGCTGGGGGAGGAGGGGCTTTTCTATTAAGCCTTTTCTCTTCTGGGGAGGAATATGTTGTCACCTTGTGGGAGGATCACTGGCCCAATAATGGGCAAGATATTTGTAATAAAGTACTAGGTAGAAATTTTAAAAGGCTACATGTACATACTCTGAAACCATCAAGAGAGACTCAGAACACCATACTGGATGGAAAATTTGTGGTAAGAATTTTTATTTGTTTTTAGTCAATATTGGTTTGCACATAGTTTTACCAAATTAACAAGCTCGATGCACTTGTATTTGTTGGGCAAAATTTGTGACTAATCTTTTTGGTGTTTGTGAAGGGTTCACTTCATACTCTACTTTTAACTTTATAAAAGTTAGCTTGAGGGGGAAATAAGACAACGGGCTGCAGATTCCTCTGTGGAACTACTTGTGAAATAAACTGGGTTAATTTTCCTCAGTTTCCTTTCCCGAGAATCGTCTTCAGGGACAAGCTTTTCATTTCATTAAAGTCCAACACTTAGGATATAGAAGATGTCTGTAATGGATTCTCAACCTCTCCATGTTGATGAGTCAGAGACATTACAAGGTGTCCATTGCTGATTTGACCTTTGGCCCCCAGAGTTCTCCAGGTGTGGTGTAGCCTTTCCCATTTAGTTCCCGAGGGGAATTTTTTCATTGTAGTTGATCAAGTACAAAACTCCAGAATCATTTTGACTCCTGGTGTTAACTGCTCTCAGCCACTGAGTCACCGACACCTGTTCTCTGAGCTCTGACTTCCCCAGCTCAGTCCTTCAGCTGTCTGTTGACTACTCAAGGCTGGGCACTTTGCTACTGAAAAGTGGCAATGGTATGTGGACACCTCCTATCATTCTTGGTCAAATCAGTCACTTTCAAATGGCCATAAAGTTTTATCTACAGCCGGACTTGCCCCGGCTGAGTGCACCATTGTTATCAGGAAAACCTTTTGTGGGTTCGTAGTCTCATTAGTAAAAGAGTTGAGAAACAAATTTGGGAGGAAATTTTATCCCGGATCACAGAAAACAGCAAGACAGGGAAGCTAGAGATGTTGGCAGCTGACAAGAGTGGGAAGATGGAAAAGAGGAAAGAGAAGTGACTTTTAAGTTAGAGTTGTGGGAAGCCAGCATGCATAGCAACATTGGTCAGCAAGCAGGTGCATGGCCAGAGGGTGGGAGATGCAGAGGAGTGATGGAGCTCAGAGCACCAGGGAAAGCATGTCTGACCAAGCCCACTCAGGCAGTCAACAGGTTCTCCAGTGCAGGAGTGAGGATTAAAAAGAAAAAAGTTAGACAGTTAGACAACATTGTAGCATGACCCCAGTCAATTCTGAGACTGAAGGCAAATTTAATTTTTCCAATCCTCTTTTATTCCATTTTAATTATTATATGCAAGTATTAAGGGCGAGCAGTACAATAAGAAACTAACAAGGCAGTAAGCAAAGTCCCGTGATTACCCCTGTGACAGTTGTTTAAAAGGGCTTGTCATAATGACCAAAATACTTGAGTCCACTTCCTTGCCCAAGCCCAAAATCTTGCCTGAAGCCTACTTCTTTTGTGCCACCCTAAGATTAAAATTCCTGCCTTAACCTACTTCCCTATTATAGCCTAAAGTTAGATTCATGCCCGAACTTACTTCCTTGTCATGGCCTAATGTCAGATTCCTGTCTGAAGCCTATTTCCTTGTCCTTGGCCAATGTCAGATTCCGGCCAAGTGGCACCCTAAAAGGCTCCCCACAAGCATGCTTAGGCTTTTGGCCATTATCCCAAAGAAAGCATGATAGAAAGAAGAAAAGGCAGTTACTTGTTTTTTAAAAAAAAGTTAGAACTTAGAGGAGTGAGCACACTTAGTGGTATTGCATGGTGAAGCTTGTAAACAGGGGCTTCTGGGAGGGACAGATATATCATCTCATTAAAGGGAAATTATTCCTTAGCTTGTCTTCAAGTGAATCAACCTTCCTGGGTGTGGGAAGCCCTGCTGTGCTCTCGGAGATTCTCAAACCGAAACTACAAGTTGACAGCTAGT
>NW_022196911.1:59332390-59354331 GCF_008632895.1 Mastomys coucha
AGGTCCCTCACATTCCCGGTTCGTGGAAACCCACGCAGGTAGGAGCTGCGGGACGGCATCCTACACCTGGGGAGTGGTCCCTGGCCCAGCTAGATTAACTGTTAAGAAGACAACAGTATGTAATGTTCTAATCTTTGGAGTAGATCAGAATATTCCACAGGTAGACCTCAGGTGGATTCTGTTGACCAGGAGGAAGTAGCTTTCCCTTAACTGGCCTCAACACATTCCTGAAGTCTCATGCAGCAGTTTAAAGCCAGGAGAAGGGCAACTGTGAAGTTTCACTTCTAGCCTTAAGAGAGAAACAGGAGGTGGGGTCCAAAGTGGATCCTGAGCAGGAATTTGTTGTCAGTGGTCTCCAAGCCTGATAATACCTGGATCACCACTCCCAGCTTCTCACTGCAGCCATAGTGATGTCTTGTGTGTCCTTGACATTCCAGGCAAACCTCTGCCTCCAGCCTTTGCCCTGCCTCTGGTGTGTTCAGTGCTTTCAAGACTCATGTTAGATGTAACCTTCTCACTGTGTTGTATCTTATCTACCTTATCTGAGATCTTACTTCCTGCTCTGTGTCTTCTCTGTCCTCCACCCCCCAAGCATCAACACTCTTCCATTTACTTAGTTGCTACTAATGCATTGCTTGTGTGTATTGTCTACTTTTCCTAGAATATGACTTCCTAACTAGTTTGTCTTGTTGAAGTATCCTAAGAACTTAGCCATAGCACCTGGTACATTGTAGACACACAATTGACACTTTTTAAATGAGTAAGAAATGTAACACCTTAAGAAAAACTGGGATGCCTGGGATTCATCTTACTCTTATATGAGGTTGTTATCAATTAAAACCAGTCATCAAGAATTTGTTTAGAATGTTAATAGCTCAAAGACTGTCTATTACAAGTGACAACAATTCAATGCATCTTGGCTTAGAGAAGAAAAGAAAAACAAAGAAGGAAAGAGAAGGTAAAGAAAGAAAGAGAGGAAGAAAGAAAGAAAGAAAGAAAGAAAGAAAGAAAGAAAGAAAGAAAGAAAGAAAGAAACCAAGTAAATAACCTTGTTTGTATACAAGTAAGTTTCAGGCACAGCTGGATCCAGAGGTTGAAAAGATGTTGTTATGATATAGTCTCTTTACTTTCTATTACTTTTTCAGTCTCGTTCCCAGACCACTTCCCTCTTTGTGCTGGGAAAGATGCCACACTCTTCTCTAGGCTTTGTGTTATTGGCCACACCTTGGAAAAAAGGGTGGGCTTATCTGCACTACTATCCTGCTCATGTGTTCTGGACAGATCCAGGAAGGGAACATGTATGTGTGCATGGCTGACTTTATTTCTGCATCTGTCTCTGTAGTTAGAACTGTGTTCATTTTGGCGCCTCTAGATCAGCATAGGGTGTGTTTCTTGTTTCTTTCTGTCCCTATGTGTACCTCTTTTCTCTGGTAGGAAGATACTAGGTCTTCATTTCCTTGCTTATTTGGTTCATCCTTCTTTAAGGAGTGCACCCATCCCTCTTGTCTTTACTGCCTCACGTAGCACTTTTCTGTCTTGCTCACTCTAGATGCTCTTCTATATGATGCCCACTTCACCTTGTATAGGTAATCATACTTTCAACAGATAAGTGTGTCCAGATGTTCCTGCATCCTACCCAGCTCAGACCTCAAACCCCTCAAGCCCTACCACACCTACAGGAAGCTTTCTTCTGGCCTTGCTGGGGCTCTGACCCATTCCTCTATGCCAGATTACTCTGGGTAGGTTTTCTGCTTCCCCTGGGGGAGATGATTCTCTGGGTTTGGCCACCCCTCTATGGAGATGATTCTTACTCTACTCAGATCCTGGGTATTCAAAACTTGCCACCCTGATGTCCACACCAGAGACCTTTCTTATCCTAATAGGTCCTTATCACGAAACCTGAGGCTCATGAAACCCAGACCACTTGTTACCCTGACACCGCTGAGCTACCCCTCCAATGGTGTCATTCCCCTTCCTACGATGCATATGAGCAGATTCTGACTCACTCAGCAGCTCAACCAGGAGCTTTTTAAAAAAGGAAGAGCCTTTGTTTTCATTCTCACCAGTCACAGAAGACCCCAGACTCCAGGATGCCTCTCATTCCTGAGACTAGAAAACCCATACAGCCCCACGATCAATGAGAAACTTGCTACTGCTGTTTAGCCAGCTACACCCATCCTAGCCCTATACGCTTGTTACTCCTGGCCTTTCCCACTATGATGCGGGTAGGGCCCAGCACATGTTTAATCAATGAGTCTTCGAAGAGAGCTCCAGTGACTGGTACTATTTCTCATATATGGGCAATTCACTATGGTTCGATAAAACCTCCTCCCATCCTGCTAGGACCTGTGACCTCTGCTGTGCACTGCCCGATCCACCTGTGCTAATGTGAAAGTGTCCCTTTATCCAGACAGGTAGCCCTTCTTGTGGCCCCTCTTCTGGCCTGGGCTGTGCTGATGACTTACAGGAATGGACAGGCACGGAAGTAGAATTAGCATTCATCCATTGCTTGTGTTGTGTAGACTGTCAAAACAAATGAAATTTCATGACAGACGGGCCACGACCAGCTTCCCGGTGTTATTTATCTTTCTTGCTTCTGGCTCGGAGAGTTGGGCGATTTTTCATTTACATTTAAAAATGCCAAGAAGACTAAATGCAATTCGCCTACACAGAATGCTAGCAAATTGTGTCAATGCAGGACAGTAATTAATAATCATCAGGTGTGAGCAAAGAAGAGCAGTTAGGCAGGCTAGCCTATCTTGCCAGCTCCCCTCATCTCCCTTTCTACCGATTCAACCAGTTGCTAAACTCCAGGGGCATAGACCATTTCCCCTTGCTCCTATCTGGGAGCCAGCCTTTACAATGATAAACAGAAGGTCCTGGGCTGAGTTACATGCATCCCCTGTCTCAATAGACTTAGGTATGACAGCGTGGGAGGAGCAATGAAATAGATGTAACCCATAAGGAGAAAATGATGGGGTTAAAATAAGACATTGCTTGGAAGAGGGGTGGAAGGTCCTGGGAGATGGTTTAATTCTACTCTGACAAGACTCTAAGATTGTAGGACTGTGTTTACAGAACCAGGAGAAGCAGGCAGAACCAATTAATCATAACAACCCAACCCCATGGCTGAATGGGCCATGACAATTCCTTTGTGTGTGTCACTCTATTCTCTTATCTCCCAGCCCCTGAACCGTGTGACCTGCTAGTTCTTTGTGCCATATCTACCTGATCTTAGGGGGACCCTGGGTGCTGTAATTCCTTACTCTGCACAAATTACTTTTGGGGGTCTCTGGAGGGAACCCCAAGTGTACACCAATCACTTGTCAGGTCTTGTGTCTCCTCTGTGGTTTTTTTTTTTCCCTTCACTCTTATTACTCCCAATGGAGCTTTCTGAGCTGTGCCCTTAAAGCATCCAGGCGACAGCCCGGTGTCACCTGGAGAGTGTGGAGAGTCAGAAGCATTTCACATCAGACCAGTTAGGAGAAAGCTGACTTTCTTCCACTCCCCGTGTTTTCGCAGGCATCTTAAAATTGTACTGTTTCCAATACCTTCTAGATTTTTTTCTTTTTTTTTGTTTTTGTTTTCAGTAAACAGCTCTTGGGTGGGCAGACAAAGCTGAAAGACAAGCATTGTGCTCTAAACCCAAGGCCTTGCTGCCATGACTAAGGCTTTGTTATGGGGCCAAGAGTGGCTGCCTCACCTTTGCTCCCTCAGGATGGGTTATTTTCCAGAGGGCTCCTCAATCCTTCCTGCACACTGGCATTGGAAAGGCAAGACAAGTCCTGACATGTCCATTCCACAGTCAAGGACACTTACTGAGTATCTACTTTTATGCTATATGCTCAGGGGCTGAAAAAAATGAACCAGATATAAGATTTGCCCTTAAGGATGTTCCTATAACAATAACTATGTGATAAGTATATGGGTAGGCAATTGAAAATAAGTGTAATGAGAGAGGTAGGCAAGCACTGAATAGAGAGATAAAGGGGTAAAGGAGAGAGGGCTGTGCTCTGTAAATGGGTCAGGGCTGAGCCTGCACAGGGAGAGAAAGGAGAAACAGTGAGAGCAAGGTTGGTGGCAAGAGACTTCATGAGCTGAAGCATATTTTATTTAAGGGGAGACATCTGGAACAATCATGGGAGAAAGGGAAGAAAAGTATACATATCTACTTACCTGGGCTAGCAAGTGACATGTGTGCCTTGTTTGCATATAGTACAATATGCTTATATGATATGTTAATTGGAGTCACTGGCAGTCATGGGGGGCAGGGTATTGTGAAACACATGGGTTTACTATGGACCATGGAGTGATACCTGAGGAGAAGTGTGGCTGTGTGGAGGTGTTTGCAGTAGAGGAAAGAATGGCAAAAAAGATGAAAGTGGGGATTTTGAAAATAGAACAAAGATGACTGACTGGCCTGGGGCACAAGCATTAGGATATGAATCTGAAGCATTCAGTCTTAAAAACTTGGTCCCCAGCTGATGGCAGTATGTCAGGAAGCTCTGTACTCTTGAGATAGGACTTGACTTCAGGCCCTTGGGTTGTGATAGGTGCTTCCTGCCATCCTCCCAAGTTCTTGATGCGCTATGCTAAAAGCAACTTCTTTCATGCCTGTGGACTGAGCTGATCAACAATGTGGTCCCCATGGTGATCAATGAAACCCTCGAAACCTTGACCCCCAAATAAACATCCCGACCTTCAGTTGTTTCTGTCAAGTGTGAGGGTCAAAGTGACACAGAAAAAACTAATATAATGACAATGGAGTTGATGGAAGAAACTAAGAGCCAGATATCATCAAGGGAGAAAATGATGCCCTACAGCCAGAGACCTTGTTCTAGAAGGAACAACTCTGTAGGATGAGTGGGATAGAATTGACGATTCTCACCTTATATACAGGACAGTTTGACAGAGCATGCATGGGGTAAGCGTGTGGCCTCGGTACAGGGGATGTAACATGACTGACTCTCTTGTTCAGACTTTTAAATTGTGAAGCCTCTGCCATTTACCTCTTCCGTACACACTTGCATTTCTGGTGTCTACACAGATATCAGGAAAACCAAATGGTCAGATGATGAGTAACTCATCCACTGAGACTACTTTGAGAGAGAGGTCAGGTGGTACTGTGTGTACTCACGTAGTACTGAGGGGGCACTCCAGGTTGTATTGTAGATATACCTAATCCAATCCAGAAGGGAATTTCCTGGACATGTGTGTCCATAATCCCATTTAATTCCTCCAAAAAGAGTAATTTGGAGATAAATTCCAGTTTAAAACACACACACACATACACACACACACACACACACACACACACACACACGTTAGTTGTGGACACACTGGGCATTCCCCTAGAATACCAGGCTAACATTGAAAAAAAAAAAAGCTGTAAAAGCTGGAGGCCATGTGGAAATTGTTTTGCCTGGAAGTTTCTGGAAGGCCCACATGCTTGTAACCAGGAATCCAATGCGGGGGTTCTTGCTGTGGTCAACTTAGGTGATTACCAGCTGTTCACTAGCCATCTCGTTTTTTTAGAAGTTGGAATCTGTCTGGTCCATTTTACATGGGGGAGGGAGGCAGTAAAGTGCTGTTTTTCACTGCAGATGGGGAGTAGGAGAGCCAGGAAAGCCGAAGCTTATCAATATCCCGCTTGCCTGGCTGCTTGTTCTTGCAACTGGCCTCATTAGATCACGCAACGGTTGCCAACATCTCTAACTTTGGTTCTCCTAATTAAAGCTTCACTAAGTGCTTGCCCCGTGCTTCTACTCCCTCACAAGGATGTGCTCCCATAACACAGGCATCTGCCCCTTGAGCTAACCTTTCTTGAAACCAGATAAACAAAGTAATACCAATAAAAATATCCATCTGTGCTTAAAGATAAATAGAGCATTAATATACCAAACTGAGTTCTGGGTTCTTTTGGAGCCAGCTTTAATGATATTAGACATCTGTTCTCTCTCGCTCTCCATTCAGTTTTCATTCCCACGTTCTTAGAAGAAAGCAAAGGGACGGTCAGCAGATTGTCACTCGCTCCAGGCTTCACTGTTTTATGCATAGGGACCTTTTTTAAAGATGCTAGAAGCCAGCTGACTCCTTTGCAGTGGTCAGCAGATGGTTACCTAAACCACATGCACAAAAGTGTGCCTGACCAAGGCAAACCATTCCTTCCCCTTCTAAGCACCCAGAGGTGTTAACTCATCACGGCTATTTCTTTTGAGGACAACTGAGCCAATGCACAAACTTACATGATAATCATCTCTTTCAACAGTTTCGGTATTTGAGAAAAAGTTCGGCCACGGGACTGAGGATGTGGCTCGGCAGTGGAACACTGCCTGGTGAATGTGAGGTTCTCCGTTCTAAACTCCAGTGTGTGCCCAGGTCATGAAGGTTCCGGGGACAATGATGCAGGAGGTGCTTTGGGGCCTGAAGACCAGGCTTGAAAATGTACAGCCATGTGGATGCTTCAGGGGCTGCAGCCATGCCAGACTACAGGAGCTGTGGTGCCCAGAAAAGCAGAACCACCTTCAGATGCTGTGCACCCAGTGTCCAGAAGCACCAAGTCATAGATAGGGTGACACTATTTTCAAATGTAAATCGTATGATAAATATCATATATGACATAGATTAAAGGGGAAGCACGTTCCCTATGGGAGGTCTTCCCCACAGTGCTTTGTGGAACAGTTGAATCTCCATTCTAGGGGCACCAACTGGTCCCACAACTCTAACATTCTGACTGGGCTTGCAACATGGTGAGAGCTGAACAGTTTAAACTTTTTACGCTATAATTACACTCTTCCAAACATTTCGTTGGAAATTTTCTAAACATACAGAAAAGTTGAACTAATTGTCATGATGACACATGGAGGCTAACTGCCTAGAAGTGTACCGTTGTCAACATTTTGCTTTTTAAAAATCACCTTACCTTCTTATTCTTCAAAGTTGCAGACCTCAGAACCTGTCAGATAGATCAGCGCACACATCAATATTAATAATTAGCTCAATATTTGCTTATAGGTTTATTTATTTATTTATTATACATTTATTCACTCATTTATTCATGTATCCACTCACCTCCTTGTCCCTCTTCCCCTCCCCCCGTGTATATGTGTGTGTGTGTGTGTGTGTGTGTGTGTGTGTGTGTGTAGGTCAGAGGACAATTTGTGGGACTAGTTCAATTTTAAAGGTCAAATTTACAAGAAGGAAATGAATAGGCACAGCATATATTTGGGGTCTAAAATACAACCACATAGCTCATACTGTCTCGAGGACACCAAGCAGCTGCTTCACTTCAGGGCCCTTCCTACTTCCCCCACCCCCACCCCGAACACTTGAATTCCATCCTTTCCTAAACTTCCAGCAACTGCTGCTGGTATTTTATTTCAATGAAGGTGAGCTTTTCCTGTCCCAGGTTTTCTGAGGACTATGAGGACCCTTCAACAAGTTCTCTGGTGCCCCGACAGCATAGCGCTTTCAAGGACTGGGCTCTGCCACTGCCTTTTATCAGTAATTCCTCCAGTAGGTGATGTTTTGATAGACTGAAGAAGACTGATTCTGCCTGGCCTCTCTCTTTATGCCTGGCATGTTAACTTTGTCTAAAGACTGGTATACAACCCATCAGTGAAGCTTGGGCTGACACACACCCAATAACAGGTAAGAGAATCAGTGTAACTGGGCAGGCTGGACAGCAGGCCTGAGCCACAGTAACACTGCACAGTGTAATGGAGGTTCAGAGTCACTCAAGGACACAACTATCCTCCAGCATAGAGCTTCTTAAACCGTAGGCCATGACCCCGTGCTGAATGGAAGGATACAAACACATTGGCAACAGTGGCAGTTTACCGAATACACAGAGAGCAAAGACAAATTCAGACTCCAACAGGCAAAGACTCCGACATGGTGACCCAACCCAGGACTACACTGCAGCCTTAGTTCTGAATGCAAGCACATCAAGCTTCAGCGTGTAAGTCTCAATAGTGTAACTCGGGTAAAAAGGTTTACTTTTCAAGTTTATGAATAAATAGCAAGATGCTCAGCAGCTAGAGATGCTTGCCACTGTGACTGACAGCTTGAGTGGCTCTCCCAGAACACACTCTGAGGAAGAAAACTTCCTTCTGGAAACTGTTCTCTGACTTCCATGCATACATGCTCTTCCTTTAAATGTAATTAAAAAAAATTACATTGCTCTTTAAGTTCTTGATTTGAGTGTCATAAAGATCATGAAATGGATGTTTGCCTTGTGATGGGAACAGAACAAACTATTTTTTGGCCATTGATATTGTGGTTTGGATGTAAAATGTCCCCTGTAGGCTCATGAGTTCGGACGGCTGGTCCCCAGCTTGTGGCACTGTTCATGTAGTATTGTGGGACTGTTAGGATATGGGACTCAGGTGGAGAGTATACGGCTGTAAGGACTAAGTTGGAAGGTTGTAGACTGGCTACAGCCAGAGCTTTGGTCCCTGGCCTGCTGGCGTGTGAAGAGTTCCTAGCTGCAAACTCCTGCCACTCATAACTGGTGTGTCAATGTCTTCTAGTTCATAATGGACTTTCAACCCACCAGGCAGAACAAACCCTTCTCCCCTTAAGTTGCATCTGCCAGTGATTTTTGGTCACACAGCAACAAGAAAAACAAGGCATACAACTGGTCTCTAACACATTCACAAATGTTGCATCATGCAAAACTCAAGTTCCATCTACTGAATATGGACTTCCCACTCCTGCCTTGTTTCTGCCTCTAGCATCACCATTGTCTTCCCTGTCCTATGAATACAACACTCTTTATCAGCTTGTGGAGGCAGACCCACAGCCCTTTTCTCTTGCTGTCTGACATATTCCACTTCCATCCATGCAATAGTATGTATGAGAATTTCTTTCCATCATATGCTGACTGGCATCACATCTTGTGGATAGACCACATCTTGGTAATCCATCCTCCCATCGGCAGATACTTGACTTGCTTCCATCAATAGTTACAGTGAATAACATGGCTGTGAACACGAATGTGCCAATGTCTGCTCAGACATCTGCTTCCAATCTCTGGGAGGTATACCCCAAAGAGGAATGGCCAGATTATGCATTCTTCTATTTTTAGCTTTTAAGGCACTGCCCTACTCTTTTGCACAGAGGCAGTCACATGGTATCTATGCAAAATGACTGCAAATCTACGTTTGTAGTTTATAATTGGCTCTATTTGTGAATTGAGCAACAGTCTGGATGGGAAAAAAATGGTTGAGGATGCCCCACCACACTAGGTGAGCAGATCATATTTATAGTCAGTGAAGGAAAGTACACATGAAGAACAGCCTTCGAACAGGGTTTGAAGAGATGTCCCAACTTGTGGCTGGCTGAGACGAGGCTGGTCTAAGAGCTGGTTCAGTCTGTGTACGTATCAAGTCAGTCTATGATTGTCTGTAGAGTGAGAAATCTCTCAGCTTGAGAAGTATGGACCGCGTTAGGCCAAACTCATCCCCTCAGAAAGCTTCTGACTTCCCTCCTTCCCCAGCAACACGTTTGTCTCTTGTGGTCTTTGATACTTGACATTCTAATGGAGTACATTCATTGTGGCTTTAACCAGCAGATCTCTGGTGGCTTTTCTGTGTTCCCCCTCAAGGCCCATGTAGGTTTCACATGAAGGGTTCTCTAAGGGGAAACAGGAAGATGAGTGTGGAAGTCTGGCACAGCTGAAGACGAGGGCAGCAGGGGTGGACTGGCCACAGTGGACTTGCAGCCTATAAGTGGGAGGAGTCTGATTTTTGGCTCTAAAGCGAGATAGAAACCTCTGGAGGGTTTTGAGTAGGGACAAAGCGTGATCTACCTGCATTTTCAAATGTTCCACTCTGACTTCCTAGCCCATGGACACCCTGCACTCATGGGGCATCATCTGGGACTAATTACCCACTGAGCACACTTAGCAGCAATATTTATCATCATCGTAAAAACATACAGTATGGAGAAGCGATTTACGGTTTACAAAATGCCTCCTATTCATCATCGCACTCCATTCCAGGGCCTGCCCCTCCAGCCTCCAGCCTCCCTAGCTGAGTGCCTCTCCAAGTCCTCTTCTCATACTGTGCACTAGATTCTTGGGGTGTTAGGAACAGACCTGGGTGTGGCCCTCATGATCACAAAGTGACTTCCATGTCTTTGGCAGATACAGCTGTAGCAATAATGTACTGGCTTGGGAGTGATCTTAGATTAGCCTCTCTGTTTATAGCTAAGCTGTGGTTGCCCATTCCCACATCACCCAGTGCTGGTCCAAGTCTCTCTTCCAGCACCGTTTATCACCTCCTGTCAACACAGTGGCTTTTTCTTAGCGGGCTATTCTTTCCCATAGTGCCTTTCTCTGTAGGACTCTGCAGCCTAGAAACACATTAGGGATGCTTCTGGAGCGCGTTAGTGGTCCATCTTCTGGCAGTTTGAGGCATGCATGTGTACATTCTCTCACTGTGCACACATTGTCTACTGTATATGGTAACTATGGTAATCTTTGGGTATACAGTGAGGGATTAATAGGTATGGTGTAATAATACTTTCTGATGCTTAGAATCCAGGAAGATTAGACAGATGGGGAAAGGCATGGTGTGTGTGTGGAGGAGCAGGCATGGGTGACATTCAGTATCTCTGATGTGATCAGCACCTGTGGGTGATGTACAACTCTGGATATTCAGTGTGGTGGAGTATTCAGAACATAAGCTTGTTTAGAAAGACACAGCTTTACTCAGATACCTTTTAGGAGTTATCGAATTGGCAACCTCATTCACTGATTAAGGAATAAGGTCCAAGATCCAGTTAAGCAGAGAAAACAACACAGGAGAAAGACAGTCACTGGACACAATTTGTTTTTCATGTGATAGACAGAAAAGTTAAAATTGGGCCAAGCATCCAGGCATATAATAATTATATTGACCCAAGAATTCAGATATATGCTGCTGGATGAGTGCTCCCTCCTGTGCAGGACCTACCCAAAGGATTGACACCCTGGGTACTGGAGATCATGTTCAGGTTCCTCTAAGGAAGGAGCTTATGGCTCCATTAGTAGGGTGTTGGAGGATTCTTGCCAGTCTGCTAAGCCTCGAACTGGGAATGCTGTTGAAAAACCCAAAGAGTAGGTTGCAGATGGGGAGCTTGTGCAGTTCTCAACAAGCATTCCTTGAACACCTCCCATGTTCCATGCACAATTTGGATTCAGAGAAAAACTCCTTTCATGAAGCCAACCGACTCTCTGCATAGAGATGTCCATTTAAATAAGCAGATACACACCAGGAAATAAAGCTCCCAGACGGGCAGAGGAGTGGGGATGTGGGCAATATGCCACCAGGCAATTTACCCATAGGGAACTGGAGCCGAAACACTCAGGGCCACAGTTCCTGCTGATAGGCCAAGTGTCGAGTGTTGACTGAAGCTGCTCCTGGGGGCCATGAATTCACTGGTGCATTCAACTTGATATATGTCTGGGCAGACTGGGTGCCGATGGTCAGAAAATGCTTGAGGCACAGTCCAAATTGGGACATGTATGGCCAGTGCATGTGAGCAGGGCAGTGGGGATGCTTGCTCTATCAGGGATGATGCAAATGATAACAGCACCCTCAATCTGAGGCTGAGGAACAGCAAGAGTGGGGAGGGCTGGGCAAGGAGCACTCAGGGCAGAGGGAAGGAAATGAGCAAAGCCTTATAGCACATCAAGATAGATGAGAAAGAACCTGAAGACTAGATTGAAAAGAAGACAGACTCTACAAGACCTGCTGAGCAGAATGGTGGCGGGGGTCGGGGGCAGCAAGACTTGAGGGTCTTGGCAGAGTGTCGACCTCATTGTATGTGCAAATGAAAGAAGATTCTAAAGGTGTAGCCCTTCTTCATGGAACCACATTTTAGGAGTTACAAGGAAGGGATTGGCCACCTGGAGTCACAGGGTAGAAGACTGCTGTCGGGGAGACCTATGACTAGGCAGAGGAAGCAGAGACCCAGACAATGCCAGTGAGCTTGGGAGAGCACTGAACTGTGGGAAGGGCCTCCCTTTTGTAGTGAATTCTGCTTTAAAATGGAAACAAATCCAGGCAAGGACTTGGGCCTATTCTGAGGATGGCCAATCCTTGAAGAAGAAAAACAATTATATAGTAAAAGGATTGGGAGACGGGGTGTTTCCAGGGACCGTTTCTTTGTGTCAGTCATGATGCGGTTTGACAAAGTGTGAAGCTGGGAGAAAGCCATGGATGGGTTTGAGGACTGCCTGGCTCTGTTGGGCAGAGGAGTGAGGAGCGGGCAGCGATTGCTTGCAGAGGGCTGCTCCACCAGTTATGAATTTAGGACCAAAGCATGCAAAAAGAGATTACAGTTGAGCATTCACTGCGAGCATTCAGTGAAAAATGAGGCTGTCATGCAGGCTGGGACTCAATCTACGAGGGAAAGGAAGACACAGGCAAGCTTGGGCAGCGGGCAGAAAATGCCCAGGCTGGAAGCTCAGGGTTTCTATAGCATTGGGGGAGAATTCCCTTTTTGTAGCTATTATCCTATGCTTCCTTGTGTCTCTGACCACATGAGGTTTCTTTCTTTTTCTGTGTCTTCCCAGCTTTCCCCATAAGAAATATGTCACCTGAGTTTCACAACCTGGTTCTGAAATGGAGGCCCCCTCTGACCTTCAGTTGGGAAGGAAAGGAGAGCTTTAGGTCATTTGAAGTCTTGGAATTATGGGGGAAATTGGAGATTTAAAAACCATCACTGAGCCCAAAGCCCTCACTTTGGAGATGAAGAAAGGGCCCAGAGTCTGAAGTCACTCGCTCAGGTTCCCACGGTTCCAGTTGGCACTGTGAAGTTTAGCGCCCAGATTCTCCTCACTTTCGTGCCAAGGCTCTCTCTGTGACACCCACAGACTCATTTTTTTTCCTCCTTTATTTGTAGGGAAACGAGTTATTGGCAGAGCTTATTCAGAGCCACAGACAGCTGGAGCCAATGATCAGTGCTAAGCTTTGCTTGGCCCCCCCACCCCCAGATGCCAGGGCTGTGGAAGAAGAGGTGTGACTTCATAGTCCCACCTCCCCCTTCATGCTGCACAAAGGCTGTGCCACAGCCTTGGCATTGGTGTTGGATTTGCTACCTCTGCCAGTCAATCTTTTCTTGCTATAGCCAAATATCAGAGGCTGGACATAGATGTGTGTGTGTGTGTGTGTGTAAATAAAGTTACACTTAGCCCATTGCATTTGGAGAATCAAGCACATGGTCCCAGTGCCTTCTCAGTTCAGGAGAGGACTTTCTGTCAGATGGTGTCATGGTGGGAGTGTGGGAAAGACAGATATCCCATGGGAGCCCCTACCTCCCACTTGCTTCATTGAGAACAATTTTCCAGAGTAGGTTAGAGATAAGGGAGCCTTTAAGAAACTAAGTCTTAGTGTAAACTAAAGAAGTCCCATGGGGATTACCCTGGAAGCGATTAACACCCGAGTCAGTCCTAAAAAGATGGGTTGCTATTCAGAAAGCCCGCTCCTCAATCTCCTTGGATGTTGGTCTCACTCTAAGTGCTACTTCATTTTCTGGTCAGCTGGGTGCAAGCTAGAGTCATCTGGGAAGAAGGAACATCAGCCAAGGAACTGCTCCATCAGACTGGCCTGTAGGCAAGTCTTTGGGAGCATTTTCTTTAATTGATGATTGATGTGGGAGAACCCAGCTCACAGGGGACGGGGCCATCCCAGAGTAGGTGGTCCTGGAGTAAGCAAACCACAGGGAGCAAGCTAGTACACAGCATTCCTCAGGCTTTGGTTTCAGTTCTTGCCTCCAGGGTCCAGTCTTGAGTCCCAGCACTAACCTCCCTTCATAATGGACTGTAAACTCTAAGCTGAAATACACCCTTTCCTTCCCAAGTTGCTTTTTCGGTCAGTGTTTTAAATTAATTAACCAATTAATTAATCAATCAATTATCTAATTAATTGATCTACATCCTGACCCTCTTACTCCGAGTCCTTTCCCTCCACCTCTCCCTACCCTACCTCCTGCCATCTCCTCCTCCTCCCTTTCTCTTCAGAAAAGTGTGGTCTCCCATGGATACCAACCAACCTTGGAATATCAAGCTGCAGTAAGACTAGGCTCATCTTTTCCTATTGAGGCTAGTTGAGGCAGCCAAGTAGGGAGAAAGGATCCCAAAGGCAGATAACAGAGTCAGAGACAGCCCCTGCTCCCACTGTTAGAAGTACCACACGAAGCCCAAGCTGCACAACTGTAGCATATGTGCAGAGGGGCCTAGGTCAGTCCCTACGCATACTCCTTGGTTGGTGGTTCAGTCTCTGTGAGCCCCTGTGTGTCCAAGTTAGTTGATGCTGTATGTTTTCTTTGGTGTCCTTGACCCTTCTAGCTCCTACAATCCTTCCTCCCCTTCTTTCGTAGGATTCCCCAAGTTCTGCCTAATGTTTGGTTGTGGGTCTCTGCATCTATTTCCATCAGTTGATGGGCAAAACCTCTCTGATGACAGTTATGCTAGGTTCCTGTCTGCAGGTGTAGCAGAGTATCATTAACGGTGTCAGGGATAGGCTCCTTCTCACAGCATAGGTCTCATCTGGGCTAGTCATTAGTTGACCACTCCCTTAATTTCTGCTCAATCTTTACTCCTGCACATCTTGTAGCCAGGACAAACTGGAGGTCAAAGGTCTTGTGGCTGGGCTGGTGTCTCAATCTCTCCATTGGAGTTCAGGATAAAGCCAATTCAGGGTCCATATCCTCCATTGCTAGGAGTGAGATGCTGTCTCTCCACTCCTGGTTCTAGTTGTCTCTCCCAGTGCACTCTCTCTCTCTCTCTCTCTCTCTCTCTCTCTCTCTCTCTCTCTCTCTCTCTCTCTCTCTCTCTCCATCCTTCCCCCACATGATCTCTCCTGTTCCCATGCCCATCCCTGTCCAGTCCCTCCTTCTGCCCCCATCCACCCATGATATCTATTCTATTTCCACAGCTCAGTGAGATTCACATGTCTCCCCCTCCCCTTGAACCCTCCTTGTTACTTAGCTTCTTCGGGTCTGTGGTTTGTAGCATGGTATTCTTTACAGTTATTATCCACTTACAAGTGAATACTTACCATGTGTGTCTTCTGGGTCTAGCTTACCTCACTCAGGATGATATTTTCTAGTTCCATCTATTTTCCTGCAAATTTCAGTATTCTATTGTGTAAGTGTACCACATTTTCTTTATCCATTCTTTGGTTGAGGATTATCTAGGTTGCTTCCAGTTTCTGCTAAAGCTGCTATGAACACAGTTGACCAAGTGTTCCTGTGGTATAGTAGAACATTCTTTGGCTATATGCCCAGGAGTGATATAGCTGAGTCTTGAGGTAGAAATATTCCAAATTTTCTGAGGAACCACCACATTCATCTCCACAGTGACTGTACAAATTTACACTCCCACCAGGAATGAAGACATGTTCTCCTTGATCCATATCCTTGCCAGTATGTGTTATCCCTTGAGTTTTTTTATGTTAGCCATTCTATGAGTCTGAATAATTTGCTTTATAGCTGGGAGGAGACAGAAAAAAAGAGAGATCTTAATCTATCTCCTTGTTGAACTGGGTCTCAATGCCTCTCTGTTTGCCACAGGAGTCACTGGAACAGCCCTTGTCTAAACACACTATCTGGCCAGTAACTTCCAGGACAAACTTGACCAGGCAATGACATACACTCGAGACAGTCTCGAGTTCCTTCAATAACAGATCACCTCCCTAGTAGGAGTTGTTCTCCAAAATTTGAGAGCTCTGGACTTAAGGATTGCTGAACAGGGAGGCACGATGTGCATTATGTTGAGGGAGAAATGTAGTTTCTATGTCACTGAATCTGGCTGGTAAGACGAGATATACAAATCTTCAAAGATCTCCAGCAGTATCTCTGAGCATGACATATACCCAACTCCTCTACCCCATGATACTCAAACCCTCTTGCAGCCTGGCTTCTTCCCATCCTTGGCCCCATACTGTCTATCAGAGCCCTATTCCTCCTGGTACCCTGACTCACCCAATTTCTAAAATGGCAGATAAGTAGCATTGTAAGAATCACTGCCAATCAGGTTCTGGTTCAGTGCCAAACCATTCCCAACATAGAGGGTAAGGATTATGATGACATCTCCCCTTTGTAAAAGAAAAGGGAAATGTGGGCAGGTAAGCTGTGCAGCCAGGGGAGCTGACCTGGAGGAAGAGTGGAGTTGAGATATGTCTAAAACCCCAGAAATCTTACCTTGAGACTGGCTGGAGAAAGAATCGCTCTTTCCCTGTTCCAGGCCTACGTGCCCCAGTACATAGCCCTGTGCAATCCCTACTTTCATCCTTCTTGAGGAAGGCACATAGTCTCTTGGCCAAATTACAAGTCCAAGCACCTGGAATCCCTCTTCATGCAAATGAAGCACTCCCAGGCCCTCAGCCCCAGTCAATAATGTATGCTCTCTACGAAAACCTCTATCCATATCCAGAAGTTTATATTGCCTCCTTTACTCTCTGTTGAGAAGTTGGGTGTAATTCTGATAGGTCTGCCATTATATGTTACCTGGCCTTTTTCCTTTGCAGCTTTAAATATTCTTTCTTTGTTCTGTACATTTAGTGTTTTGATTATTATGTGGTGGGAAGATTTTCTTTTCTGGTTCAAACTTATGGTGTTCTGTAGGCTTTTTGTATGTTTACAGGCACCTCTTTCTTTAGGTTAGAGAATTTTCCCCTATGATTTTGTTGAAATAATTTTCCAAGCCTTTGAGCTGAGAACCTTCACCTATTATTCTTAGGTTTGGTTTTTCATACTGTCCCATATTTCCTGGATTTTTTTTTGGTCAGAAACTATTTAGATTTAACATTTTCTTTGACTGATGTATCAATTTCCTTCATCATGTCTTCTGTGCCAGAGACTCTTTCTTCCATCTCTTATATTCTGTTGGTGATGCTTGAAACTGTAGTTCCTGTTAACTTACCGAGATTTTCCATCTCCAGGATTCTCCCAGATTGTATTTTCTTTATTGCTTCTATTTCCATTTCAGATCTTGAGCAGTTTTATTCATTTCCTTTACCTGGTTTGATTGTATTTTCCTGTACTTCTTTAAGGGATTTATTCATCTCCTCCTTAAAGGTCTCTATCATCTTCATAAAATTAGATTTAAGGTCATTTTCTTATGCTTTAGCTGTGTTGGGATATCCAGATTTTACTGTGGTATGAGAGCTGGGCTCTGATGGTGCCTTATTGACCTGGCTGTTGTTGACTTACACTGGACTTTAGTCATCTGGGTTTTCAGGTTATTATAGGTTTAGATGCTGATTTCTCAGTTTATCTTTTATAGATGGATGTTGTTTTACTTTGTTGAGGCAAACAGTTTACTCTGTTTCCTCTCTGGTCCTTTGGCCTGAGTGGCACAGAGTTCTGGTACCTAGTGAGTCTTTAGGTCTTGTATAATGTCTTTGCTGGATTTTTAGTGGCCTGTGCAACCTTTGGCATTTTGGGTACCCATGGTATCTCTTGGGTCCCTAAAACTCGCATGGCTGCTGGAAAAGCAGAGGTCTTTTGCCAAAGTTGTGGGCCAGAACATGGAGCCCAGGTTGATGGGATGCAGTTTACAGCTATTAAGTATGCTGTAAGGGGAGTTGGCTGGCACAGGACACAGGACAGGGTCCTTGGTCAGTGTTTTATCACAGAAGTAGAAACCTAACTAGGACACCATGGGACCTACAGTCTCCTTCTGTGGCTAGGAATCTTCACCCTGAAAAGAGGGAGGACAGCAACATCAGAGACTGGTGAACGACAATGTCACAGAGCATCAGGGTTGGGTTAGAACCACAGACAGGTGCCTAATATTTCAGTCCTGATCCTGTCTTTTTGAGGGTTAGGTTTTCATTTTTCATTTTTTCCTAAGACAGATCTCACAATGTATAGCAGGTTCATTTTAAGTTACCCTCCTCTTACCTATATATCCCTGGTGCTAGGATGTCAGGCACAGGCCTCCAGGCCTGGCTGAACTTGGCTGTGTGTTCTGAACAGAGTAGCCTTTACCTGTAATATAGCAGAAGCATCTGCATTTGTCATCTGAGAGGAGGGTACCTTGACTGAGAAACTACCTCCATAAGATCAGGCTATAGACAAGCCTGTAGGATATTTTCTTAGTGATTAATGGTGGAGGGTCCAGCCCATTGTGAGTGGGGCTGCCACTGAGCTGCTGGCCCTCGGCTCTCTAAGAAAGCAGGCTGAGCAAGCTGTGATGAGCAAGCCAGTAAGAAGCATTCCTCTATAGCCTCTGCATCAGCTCATGCCTCCAGATTCCTGCCATGTTTGAGTTTCTGTCCTGACTGCCTTCGATGAAAGTGTAAGACAAATAAACTATTTCCTCCTCCATTTGCTTTTCGTCATCATGTTTCATCACAGCAATAGAAACCCTAACTATGATTAAAACCATACCTGTTTATCATCTCAGTTCTTGTGGCTCAAGAGTCTGGCTGTTGCTCACTTGGGTCCTCTGTGTGGCGGAGACCAAGAGGTTCACCAGCGTTGAGCTCTCATTTGAGACTCTACTGGGTAAGGAGCCACTTCCAAGCCTGTTCTAGTAGGTAGCATAGTATTGGTTCCTGAGATTGCATAAATGACCCCTTCTCTTCTTGTTCTCATTAGTTTCTTACCCTATGGCACCCCTGTGGCCACTTGGTTTCTCAAACACAGCCTGGTGGTAGGGGGTGGGAGCTCTAGGAAATGGGCTACAGTGATGTTAGGTCACATGATCACATAGTCACATTCTACTGGCTAAGGAAACCAAACAACTACTCCCCTGCCCCCAAACAAAAAATAACCAACCAACCAACCCACTAACCAACCAACCAAACAAACAAACAATGAACCCACAAGCTCTGCCTGCTTACTGGGGGCTGAAACATGATTACTCACAGGAATGAATCCCAGCATTCTGGGGATAAAATAGATCCCAGCAGTCCAGGAGCATGAGGCTATTTTAAATGTCCATTCATAACAAGGGCAACGCCTTAGGAGCTATTGTAAAGCACTCAGAAGAGGCCATCCATTTAGGAGACAATGACCGTTCCTAATGAGCAGGATACTGTCTTAGGTCCTAACTTATACTTGTCTTACACTGGAAAGTGTCCATCAGTCTCAGTGCTAAGAGGATGGAAGAACTGATAAAGTGCTCGCTTTTCAAGCACAAGATCCCAAGTTCAACTCCCCAGACCCATGTGAAAAAGCCAGGCACAGTAGTGCATGCTTGTAATCCCAACCCCATGGGGCATTGCTAGTCAGCCCAGTGTACTCTTTCAGTCTGCAGGCCATTTAGAATGATAGAGTTCAGTTTGAGAAAATAGGATAGCAGATACATGCAAATATATAAATAACCTGCTCACTCATCTGTACTTTCTAGTGACTTCATGGTGCGTGACTGTGAGTTTAGGGATGGAAAGGCTTATGGGTCAACAGCGTTGACTGTTATCATGATCTTTGTATGGTGAGTTTCCAAGTCACTTTTTATGATGCCCTTCACTGGTTAAAAGTGTCTTGTCCTGTTCTTCCAAGATATCATCTTTATGTGACAAAATATGCACTAAAAGAAACATGATTACAGGTTAATAATACCTTTTTTTAAAAAGTTTACATATTCTTAGGTGTGCAAATACTGTTGGCTTTTAGGTGCCTGTGGTGTTCATAGTGAAACACCCTGGACAGGACTGCAGCCTAGAAACAGTTGGCTGTGCCATGGAGTCGAGATGTGTAGTTGGCTGCATCATCTAAAAGCAGTGGGTTCTGCCCCAGAGCATAGATGTGTGTTGGCCATACCTTCTATGCTTATGATGTTCATTGTATGATGTTCACTGTATGACCCAGAGACAAAACTAACCAAGGCAACGGTTTTCAGAATGTCTGCCATTATTCAGCAACGCTTGCTCGTATGTTGTCCACGTTCTTTAGTACAACTTCTCACATCTTCATCCGGAGATGCGTGCCCTGTTTGGACTGTATCACATCACAAAGCTGATTTTTGACTTGGAGTGGGTGTGTCTGGGTGCTTCTCTTATTTTCTGCTCTCTGGATATACTTGCTGCCAGGAGATTCTGGGCTTCTGCTCAGAAAGTATTTGTGTAAACTTAGCAAATGGGCCTGAGCCATGAGAGGTAAGGGATCACCTTGCCCAACTGTCTGGACAGAGTAAAACTGTTGATGCCCAGCAGCCTGCAAGAGCTCCTCTGTCATGTTTATAACTGGGTGAGCTGACCCACCTTTATCTCTCTTTTTGCAAAATGTATATCTGTTAGAAAGTGGCCTTAGAATCATGGCTGCTGAGTTGCAGCTCCAAAGAATTAGGGATAACAGTTTAATAACTGTAGAAAGAGCTTAGGTGTTTTGCTGTGACGGGTGTTAGCTACTGAAGAGTGAACTTGGGACATTAAACCCCTTTATCACTCAGCTTGAGCAATCTGGGAGAATTGCTTCAGGAATCATGGCATTCCTTGGCAGAGGATGATTTTACAGGCTTCTGAAGGAGGTGGGTGTTTGAATGTGATAGGGAAGGGAGCGCTTGTCAGACTGGAAGGAGGATCAAAAGACAGATACATGCTTTGGGTCAAATGAGAGCTTTAAATTATCACACTTTGAACCGCTCTAAAGCGTCATCAGGATGTGACACCCTCAAAGGCAGCCTGATTCCCCAAGGTCTCTGGACAGCCTGTGGACTCTATTACTAAGGCTGCCTTTAAAGGGAATTGGCAGCGAAAGAGCAAATGGCCAAGCCTGGGGAAGCAAGATAAATGATGACTCCCTGGGGTTGCAGAGTCACCTTTGTGGGCCTAGAAGTATGTAGAAAATGAGGCAAGTACACATAGATGCCTCCCCACATACTTCTGAGGTGGGCTAGAAGTTGTCCACCCAGCAGAGGCTGGACCCACAGATAACTGAGCCCACAGATTCCAAGTTCTGACTTATGGAGTCCCTTCATGGTTCACTTTCCGTGGAAGACTCACAGGTAGCCACAAATACTAACTGTCCACAGCTATGCACATCTCCCTTTATCTCCCCTTATCAAGAGGTAAAGATGTATCTCTGGCTTCTCTGTGTTTCTTGGACACATGGCTTGCCTTGGATGCTGGAAATTAGACAAAAGCTTACCTAGTTTTTTCTCTCCTGTAAGGAGATGATGGACTGGAGATCGATGCTGTCACTCCAGTGATTGCTGCAGAAATGGCTCTGAGGTCTGGCCAGTTTACCCACTCTTTAAATGATGAGCTAAATTAGTGTCTGTCATTTTACATCACTGCTCTGCAGTGCTGTGTTACATAGCAAAAACACAACCACCAGCAGACCCAGGAAATATCTAAGAGGCAATACACACGGCCTCCAAATTTAAACTTGCACAGAACTCACTCTCATGTAAGCTCTTGATTGAAAATCTTTTGGGAGTGGTGCTGAGCCAAGGCAGGGGATAGAGCCTTTCTTGGTGTGATCTATGCATTCCAGAATACTCCCAGTGTAGAAGCTTAGCTTTTAGTTGGCCTGCAGAATAACAGGCTTCATTGTGACCTTCCTGCATGCACATACTTGTACCTCTCCATCTTGATCACCATTATCCTCTGTCTCTCCCTCCCTGCAATAATCTTCTTCCTACTAATCAACAAGAGCCCCTCCCTTCTTCTGCTTTTATCACTCCCCATCCTTCCGTACACACATGTACACACACAGCTATGGATACATATACCCAAACATATACACCTGTATGTACACACCCATACACACATGTACACATGTTCATCCATAAACATACACACATGCATCCATACACACACACACACACACATACACACCCACTCAGCCACTGACCCCCCAGCCCCCCCACAGAAAGAGAGAGAGAGAACATGAGATATTTTTTTATCCTCCATTACCCTCTCTTGTCCATCCTCCCTCAGATTTCCTTTTCTCACATAATCCGTTACACTCTCATGACATATATATATATATATATATAT
>NW_022196911.1:59354341-59408719 GCF_008632895.1 Mastomys coucha
TATATATATATATATATATATATGAGTGTGTCTACGTGGCATTTGTCTGAGTCTACTAGTCTCCTTCACCCAATGGCCTCTAGCTCCATCTGTTTCCTGCCAAAGACATGGTTCCATTCTTCTTGACAGCTGAGTAGAGCCCACGTGCATAGTGACTGTGCCTCTGTCTCTTCCTCTGTGAATGGGTGTCTGGGCTGGTCCCTCCACTTAGCTCTGTGAACAGTGTCGCAGGAGAAGGGAATGTGCTGTCGTCTCTGTGGTGTGCTGACCTGGATACTCAGGAGTGGTTGATTTGAGTCATATAGTACCTCTATTCATTTTCTTGAGGAACGTCCAATTCATTTCCATAGTGGCTATACACGTGTGCATGCCGGCCCACGCTGCATTTGGGTCCCTCCTCCCCTGTGGTCTTACTTGTTTTCTTGCTGATGTCCTTGCTAACTTTCATGAGATGGCATTTTGAAGTGGTTTTAATTTGCGTTTCTTGAGTGAGTCTTATAAATCTCTGGGCCTGAAGCTGCCACTTCTGGCTCTATAGTTTCGAAGTTTGGAAAGAGGGATGACTTGTGTGTCCCCCAGCCAGTCCATGTCATGTTATTAAAAGTGCTGAGCCTAGCTTAGACATCTCAGCTAAGCTCTTCCTTTCAGGGGAGCAGGAGAAGGTCAGCTGTGGATTTGCTGTGAACAGTTTGAAGGAGCAGACTTCTGGCTATTAGAGTAATCGTGAATTATCACCGTGTCTGTTTCATTCTATTGCTAATGTCCTAAGTAAGAGAGCAACAGTCTAGTCAAGGAGAGAAATAGGAGGTTTGATCTTGAAATCTGCGAACAAGGGATACAGAAATTCAGTATTTGTTTAACATCTTTTAAAGGCAGTCTTGCCAAGCTGGATGTGGTGGTGACACACCTTTAATCCCAGCACTCAGAAGAAAGAGGCAGGGGTATCTCTATGAGTTAGAGGCTAGTATGATCTACAAACACCAGGGCTACATAGTCTTGCCATGTAGCTAAGGCTGTACCTAAGCTCACTAACTAGGCCAGGTTGACCTAGGGCTCATGATGATTCTCTGCCTCAGCCTCTGGAGTGATGGGATTAAACACATGAGCCTTGATTTCAGGCTCTGTCTCTTCCACAGTCTCATCCCTTTGGTCCTCTGAATTACCTCAGTTTTCCATGCCTGCTGGCTGTGCCTCCCTGCCCTGTTCTAAGAGTGCTTCCAATGCCCACCTCTGAACTCTCATACAGGCTCCTTCTGCTCTCTCCTTAGGCTGAAAGCATCTCTTCCCAACTCTCTTTATTTCCCATTTCTGTTGTTAGTGTACAACACCAGCACAGAGCTTTCTGGGTAGCCTTTATTCTGTATTTCCTGAAGAGAAGCTGGGTTGCCTTTATATTATATTTTATATACCTGGCTGAAGAGGAGCCAGACACATCTTTGTCCTCGGTAGACATTGCTCATTAAGATAGTCTTCATCCTTCAGCATTTTCACTGACACCTGGAAAGGCTGGTACAAGACAAGGCCAGCAGCCAAGGCTGCAGTGGTCGGTCTCTGTCATGACCCTTCTTCCATCTTGGGGTTCATTTGACCTCTATTTCCTTACCTGACTCTGTGACCCTTCACTTACTAAAGTCTCACCTGCTCATGCCGCATGATACTTTATCCACACTGCATGAGCTCCCTCGCTTCATGGAACCTTCAGGTAATGACTCTCCTGTTTCTCTGGCCTGCAGGTACAGGAAAACTCATTGTTCTTCTCATGCTGGGCTTCAGTCAAGCAATTTCAGGCCTCTCATCTGGAAGGAAATTCTCCTCCTTTCTTCTACAGTTTCCCAGTCCACACCCCCCCAACTCGGGGCTGTCCCCCTGCTTTGGTTTCTCTGTCCTACTTTTTCCATGTGTTGGAACAGAGTGCAGCATGTAGTGAGCCTGAGTCTGGCCCCACTGCTTCTAACTCTTCATGTTAGTTTCAAGTCTCCTCTTTCCAGTTAGTCCTGCAGTCCCCACCTTTTGGTATGCTTTATGGAGTAGGAGGCCAGAACCTTCTCTCAGCCTCACCACATGCTTGGTTTTGTATATACGTGTGTTTCTTCTCTGTTGCTTCTTTAACATTGTAGACACACACAAATCCCTCCTCAACAGACTAAACAGATCCCATTGGGCCCACTCCTTGAGGCACTTGTAAGTGCCGAGTTCACTTCAGAGCTGGTAGCCAGACTCCTCATGAACTGCTGTTTTTCTCTGGCATCTCTTTGGTCCCACAGCATTCTTGGTCGGCTTCTGTCTGCGTCCTGTCTCGGCTGGAGCTTTGAAATTATCTGGGAAGCTTGATGTTGGTAGACCCTAATTTTGACAAATGCTGTGCCAACAGTCTGAGCCAGCAGCTTCAAGTTAGACTCGGCTCTCTGCATGGGAATTATCTGTTTTTGGAAGATATAAAAATGAATCACTTGTAGCATAATGTGGAATGTATTGGGAACTGTTAAGACTGGTCTTCAAGAAACTCAAACATATTACCTAGATAGAAATTCCTCTATCTGTTCACAGATCAAATGTGAATCTGTCATTTCAAACATTTTAAAATTTTCTATTATATTTTATACTCATATTTATATTTTCTATCATATTTTATATTTATATTAGTATTTGGAAATTATTTTTCATTACTAATATTTCTTTGTTTAACATTATTATTGCATTCTCTCTGTCTCTATGTCTCTGTCTCTCTCTGTGTATATATGTGTGTGTGTGTGTACATACATGCACATGTGCCATGAGGCACATATGAAGGTCAGAGGACAACTTTCTGAAGTTGCCTCTCTCTTTACACTGTGGGTCCTGGGTCGTCAGGCTCAGGAGAACAAGAGTCTTTACTGGCTGAGGCTTCTCACTGGCCCAATACTCTCTTAAAATTTAAAAGGTATAATAACTTACCAGAGGCATTTGTTTAAAATGCTTTTCCAGGTTCCCACTCTGCAGGGGTTTCACAGACTATCAGCATAATATAAGGATTAAGTCCTCTTGGAAAAGACTTCTGACTCCATTAGGTCCCTGACTGGTCTTTTACAGGCCTTCAAGTGTGCCTCAGAGGGTTGCACAGAGCTTGTGTGGGTCCCTGGGTCTCACTCCAAGTCTTCCTAGTTCATTCAAATAAGGGAAGTCCTGAGAATGTAGATTTCTTGCATCTAGAACCTCTTGTCTGTTGCAATGGCTCTCAAGTGCTGCCCAATTTCAGTCAGGAGATTTGAATTGGGAAGTGGTAGGATCCAGGTGCCAGTATTCTTTTTTTTTAAAATTATTCTAGGTTTGGGTGTTCAGCCAGGGTAGGAGAAGCTTTGGGTACTGGTAAATAGTAGCTGCCTGACCTGATGTGGGTCTCAGCCTACTCTTCATTGGCCTTGAAGCTGGAAATCAGTTTCTATATTTTTTTAAGAGTCACAAGCAAGTAAATAAAGAAACAGACTATATAGCAGACACTGTATATGGCTTCCAAAGTCTATGAAGTTAGTATCTAGACCTAACAGAAGAGCCCACACTCCTCGTTACACTGATGTGTCGAAAGACCATATCTAGATTTAATGATCAAGTTTATTCTCTCTGTTTCTCTCTGTCTCCCTCTTTCCCTCTCTTCTTCAAACTCAATACTTTCACCTTTTTGTTATTTTAGGGGGCCCATGTCCCCCCATTAGTTCAGTTACTTCTCTTTTTTAATTCTCTTAGGTGACTGTGCAGTGTCTGTTTCTTGAGCACAGTAAAATGCATGAAGTTGGTGGCGCCCTCCAAGCAGGGTCAACAACCATGGCAAAGCTCTGTGGCTAGTGCTCGTGGAATTTTGACTTTCCTGTTCATTTGTGTTTTAATGAAGAGATTTTATTTCCTTCTCGGTTCAGGTTGAGAGCTCAGCAGTGAAGAGCCCATGCTGTTCATGCAGAGGACCTGAGTTTGGTTCCCAGCATCCATGTTGGGCCACTTACAACCTCCTGTAATCTCGACTCCATCGTCGTCTCTGGCCTCCATGAGCACTGCATTTGTGCGCATGTATTCCTCCACCACTGTGTACAAGATAATTTAAAATAAAACAAAATCTTTTTTTTTTCTTTCTTCCTTTTTTTTTTTTTTTTTGAGACAGGGTTTCTCTGTGTAGCCCTGGCTGTCCTGGACCTCACTCTGTAGACCAGGCTGGCCTCGAAATCAGAAATTGCCTGCCTCTGCCTCCCAAGTGCTGGGATTAAAGGCGTGCGCCACCACTGCCTGAAGGAAAATAAAATTTTTTAAAAATGCTAAGTTTTGACACAATCAGTGGAAAACAGAGCTGGTATGTTATTCACATTTGAACAATTTGAGATTTTATTGAAAGATATATATGATCAATATCTCTGTATCTTCAGGCAAAGATTAGTAACTCCTTTTCAAAGTGTGATGCGCTACAAATTCAACATTGTTGACTTCATAATTCAGTGTCTCTGTAATTTTGTCTTTATGTTGCTTAATCTGGGGCACACAATTCACAATGCTATATTAAAATTTCCTCAGTACAATTATTGCTGTTGCTTTGTGCTTCGAGCCTTGGGTTTGGATGGCATGTTCTCTAGCACAGGGAGATTGGTCTTTGTGTCTTCTTTGTAGGTCAGTGTTTGCTACATTTAGTATTGTTCTGACTCCCATGCTGTTTGTGCTTTTCTCAAGATGACTGCAATTGTTTTGCTTATATGATCCGCATACATTCTTTTAAAAATATTTTTATTAGGGCAGTGATGCCACATGCCTTTAATTCCATCACTTGGGAGGCAGAGGCAGGCGGATTTCTGAGTTCGAGGCTGGCCTGGTCTACAGAGTGAGTTCCAGGACAGCCAGGGCTATACAGAGAAACCCTGTCTCAAAAAACAAAACAAAACAAAACAAAACAAATTATTATTTTAGATTATGTTTTGAGTAGGTATTGTATACGAGTGCAAATGCCCATAGTAGCCGTAGGGGTCAGATTCCCTTAGAGCTGCCACTACAGGTGATTGAGGTGTGAGGCAGAGGGGTGGGATTTGAACGTGGGTTCTTTCCAAGAAGAGTGCATGCTCTTTCCCACTGAGCCATCTCTCTAGCCTGCGTGCACTTTTAATTTCATTTTTTTATTATTACCCTTTCAGGGCTTCTTTTTTGTTAAGGCTTAAACTTTATGGGCAGATATTTATCTTTCACTGAGATATAATTCATGTATGTTTCAAAATACCCTGTGAGTTTTGACAAACTTAGTGTGTCCCATTCCATTATAACCACAGTACAGAATACTTTCTAAGTAAAGTATGATAGTATCCAAAAAACTGTATGCATATCATATTTCCTAATTAAAGGGTATCATTACTTGCCAGGAGCAGGATGGGGACAAGCCAATAGGGTGGACATAGAATATATTGTATAAATATATGTGTATGAATCTGTGCAATTGTCAAAATAAACATTTTCAAAAGGAGTATTGTTTTTAAAATAATGGAACTCAATTTCCATTTAAATTTACAACCAAATTATATGGTCCTGTATCTATTATTTACGATTTGTGACAGTTGTGTTGTTTTTTCTTATTTCTTTAGCTTTGTATCTGTCTTAATCTGTCTTAGATAGAGTAGTCTCCACTCTGAGTTATGGGATTCTGATAGAGCGGTTCTGTGTAGGTCTCTGTTTAGGTGCCCGTCTGTTACACTGAGCTGATGCCTGCTTCTGAGGCTGCCCGAGAGGTCTCCTCCCATGCTGGTTATTCCTTGGCCCTTTTTAGTCCATTTCCTAGAAACTAGGTTAGATTTTCTTTGCTATACCATTTTCCATTTTCTTCCATTTTCTTCTATGATACGCTCAAATTTGTGAAGTCTTTTGCATCAGATGCTACCAGGTGGCAGTGTGGGGAATTCCCATCAGCTCTGATTCTGGAGGTAAATGGCTGCTGGCTCTGGTTCAGCAGCTCAGTGAGGTCAGCCTCAGCATCTTTGCCCTGCTTTTACCCCATTTCGTGATCACAAGGTGCTACCTAAGATATCACACTCAGAGCCCATAAGACAGGCAGAGCAAAGAAGGAAGAGGTTTGTTTACTGCGTTTGTTCCCATTATTGGCTAAAGCAAAAACCACCCTTGATATCCTCCCAGAATGCTCTTGATATCTCTTTGGCAATGTTGGGATCTCATGTCCTCCAAAGGAGGTAAGACCTCAGAATTATTAGATGCACCTTTACATCCCCATAAACCCTATAGGACCATCATAGCATAGCACCCTGGCATGCTACAGGGTTTGGACTGTCTACCTTTATCACATCAGGCAGGCTGGAGCTGGGCTATAGGCTGCCTGAAAAGAGACTGAATTTCAAAAATTCAAAATATGCTCTTATTGTCTGTATGTTGCTTCTGTACATCCTGAAGTTGACAGATCCCAAGCCAAATAATGGTTAAGTTGCATGGTGTTACCCAGAGCTTCCATCAAGTCCAGAGCAGATGTGGATGAAGATAAAAAGGATCAAGGGCAGAAGCAGCCATAGGCAACTGATAGCCTGTCACTCTCCCTTCCCACAGCACCTCCAGGAACCACTATTGCTCTGCCATTTAATTAATGCAGAAATATCACTTATCAGCTACAGTGCTGAGAAGATCTCAACATGCTAACTGTGATGCAGACATTAGAATGTTCCATGTGAGGATGCTGTATGTAGGCTGGCTGTTTATCGGCAACAACTACACAGTAGCCGTGGGTTTTAGCTTGAACAATTTATTTTTATTTTTTGAAATATCGGTATGCGTGTGTATCTATGTGTGGGTGTGTGCAGGCTCATGAATGCAGGCACTCATGAGGCCAGAGGCATCATATCTCCCTAGAGCTGGGATTCCAGGCAGTTGTAAGCTGCCTGATGGAGTGCTGGGAATCGAACTCAGGTCCTCTGGAAGAGCAGTGCCTGTTCTTGACTGCTGCACTATCGCTCCAGTTCCTTAAAGGTAGGCATTAAACTAGTTCTAGGAAGCTTTAAGGTATGCAGTGTAGTCTCCGTTCTCTTGGGACTGACAGTCTTTGAGGAGGTGAGCCTAACAGCCTACGGGGAGATTTACAAGGAAACCATAAAAACCGAGGATGAAGATGGAAGATCACATACATTGTGGGGTGGGGGGAGAAAACTAAGGGTTGATCAGGTATTAGACACTCCAGGACAGAGTCCACAGTCATAGTGATCTTCGGACAGTGTCGAGCATTGAGTAGTGACAAGATGTGGAGGTTGGGCCAGGGAGATGTCTCAGTCCGTAAAAGTGCTTACTGTGAAGGCTATGCACACGAGTTCAATGTCCTAGAACCCATGTAAAATTTTTGATGTGGTGGGCTACCTTTGAAATCTCAACACGGAGACTGGAGAGTCACTTGAAATCTCACAGCCAGCCACCCTGGGGTATACCACACAGAGGCAGAAACAAGAGAGGCCCTACCTCAGCAAGATGGATGGAGGAACTGATAGCCAAAGAGCTGTCCCCTGACATCCACAAAGCACACTATGGCATCCTCACTCCATCATGCCCACATGCGTGCTCTGCTCACATACATAAGCCAATCCAAGTGTAGGACTCAAATGTGTAGCGAATGGAACGTCATTGTCTGTACCTTGATTTAGTTCCCATCCCCTGGCTGTTGGGAAGATAATGCCTGCCATTCTAGGACATTTTGTTCCCATTTCTTTGGGACATTTTTAAAGTTCTGGGTACATCACGGTCCTGATGTCATCTGGATGCATAACAGTTGCAAAGGTTTTTCTTGATTCCTCTTGCCTGGTCCTTCTTGTTCAATCTTTCTACACCCTTAATATTACTGCACCCCAATGTCACTGCAAGCTATACACACCCCATGTCTCGTGCTCTTTACTAAGAAAGATCTTGGGAGACTCTGCTAGAGTATGTAAGACTTGTACCCTAATATACCATGCCACTGGCCACTGGCCACTCAGTAGCTGTCCTTGGGTCAATAAGACATGGGGCATGTCTACCCTGTCATCTCACCACCTTCTAGAAGAGTTTGCTTCTCTGAGGTCTACTTACTTTCCTATATACCTGAGAGTCAACATATGGTAAAACATTTGAAAATACAGCTATGCAGATCTAGTAGTTTAACATGAACTGGGACTGGTGGTACATGCCTTTAATCCCAGCACCCAGACGGCAGAAGCAAAGTGGATCTTTGTAATTCGAGGCCTGGTCTACATAGCAAGTTCCAGGCCAGACAAAGCCACAGAAGGAGACCCAATGGGTTTTTTTTGTTGTTGTTGTTGTTTGTTTGTTTTTTTGTTTTGTTTTGTTTTAAAGTTTACTGTAAAAAAGTGCTAGTGATATAGAGAAGAAAGTGTAGTAATACATTTCTGAGTAGCTCTCACTTAATTTCTACTACTCATGGTTTCTTCTAATTTTTAATTTTGTTTAACCTTCTGAGAGAAAGATAAGCTGTCTTCAGGTAAAAACTTCGCTTTGCTTTCTTCTAGTGAAATTCGGCTAAAGTGTCTAGGCACTGAAATCAACTTAATTGAAGTAATATTTAAGAAGCTTAACTTTACATGAGTCTGCCCAGTTGAGTGACTTCCCCTCCCTCCCATTACACCATGGGGACAGGTGTGTGTGTGTGTGTGTGTGTGTGTGTGTGTCTGTGTGTGTGTGTGTGTGTGTGTGTGTGTGTGAGCAAGCCCAGTGTGACTATGTTTTGCAATGTCTCACTACATGTGATGAGCGTAAGGAGCATTGCCCCAGAGTGGACCAGGGAGCATTCCCTGCATCAGGACTCCCCCGAGGCCATTATGTATAATCACAGTGTCACAGGCATGACATGAATGATTATGCAAAACTCCATGCCCAATTTCCAAGTGGCTCCACAATCTGACACAATGATGTGGCCATTTGTGAAAACAAGTGAACGGGGGAAATGGAGGGTGTAGGATTTCTGCTGGAGTGACAAGCTTGTCCGAAGCAAGAGCGCTTGCTTCCACTTGACAAATCACACCAAGTACAACTGCTACCTACAGTGAGCCAGCCTTCTAAAGTACTCATTTCCACGTCCCTGTCGTGGGGAGCCTTTTGGTTTGTTTAATCTAGGTGCAGTGCAGACAGTGTACACTCACCTAGGGTGGCTTGAAATGGCCTCTCTCCCATTCTCATAGGAGCCAGGTGAATTAGGATGAGGACACTCTCAAGTGTACAAGCAGCTACGAATAGCTGGCCACTGTTCATGCTGTGTGCCTGCTATCCTGAGAGCCATCCCTAGTTGAAAGACTCTAGTTTTATTTCTATACCCACACCTGTGGTTCTTATCAGGGAGGACTCTGTGGGGGAAGCCAGAGCACACAGACTTCATCAACACCAGGGCTCCCCTCTAGGTGACTTTCAATCGTGATGGAGAACACCTCATGCTAGGAAGTGGCAATGCCAGGTAGACAACATGTCCTAGTCTGGTCTTTGGGACACTGGCAATTAAGTAGATCTTTGATTCTGGTTCCTTATTAGCCATCTCTGAGACCCTATAAAATGAGAACCCTAGGATGGACCATATCACTCTGCCCTAGACTTACATTCCCAGCATCCCTTACATCTGGTCAACTTAGCTTGTCCTCTTTCCCAACATTAGCAGTGAGGATTTCTCAGGTGACAATAATGCTTACGTGTGTAAACAAGTGTTTAAACAGGGAAAGACAAGAGCAGCCCTAAGCACAGGGAGGAATTCTCTGGGTATTTGCACACAAACCTTTACCTTTCTTAGGTACACAAGTTGTGTGAAGGCCGAAAGAGCCCTGGGTATTTCAGGAGCAGAGGTTCACTGAAGTTAACTGTCTTGCTCAGATCATAGCTACTGACGGCAGAGTGGCAATCACCCTATAGAGCTTTGGGAAGACCTCTGTGGCTGGTGACTTGGAGCTGCCCCTTCCTGTAAGCAACAAGTAGATTCTTCATCCCTATGGTTCTGATAGCTTGGCTTGAGAAAACTCACTGCCACATACTCTTGGTAGGCTCCTCGCCAATCCGCTCCCACACTCCACTCTTGACACCTCTACTTCTAGTTTCACATTTAGTATATCAGAAGCAACAAGACTAGGTGAGAGAAGGAATATCCACTCTTCTTGGATGTTTTAAGGTCCAAGACAAATTTTTCTCTAATTAACACACTTTAGCACAAAGGAATCAGGATGGGAAATTGACTTTTCCATCCCTTTAGACATTTGTGATAGGATAGGGAATGTAATGCAGGCACCCTCCAACACACACACCATGAGACCAGGAAGCTAGTAGTTGTATTCAATGGCAAGTGGTTTTAATCCATCTCCAGCAATTGGACTCTAGCCAACCTATCAAGGCCTTCCCACCAGAGCTTTGTTATCTGTGGATGGTAGGGTGATTTGGGGGAACCTCCATAGGAACTGTGAGTCTCAAGTTAAGTCTCTCTTTCTCTTTCATAAATGCCTGAGTGGGGGCAGGGAGGAAGAAGGTGAGCTAGAGACTCGATAGCATCTTTAGAAACCGAGTAAGGAGCCATTAGGAGGGCTGGCAGTAAATAAATGCGTTTTCCACCCAGTGTCTCTGTGGCCATTGGGAGAAACACGTGACTAGGAAAATGTAATGAAAGCAATTGTAACTCTGGGTAGAGAGGTAATTACAGTCCGTGGCCGCCTGACTGATGAAAATTACACAGCTTATAATAAATCGCCACACAGCTAAGTCTTTTCTGAAGCCCTTTGTATGATTTGTGTTTGTGCACTTACTTAAAACATCAGGGAACAATTTATAAACATGAGTCTTTTCGGACAGTGCCAGGACCGGCATTTACGATTAGAGAGCCTGTTGAAGACTTTCTGATTTACAGAGGACAGATCATATTTTCCCGACACTCTCATGGTCAATTACAAACCTGCATGGCATATTTGGTAACATAAAAGCAAATTTAATTATTTTCTTTCTTTCTTTCTTTCTTTCTTTCTTTCTTTCTTTCTTTCTTTCTTTCTTTCTTTCTTTTTTTTCCCTGTATATTTGTGAGTACATGACATGCCAAGCAAACATTTTTCTCTCGGGTTGGTGGAGAACCGTGTTTCAGAGACATCTCACTATATTCACTGTCACTACTACACCTCACTCATCTTCCTGTAGCATATGAACTGGCAACCTCGTTATGGAAATAAGGGGCCATGAGGTGAGTGCTTGAGTCCTCAAACCTCTGGCACAGGAATGTTCAAGAGGTCTGAATGACTTTGGTGTGGCCTCTCAGGCACCAAGAATGAATGTGAGGTACAGGGAGTGGCAGACTAGAGCTTGGAGGGTTCATGTGCCAAGCATGCTTGTGCAGTGACCAGCCTGTGGCAGGGGGGCAGTCATCTCCTTTCCGGGTTCTGGTTCTCTCATAGTGGGTGTGGAGTGTTTTCTTTTGGAAAATAGGTCACTGGTACCGCTTCTGTCCCAACTTAGCACTGTCGACCCTCTCTCAACAACAGAAAGCAAGGTGTGGAGGCAGATGACTCTAATTCCAGCTACCCAAGAGCCGGATGCGGGAGGATGTCAAGCTAGGTCTCAGCTTTAACATGTCATCAAGACCTAGCTTAAAATAAAAGCATGAAAAACCAGTGTTAAGGTTTATGGTGCAGGTCAGGGCTAGTGCATGTGTGCATGTGTGCAAGTGTGCAGGCCAGGGGTTGGGCATGTGTACAGGTCATGATTCAGTCTCTAATACCATTCATACTTCAGATCAGTTAAGCCAGAAGATCCGGAGGTAAATATTATTGCTTAGGCCATTCTGGTGAATATTAGGATGTGGGCCCTGCTCTGTTTTATAACCCCTGAGCCTCAAGTGGCTAGAACCAGGCAGGATGAAGCACAAGGTCCTACAAACTGAATCATTTCTACTGTCCCTACCAGACAAGATGCAAGGAGACCACTTGCAACCCTTCAGAAAATAAGCAGATTAAGGGATATGTGGAAGGAAGGGCTTCTAGGAGAGGTTCTAAAGAGCTATACCACTTAAACTGGTTTCTACTGGAGCCATTGAGGGCTATCCTGGTATTCCATCTCTCTCAGCCTCATGACTCATGGAGAGACTAGCTAGCTTGGTGCTAAGCTGAGTGGAGTCACTGGGTGTTTAGCAGCTGGGATCTTCCTGCCCACCATTTTCCTCCTGGGCATTCTGGAGCTGCCACAGAACTCTGGGCTAGGGGTCACTTACTGTGGTTTGTACAATGTCTCATTGGCAGCTAGAATGAGGTTGTCCATGTGTTAGCTACACAACGGAAACTGCATTCCCCTCTCTAAGCCAGTAACTACACATCTATCAGCACATGTCTGAAGACTTGGGAATTGGGCACTATCCTAGTGACTATTCTTCTACTATCAGGAGACACCATGGCCAAGGCAAATTATGAAAGGAAGTATTTAATTCGAGGGCTTGTTTACAATTAGGATTATTCCATAATCATCATGTTAGGAAGCAGACAGGCATGGTACCTGATTAGCAGCTAAGAGATTTACATTCTGATCCAGAGAGAGAGAGAGAGAGAGAGAGAGAGAGAGAGAGAGAGAGAGAGAGAGAGAGAGGAGAGAGACAGAGACAGAGACAGAGACAGAGACAGAGACAGAGACAGAGACAGAGATGGGGGAGGGAAGCTGGACCTGGCCTTGGCTTTTGAAACTTCAAAGCCTACCCCCAGTAACAAACTTTCTCCAACAAGGCCACACCTCCTCATCATTTCCAAATAGTTCATCAACTGAGGGCTAGGCATGCAGAATATGAGCCTTTGGAGGCCACTTTTACCTTTTCATATGTGGTTGAACAGGAAAAGATCTAGGGCCAATATTTAACACTGCACTTTAACTCTGAGGGTAGACTGTTGCCTATTGGTAATGGCAGTAGTATTTTCTGAGACAGATTAGCCTTAAAAGAAGTAGAAAACACTATATTCTTCATGGATGACTTCCACCTTAATGAGAGATCTATCACTCACAGTAGAGCCTAGAGCAGTGCTTGTCCAGGTGTGGTCCTTGGTCCAGCAGTCTCAGCACATTGGATAAATGTTAAAAATACAAACTTTCAAGTTCTAGCTTAGCCTTGTAGAGATGCTGGAAGTGGGTCAGCACCATCTATTTTCTCAAGCCTTCCAAGTGGTTCTGATGCAAGCTAAGTTTAAGAGGTTCTGAAGAAAGCCCCTCTGTGGAAACTTTACAATGGCAGGTTAGTGGTTAAAGTAATTACTCCCTGATTCTTAGAGTGGTTTTCTGACCCTTGCTTGTGACTATCATGTAGACTGTGCACATACATGCACGTAAAAAATGCTATTGAATGTGCAGAAATGTGGAATGTTCTTCTAAAAAATGGGTATGCTATTTGTCATGGCTGATTTTAAGATTGTCTCCTTGACTGGATTTAGAGTCAGCATGGAAACATACCCTTGGGTGTGTCTGAGGAAGACTTTGGAAAGGGTTAATGTAGGAGGCAAGACCTACTATAAATGTGGGCAGCACAGTACCATGGGCTGGGATCCCTGACTGAATAAAAACTGAGCTGAGCAGCAGCATTTGTTGCTCTCTGCTTCCTGGCTGCAGACACAGCGCTCCCCACCCCTGCTGGCCTGCTTTCTCCATCCCTCTTTAAACTATGAACCAAACAAACCTTCATGTAGCTAGCTATTGTCACATTTGTCACATCAGCTACAACGTAACTCTCTCACACACCTCATTCATACATTTCAAATGAGTTATGTTACTTGCTTCTTAAATCTCACTTGTTTTTGCCCGCTGAAGATCTTTGCATGATTGCGCAACCGCTGACTATTGCTGCATTCAAGGGATGTTTTCAAAAACCACTAACTTACTTTCTTTGGCTGTGTCATTTGTTACATGTAGTCATTACTTCCTAGGCTGGTTAAAATTTTGCCAACTTGACAAAAATAAGGGCCGTGGGGGAAGAGGGGAAAAAAAATCAACTGAGAAATTGTCTTCATCAGATTGACCTGTAGACATATGTCTGTGGGGAGTTTTCTTGATTAGGGATTGATGTGGGAGGATCCAGCACGTTGTGGGTGATGTCATACCTGGACAGGCAGTCCTGGATTGTATAATAAAGCAGGCTGAGCAAGCCGTGGTGAGCAATCCAGTAAGAAGCACTCCTCCATTGCCTCTGTGTTAGTTCCTGCCTAGAGTTATGTTCGGATCCTGCTTGAGTTCCTGTTGTCTCTCCGTCAGTGACAGATGGTGACTGGAACATGTAAGCAAACAAACCCTTTCCCTCCCAAATTACTTTTGGCTATGGTTTTTTATCGCAGCAACAGACTGCAAAGTAAAACATTGCTTTGTTCCTTGGGCCATGTTCCTTTATTAGATTACCAACCTTTCTTTCCTAAGCTCTTTGTTTCCTTTTTTGAAACATTATCTTAGGTGTAATAGGGTGCCTTGGACTTGCTTTGTAGCAGAGGTCAAATCTGAGCTCCTGATCCTCTTGTCTCTACCTCCCAAAAGCTGGATTACTGGTGCTTGCTGCCCTACTGTTTTCTTCCTTAACTTTTATTTCCCAGAAAGAGAAAGCAGAAAGCTGTGTCTGAGAAACCTTAGAAAAAGCATCCTTTGAGAAAGGGGAACGCAATAGGTTTGCAGCTGTTCTTGGTTGAGTAATATTGGGCCTGAAGCACTCTGTGGATTTTATCTTATGCCTACTGCTCACGTGCACTTGTGCAAGGCTTCCTTCATTCCCATCTCCATTCAGACTCAGACCTGGAGTAGTACTGGCACAGGAGATCTTTAGTTGGCTACCACACAAGTGCCTCCAGGAATCTTTCCCCTTCTTAGGTCCCATTTTGGGGAAAGGCACCAACATCATGTTGGCTCATGTAAAGAAAGTAACCTGTGTTTAAAGTGCTATTTCCACAATTGTCTTAAGACTTCTTTTGCTGTGAGAAACACCATGACCAGAAGCAACCCAGGGAGGAAAGGGTAGATTTCAAGCTTATAGGTTTTACACTACAATCCATTGCTTAGGGAAGCTGGGGTGGGAACTCAATTCAGGAGCTGATGCAGAGGTCATGGAGGGGTGCTGCTTCCTGGTTGCTTCACCTGGCATGCTTAGCCTGCTCTCTTATAGCATGCAGGACCACCAGCCAATGGGTGGCACTGTCCATAGTCAGCTGGGCTTTCCCACATCAATCATTAAGCAAGAAAATGCACCATAGGCTTACCCATATCCCAGTCTGGTGGGAGCATTTTCTCAAATGGTGGAGATTTTCTTTTCCCACTCTAGCATGTATCAAGTTGACATAAAACTAGTTAGCACAACAATCAAAATGGTCCATTAACATCTTTTACAAAACAAAAGTCACTTCTTGAGTTGCTTTTTTCTTTTATTCCCAACTTTTATACTAGAGTTCTGAATTGAATGGCTTTAGTAATTGTGAGAAAAGAAAAGAAAAACAAACAAAGAAACAAACAAACAAAAAAGGCAACCAGGTTATAGAGAGTAGTGGGGACTACATGACAATTCAGAGTATGGCCATCAAAAGAACATAGCATTTATTTAAGATTTACATTGTACTTGAGTCCAGTGCAATGTAACTGTAAGCCAAATTCATCTCCCTGTCCTGTGCTGTGACCAAATCTGACAGTGAATAGTAAGGATGTGTGAGTCAGCTTTCCAATTTCACAAAAACCATGGGAGATAAATCAACCTTGTAAGAGAAAAGGGTATGTATGTGTGTGTCACACTTTTTCAGATGATTCATCTCGTGGTCTGTGGTTAAAGGGCACATCATGAGCACCATGGTAGAGACACATTATGGAGACCATGGTAAGGGTACATCATGGGCAACAAAGCCAAGAACATCATAGACATCATGGTAAAGTTATGTCATGGGCATCAAGGCAAAGACACATCCTGGACATCATGATAGAGGCACATCAAGGACATAATGGTAGAGGCACATCATGGATATCCTGGTAGAGTCACATCAAAGACATCATGGTAGGAGCACATTATGAACATTATGGTAGAGGCATATTATAGCATCACAGTAGGGGCACATCACAGACATCATGAAAGGGCTACATTATGAATATCGTGGTAGGGGCATATCATGGTCATTATGGTAGGAGCATGTCATGGTGGGAGAACTTGCACGGAAAAAGCTAATTACCTGCTCATAGCCAGGAAGCAAAAGAGAGACCATGACCTAAGATCTCTCAGCAGACCATGCCTCTGAAAAGTTCCACCTCCTGCCAATAGTACTAAGAAGGGACCAAGTCTTTAAGACATGAGCCTTTAAGACATGGAGCTTTGCAGGGCCAAACTCCATCAGTTTTCTTCTACATGAGTTGTGAAGCTCAAGCTCTTAGCACATCTACTATTTTGTCAACTATCTACTAATGCTTGAGCTTTGTTGTTGTTTTCTTGTGCCTTTGTATTCTAGAAGATGAATTAGAGTGGCCATAGTAGGTCTATGAAATAATTTATTGAATTTTTAAAAACTTGGCCATTAAAGTTCTCAACAGGTATGATCTCCCACATCGAAGATGT
Source organism: Mastomys coucha (assembly GCF_008632895.1). Classification (NCBI taxonomy): domain Eukaryota; kingdom Metazoa; phylum Chordata; class Mammalia; order Rodentia; family Muridae; genus Mastomys; species Mastomys coucha. The sequence continues at coordinate 59,370,867 of NW_022196911.1, forward strand.
TTGACACAGAAGTCATGCTGCTGGAGAATATTTCTCTGAGAGGAAGCCTTTAAAACTGGAAACATCGTAAGAGATACATAGTCATGTCAGTCTGACATGCTGCTAAATTGTCCCACCATTTTGCATCTTGCTAGATTGATTAGCGAGGTTGTTTCTATAGAAGCATCGGGTATTGTAAGTTATTGTCTGCTTTGTGAATCAGTAGAAGAGAAGAGCTTGAAGATGCCAGACACAAAGTTCTGATAAAGAGCTGGAGATGCTTATTACCCTGATTTGATCAGTACATAGCATATATATTCATATTGAAATATCATGGTGTACCCTATAAATATGTATAATTATTTCATATTATACAAAACCATAAAACCATGTGTAACGAGATGGAAATGTTCACTATCTTGATTTAACCATCATACATCATATATTTGTACGAAATTGTCATACTGTACCCCATAAATTTGTACAACTAAAATAATTTTTCCAAAGTCATAACTATCAGGTATTATCATTTAAAAATATCTTTTTAACTTACTTTGTAAGAAGGCATTTTACTGCTGTGTTTGCATGTCATTGGCCCCTGGTTAAGCCAAACACCTGCCTTGCATCGGGAAATTGACCTGAGGTGTTTTGATTACAAGGAGTCTGCAGGGTGATCATCCTAGGGACCCACAAGAAAGACCGAGCAAGCACTATCAAGCCAGGGACAGGATGGTGTAACCTGGGTCATCTTGAGAGTTTCCCTTAATATTTTGAGCCCCAAGGTGGACCAGTACCGGGAAGAAGAATTTCTGCCTGGAGAGACACACAAACAAAGAGAGACAACTAGCTTTGCTCAACATGAGGGGGTTTCAAGAAAGACCCTGGAGCATAGCCCCAGTAGACAAGTCTTCCTCCACTGGCACTGCGCTGGACATCCCGTGGTACCTTCTACTTACAATACTGCTTTATGTGGAAGAACAGGAGATCTGGAGTTGAACAAATCAATGAATTCCTATTTCAACTCTCACTCATGGCTTATACTCATTGTTTTCTATGGCCACGTACCCCCTTTTTATTTTGCAAAGAGCTGTTTCCATTTCAAAGACATTAACTCTTCATTACATAGTAAAACATTTTCTCCCATTCGCCACTTGCCTTTTGGTTTCATGGTTTCATTTTTGTGATATATAGACCTTTCTAATTTTTATATGGTCCAATCTATCCATCTTTTCCCTGTTGCTTGTCTGTTCAATAAATCTCTGCAATACCCAGATCAGAGAATGCTTATTCCTGTGTCTTTTCCACCAGATTCTTTTCGGTTTTATTTCTTCCATTTGCCTCTTTCATCCATCTGGAAGGTATTTGGGCTTACAGCATGGGGCAGAGCTCTAACTTATTTTTTTTTCTAAGAAGACCCCTTTCTCTCACTCTGATGGGTGTGGATTTTATTTAGAAGCTGATGGGGAGTCTCTGAAGAAAGCTGAACAGGGCAGGGATGTGGTGAGGTTCGCTCTAAGGGCGGGCTGCTGCCTGTGGCACCTGGAGGTGTGTACAGATGGATTTTGGCTGTGACTGTCCTAAAGTTCCTACCATAATCCTATGGCATCCCCATCATTCTGGAAGGTTGCCTTTAGTTTTCACAAGTTAAAGAAGATCCACAGACACTTCAGGAACTCATCAGGGAAATGCATCAAGAGTTTGCTCCAATTCAGCACTTGCCAGAAGCTGGCCAGAGACATTTGATGTGTGTAAGAGACCGTCGAGGTTCATGTTAAATGCCCATTCATCTGCATTCTTTGAGTTCAGGCCTGATATTGAGTTAGCTCTTCAGAAAGCCATGTGTCTGGTCCATATTATCTCAGTCCCCTCCAGAACTGCCTCTCTCCATTAAGATTTAATGCCTTCCCCTAGCTTTTATCTAAGGGTGTGCATGAAACATCCATTTTGAGAATCTTTCTGTATTTTTCATTAAAACACATGGCAGCCAAGGCTTGGTTTTTCTTTGTCTGAAGAAAATATTTTGCATGCATTTTAAAGTTAAAAGAAAAACAATTTTTTTTTGAGAGCAGATCTTACTAGCTGTTGCAGCTGATTCAGACTTTGAACTCACTATGTAGACCAGGCTGGTCTCAAACTCATAGGGAGCTGATTGTTTCTGCTTTGTATGTGCTAGGATTAAAGGCATGTGTCACCATGTCTGTGCTTAAGGTTAAAATTTGTGTCAAATTCTTCTTGTGATTTATGAGCAATGGGCATAGAAATCAATGACTAAAAAGTTTCCAAAGAGAAATCTAGAGCCTTGTCTGAGTTTAGATTTCTGGAGGACATAGCCGAAGACTGAATGATGTAAAGAACAAGAATGTATCTCTTACAGTTCTGATGGCTTTTGACCCCAAGGTCAAGGTAGATCTCAGCATCTGGCATGGGTCCTGGTTTGCCATGGGTGCCTTATCTTATTTCTTCCTAAGGAATTACCCCTCAGTGTATTTTAAAGCAAATGTTAATCTTATTCATGAGGTCTGTTTTCTATAATATGATCATTCCCCAAGACCTCACTTTTTGGTTATAATACTACAGTGGCTCAGAATTAAAACACAGAAATTTAGGATACATAATCATTTATTGTATAGTGTATCCCTAGAGATCCACCTGGTTAAGGATTCTAGAATTTACCTAGTGACTAATATGGGCTATAAGATATGGTAGCCATGCTGTCTACTAGCTACCTTCTTTGATCTCCACAAGCTGGAGGGTCAAGCAAGGCCTCAAACACATGAGCCAGTGTGGTGACATGTCACACCTAAGCTATCACACTCGAGTTTCAAAAGTCAGGTACATCTCTGTCATTGCTCAGTTGGTAGAGCACCTGCTCAACATGTAGGAAATCCTGAATTGTATTCAATCCTCAGCATTGCATAAAACCAGCGTGTTAGCGATGCCTGCAATTCGAGCATTTGAGAGCTAGAAGCAGAAGAATTTGAAGTTCAAGGTCATTCTTGGCTACAAAGTAAGTGGGGGGCGGACAGTCTGGGCTACATGAGACTGTCTTAAAAACCCAACAAAACAAAAGCAACACAATGGAATATCGGTAAGTGATGGGGTTGAGGTAGGGTAGCTAGAGCCACTTAGGTAAGTAAAAGACGGGGCTTTAAAAGGTCTAAGCAAACAGATGTTCACTCTGAGTCGAAGAGATTGGCCCAACCCAAGCTAGCCTAGGTGGAGCCACCACCCCACTCCTGTCACACTAATCATTGTATCTATTGCTTGAGGGGTGATGGACCTAGACTCAGGGTATAGTGAGGGAAGGGGGTCTAGGGAGTAGCCAGTAGTTCAGCAAGGCTGGGCCTGTTGGGGTGGGACAGCAGTTATGGGGATGGAGAACAGGCCTCCTGCAAGTTCCTCCACTGCCAAGATAGTGGGAGGGACCTCTTGGAAAGATATGAAAGCTAAAATGTACGGCACTGGGAAATGCGTGGAAGCCATAAACAAGAACTTCTACAGACTTCTTCCCTGATTGGAAAAGTGCTTACCTCCTTGGCATCCCAACACACGGATGCAAACATAAAATACAAGTTGTGGGTGGGAAAGAAAACGAGGTGGCATCCGTTCTAACTCTTGATTTCGTCTCATCTCCTTTAGTGCAGTGACAGTGTGCACTTAGGGAGTCCCCACTCAGGCATCTTGCCAGACTTGGAGAGGAAGAATGTAGCCTTAGCAGCAGTTCGAGGCAGGGTACTGACTGATTACTGTCCCTTTTCCCCTGTCACATAAAGACAAGGGAGTGGAATAGACACAGCAGTGTTAAATGAAGGTGCTTCTGTACTGTCACTTCAAGGAACTGTCCATCTGCTCAACTCTCTTGTTTCTATAGACAGAATGTCATGGAGGAGGAAGGCCAGCGTTGTAGTATTTTGAGTTATAGTGTTTGTCCCTCAAATATTCAGGGAAGTGAAAGCGTCTCCTGGGGACTTAGAAACTTCTTGAGTGGCTTACAACTCTCCCTAACTCCAGTTTAAGTGACCCAGTCCCTCCTATAGCTTCTGTGGGAACTGCATACATTTGGTGCACATACTACATACAGTCAAAACACCCACACACATAAAATAAAATAAAATAAATACAATAAAATAGTGATTTCATCTTATGTCTTTCTACCTTCTACATGGGTGCTCAGAACCACTTGTAAATCTAGTTCAAGGGGATCTGAGATCCTCTTTTATGTATTCAGTGCCCACATAATCAAATAGGCTCATATATAAGCACATACATAAAAATAAATAAGTAAATCTTTGCCTTTAAAGGGCTACTAGTATTTAAAATTAATATAATAAATATTATATTAATGTAAATATAAATTTTCAATAAATAAAAGTATTTTAAATAAATACTTTGTTTTTTAAAGGAACACAGTGATGTAAGCACCTTTAATGTTGAGACAATTATGAAGAAAGGAATGGGAAAAAGGTTTTTTTATTGACTGGGAAAACAATTGAAATCAACACATATACATATACATAGGCATGCACATGAGCGCACACATGCACACAGTTGTGCACACAAATATGCACACACACTCACGCACACACACACACACACACACACACAAATACACACTTCTCACAATTTTGTCTTTGTCTTTCTTTATTGCCATCCAAGCAATAAAAGGGAACATAAAAGCTCATGGAAAATTCCAGGGCCTGAGCATTTTCTCTCGCTTCTCACTCTAGGCCAATTTGAGTCTGACTGCAGTCCTAAGGTGTATCGCTTCCGATTGAATGTGGGACAAGAGGCCACACAGACAGAAATTAGTTTCGTGACTTCCGTTTGAGCTTTGCTCTCTCCTGTCACAGGTGACTTAATTCAGCCCACTTAGCAGAACCTTCAAAGCTGCACAGCTGAATTCTTTTCCTTTCTTCCCACTGTGGCTGATTATAAAACAACAGCCTGGGCCAGGTGTTGGAGTCTGGGAGGAGAGGTAACCTGTTTGAAGGCTCTTTTAAGTCTCCCGTTATCATGGGGGCTGTTGTCCTTGTGGCTCACCCCCAACTTGGCACAGAAGGGACTCTTCCGTGGCTCTGGGGTAGCACACCTGATTGCAGTGTGGATTTGGCACCAGGGCTCCCAAACAGATGCGCGGGCTCCGCCTCGATTTTGGCAAGTAGCCCAGCATCTTGCTTTGATGTGATTCCTTTCATTCAACTGGAGGCTTGCTGGGGCTGGTCAGGGCAACCTGTTAGCTACCTTCTGACCCTTGCTGTGGGCCCCAGCAAATTGGAAAGCTCCTTCTCTTTCCATTCCCCGGCTATTACAAAAGTCCCAGGTTCATTTATGTATCTCATATTTAAACATGCCTTTCCCTTCCTTTCCTCCCCTCCCATCCGTCTCCTTCCCTCCCGTTTCCCCTCTCTCTTTCTTTTTCACCTGCTTCAAACACCATCAGGGAGCCAACCTGTCCATCCTCTTTTCTTTCTGTATCCCAAGTGTCCTGGGCATCTCTCTCTTTCTCTTCTCCTCTCTCCTTTGACTCTGAACATCTCGCCTTTAGCGTCTCACTTTGTTCTTTTCTTGCCCCTTCTATCATCTCAAACTGTAATTCTTTCGTTGTTTTGAAATTGACATTATTGAGTCTCAGGAAGTCAATCTTGTTGTCAAGAACCTTTTTTTTTTTTTTAAAAAAAAATACTTATAAATTCATGTTTAACATCTTTGCTGTTGACAACGGCTATTTGACAGGAGAGATGGAGAAAGCTGATAGGAAGGATGAAGTCAATAGGAGTGGGATTGTTCAGGTAATATGCCATGCCCAGAGACTCCCCTGTGCCATGCTAATTAATCACTTTTGTAAGAGAAAATAATTTGTAGGGTTAAATTAAATTAAATAAATGTGTAGGGTCCCCATCATGTCTAGTTGACAAGATAAGACACACAGAGGTGGATGGTCCCACAAGCGCAGTCCTGTAGCTACAGTAACTCCTCAGTCGCTACACACAGACATTATTTCCTGTCTTCCCACACACGCAGCCTGCTTTGTCAGTGTTCCTTGCTAGGCCATAGATGGAATCCCAGAGATGCCAGAGCCTTTCTGGCTACTTTTCTTTGGGTAAACAATGATCATACAACTCAGGCCATTCTCTTTCCTCTTTCTGCTTTACTTGGGTGGTGGTGCTATGTCTGGGTGGTAGCTGAGTCTGTCAGCCCATCAGCTCTCCTGTGCCATACCACCAGGCTGGCTCTCATGCCTGCTGCAAGTGGCAAGGCTGATGCACAGTTCTCTCACTCTCACGTCCTCTGGGTCACAGCTGGTTTTGTATGCCCTTCCGTTCCTCCTTTTTCATGTATGCTTGACCAGGTCAGCTTTGGGATGGGGATACTAGGGCCTGAAGATAAACAAACTCAAAGATTCATGTACAGAAAAGTTGGGATTAGATGAGCCATGGGAGCTGATGGGGAGGGACCAGCAGCCCCAGGATTCCTCGTGTCCAGAAGGCTGGTAGATATGAATGAAACGGACATGGGTTGGCTATCTTCATAGAGAGTTTCTGTAGGATAACAGTTCTAGGTTTCAGTCATTTGGGAGAGGGGAGCTGTGCTTGATAGTTCCTACACAAATTAAATTCAGCTACAGATCAATCCTTTCTAAGGTTTGTACTTGGACCAGAGAAAGGCTTTGCTATTCCCACAGGTCTGGGGCATTGCAGTTCTTGACACATCTGTGTTCATGGCAATAATACATACTCACTCAGGACATTATCCACTCCCTACACATGTCCTACCTAGCTGGGCAAGTTGAGGTAATCCCAGAGGAGAGCATGTCCCATAGGGTGGTGCTGCTGAACCTGGCATGTATGTTCTGTATGAGATACAAGAAACATCTAGTACATGTTTAAAAGGAACAATTTATTTATTTGCTTTTATGGATGTGCTTGTGTGAGAGCCCATTTGAGTACATGAGCACCACATACACATGGAGGACCTCAGATCCTTTGGATCTGGATTACAGGCGGTTCTGAGCAGCCGTGTGGCAGACAGAAACCAAACTCAGATCCCTGCAAGAGCAGTAAGTCCTTGTAGTTGCTAAGCCAACAACACTCCACTCCACTCCAGCCCCTTCGCATGTTTTTGCTTCTTACTGTGCACAATTTGGTTTCTTCAGAGATATCCCGCATACTCCCTCATTTGCTCCCTGCTCCTAAGCTCTCCACCAGTTCCACTGACTTGGAAGGAGCTCCTTGGCCTGGCTTCTTATGAATGCTCACTGGACTCACTTTGCTGCTTAGGGATTTTTAAATATAGTCAACATTTTTGCTTTATTTATTTATTTATTTATTAATCTATTTATTTATTTGCTTTGTTTGTTTACTTATTTCTTTTTATTTTATGTGCATTGGTGTTTTGCCTGCAAGTATGTCTATATGAGGGTGTTGGAATCCCTTGGAACCGGAGTTATAGACAGTTGCAGCTGCCATGTGGGTGCTGGGAATTGAACTTGGGTCCTCTGGAAGAACAGATAGTTCTCTTAACCACTGAGTCCAGATGCAGCTAGTTTTACAAGTCCTGGCTGGGTCAGCAGGTGTGAACCTCATTGAAGGTAGTAGGTGTGCATTCTTTCCTCAAACTCTGGGATTGCAGGCCATCCCCAGCCCAGCTCTTCTTGTTCTCATGCCTGTACAAGGACCCCACTTATGAGTTCCTGTTCTGGGTGAAGAACTTACCCAGCCTGGTGTGTCCTAAATCTGTGGATGATAAACTCAAGTGTCTGAATTACAGACTATGGATGAAGATGGAGGAGGGACAGTCTATGTCTCTCTCCTTTGGGCAAGAAAACAGATACAGTGTCCTTTTGAAAACAATTTGGATACTCTATACTCTTTCTCTATAACTTATGGCCAGGAACAAGGCCAGGTGGACCTGGTGCCCATGGACCACTGACTACATAATGAAGCCCCTCACTAGCAAGTGAGGTTGGGCCATGATTGGTGTCTCTTTTTATGACCCTTGATTCTCTGCTGAGATAACAGGAAAAAATATTTCTTGGTTATTGATTGTCCCCAAGCCAGTTGCTTATCCTAACTTCTGAACGACTGCTGCTCTCCAGGAAAAAGCTCACAATTTCAAATCTCGATGGAGGTGACACCACAAGCCTTCATGTGGTCTTCTCTTCTCCCCGCCCTCCCTCCTCTTTCTTCCCCTCACCTGTCCCTGGTATGTGCTTCTTACCTCACAGGAGGACACAGCTTCCCTCAGCCCAGGCTTCTGCAGGAGCCACACAAACATCTGCAAATTGCTGCTGCCTGCTGTTTAGAAGGAAATACAGATCTCAGACTTACTATGCCTCTGGATAGTCTTTCGGGGTTAACTTCCACTGCAGGGAGATATGGAAGTCAGGAGACATCTCCCAAGGCTGGTCTTAGGCAGCCTTTAGATTTCTTTTCATGGTATTTTCTCTAGTGAGCGAATACACCGCTCAGGATTTGTGTTATCATGCAGAGATGGCAATGCTAACTTTTCTTGGGAAGATGTAAAAGCTGGCATTTGAAAATGTAGAGATCCCAGAGATGGTATCTTCTTTCCTCACATACTCTTCTTAGATCCCAGGATGCAGTGGGCTAAGTAGAGAAAGGGCCACTGAGGATGAAACGCTCGCTCTTTGTTCTTTGGCTTTATGAGCATACCTGTTTTATTTTTTTTAAACATCTGACTCTTTCCAGAATTCTCTTTTACAGATCACTTCTTATATCACCACAAGAGAGTCACAAGGATACAAGAAGTCCTGAGTGCTCAAGGTTAACTTCACACCAAAGCAGATATTAGAACATGCATGCATTCTACACACACACACACACACACACACACACACACACACACACTCCAAGATAAGTATTCTTTTATTAAAAGTAGTTGGAACTCCCCAGGGAAATTAACTGTTGTTATAAAGTGGGGCGGGATGCCATTGGCCTTGGCCTCAAGATAAGCATCAGCCATCGGAGATTTGAGTCCTGCAGGGAGGAACACTTTTTCCTCTGGGAGTAGTTAAATCCTGGCAGCTTTGGCATCCCGCCCAGAGGAACTATCTCCTTCTGCCTCAAGCTGAGGCTCTGCTCAGAGTCTGGGTGCTCATTCTCAGCCCTGGACATGATGTTTTGATTAAGTCCAAACAAGAAGGCTGAGCTATTATCTAAGGAATTTGGGGTGATCTCCGGTATCACAGTGGGAATTCTGGCCTCCGCGGGGGCTCCCTCATCCCTTGATTTGTTCATGTCAGTATCTCATTAAGTGATGAGTGGAAAACCAGCTTGTGTCAGGCAGAGAATCATCTAATTGAGTGCATGTGATGGGACGGGGCTCATGGATTCTGTGGTTCTCTTAAGGTGTGGAGAGAGAAGAAACAAAATGGATGAATATTGGTGGCAAACCAAAGGAGCTTACGGAACTAGCTGGAGATGCAGGGACGTCCTGGTCATCACTTACTAATGAAGTGAATTTAAATTCAAGGCCACAAACATTTCACTTTTAAGTTTTACTTGTCTGAAGTCAGGATGACTAAGCTTAAGGAGCAGGTGTATCGGATTGGCCTGGTCTACCTTTGGTTCTGTCTATGGAGTCAGCTAACCCTGGACCCCCAAATACTTAAAGTGGTGTGACGATGGTTCAGTGGATAACCCACCTTGGTCTGCAAGTGTGAGGAGCTGACTTTAAATAAATACCCAGCATCCACATAAAAACCTTGAAAGCCCAGTGTTGAATGATAGAAGCAGGCAGACCCTGGGACCTCCCTGGCCAGCCATCCTAGCTGAAACAGTAAGCTTCTAGTTGAGTGTGAGACCCTATCTTAATGAATGAGGTCCAAATAAGGTTAGAATAAGGCACCTGACAGCCTCCTCTGTCTTCTGCATGCAGGTACATAGGCTTGTGTGTGCCTGTGGTCATGAAATACATGTGCATGTGTGAGCATGCACACACACAGAGAAAAAGGAAAATATCTTTTGCCTGCACCATTATTAAATGTATACAGAGTCTCCTCCTGGTCATTAGCTCCTAAACAAATAGTATGTCTAGCATTCACACTATATTAGGTAGGAACTTGTTACTACCTAATTGGCTATGGTTTAAGGTATGTGGAGGATGTGCTTACGTTATAGGCAAATGCTATACTGCCTTATCTGAGGGACTCCAGCATCCGAGGACAGTGCTGGGGAAGTGGCCCTGGAGGCCATTCTTCACAGACACTGACAACACAGCTGTCAGTAGGGCAAGTAACTCCCACTGATACAGTGCCTAGGTTTGGATGTGCACTGGGACACTGGTGCAGGCAACTCCAGAAAGTTCTGCTCATGTGTGGCTGTGAGCTCACACCATCCCACCTCATGATAAAACAGTGTACCAGGCACACCTAGTGTCACCACTAGAAGATACAGTTTTAGTGATAACCAGGTCCTTCCATTTTAAAAACAGATTTTAAGATCCAGAGTTTTTAAAGTATCTCCCATTTTTAAAAAGCTGGATTAAGTCACTCCAAAATAATAACAAATTGCTCATAAAACATCAAAATGTGTCTATAAGTTATAGCTATGTTTTAGACCCCTTGCTTTATAAACTCTGAACCCAAGCTGGTATTTCTGGAGTGTGATCCTGAGAATGTTGATACATGAAATACGCAAATAAAATTTGACCTTACTCTACTGGCATTGTTAAGGAGTCTTCTTTCTTTGCTATTAGGCTAACCCTGTAATAAGCCTTTAATATCCTGATGCAGCACAGTCATATGGTAGCATACTTGCTGTGTGCCTAGCCTATACTGAGGTGCATGTCACATGCAACAGTATACACAGGTCCCTTTTATTTTGCTTTACATGCTTGACTAAGCTTTGCAAAGAACTCTACAATGAGAAAGCATCACCCTCTTCTAAGATTTCAAAGAATCACTGGCATTCTTAGATTTGTTTAAGGTAATCATATGCATGTTTTATGCATAATGCTGTAACAAACCCGACAGATTACAATATACTATAAACATGATGTTTAAAAGATACATCTTGGGGGGGACATCTTCTTCAAGACAGGGGGGAGGATGAATGGGATGAGAAGCTGTGGGACGGCAGACCAGGAGCGGGGCATTGACTGGATTATAAAAATATAAAAGTAATAAAAAAAAAGTACTTCTTGGGCTGGAGAGATGGCTCAGCAGTTAAGAGAATGGTCTATTCTTCCAGAGGTCCTGGGTTCAACTCCTAGCACCCACATGGCAGCTTAAACCAGTCCATAGCTCTGGTTCTAGTACTTATGACACCCTCACATAGACATTCATATATGGACCAAACCACCAATGAACATAAAATAAAAATAAATCATACATATAAAAGACATCTTGTGTATGAACTTTTTGCCAGCATGTATGTCTGGGCAACATGTCTGCAGCTGGTGCCCACAGGATCCAGGGGAGGGCATTGGTTTTCCTGGAACTGGGATTACATACAGTGTTGGGAATCAAACTCAGGTCTACTGGAAGAGCAGCTAGTGTTCTTAACAACCGAACCATCTCTCCAGCCCCTGCATGTAACTTTTATATGCACCTGAAAACAAAAAACTTGATGTCACTGACTATTGCAGCAGTCAGGTCTCAAACCTCCCTTAACAAAGGTGTGCCTGTAAACAAGTGTGATGATCATTTCATGCTCATGTGATTGGAACACAAAACCTTTCTGTGTGTCCTGATCCCTTTTCTGTCGCTATAACAGAATACCTGAAACTGGATGTTTTATGTTTATTGAGGGTTTATATGAGGTTCTCCATTCTGGAGGCTAGAAAGTCTATGACTGGTCAGCTGTTTATGGTGAGGGCCTCATAGTACTTTGGTATGTGATGGAAAATGGAAGGGCTAGAGAGTGCTAAAGAGATAGAGCTTCATTTTCTAACACCCTGCTCTCTGTACATGAATTCAATCTCAGGAGAGAAGGGTTTAATCCCTCACAGCCCCCTTCAGTGCTGTCACACCGTGACTGGAGTATGAGAGGGGAAGTCATACCAGACAAGAGTCCTGGGTGTGTCTGTGAGGTGTTTCTGGGAAGGGTCCACATTTGAGTAGCTGTTTTCTTTTCCCCTAGGAGTGTGGAGAATTACCTAGTAGGAAGCTAATCTTGCTTCCTCCTTGGTATAAGGATATGCTGAGAGCTACTTGGACATAGTCAGAGAAGCAAAATGCTGTTGATGATGTAGGAGCCCCATGATCTCATGGTTCTGGGTGATGGCACCTCATGATGATAATGATGATTTGGGAGGACTCTGAACATGGTTCATTTCAGGACTCTAGTCAATCTGTTTTGTTTGTGATCCACTGTGTTTAACTAAGCTTAATTATAAAGCTAGGTGGGGAGTGTGGACAACGTACAGTGGCTATACCACTGAAGAAAAATGACTCCTCTCCCTTGGCAACCATTTCTTACAGCTGTTCAGGGCGAGGAGGGGAAGGCTTCATGAGCCTCTCTCCCATCTATGGTGGAGAATGTTGATGGACCCAGTCTTGTACCAGTTTTGTGCCGCTAACCACAGGCTATGATGTCACCATTGCAATGTCCTTAAGACAGCCTCAGAGCTCTCCTTGTCATCCTTCAGCTCTTACGACCTTTCTGCTCCCTCCTGGGTGATGTTTCCTGGGCTCTGGAGGAGGTAATATTAGCATCTCACTTAGGGATGAGCAGTCTCTCCTCCTCAGCTCTTTAGCCTGTGATGAGTCTCTGCGTCAACTGCTGCTCGCTGCAGTAAGAAGCTTCTCTGACCAAGGTGGAGAGTAGCACAAATCTATACACATTAAGCAGAAATACTTAGAAGGCGTTTCGACAATATGTCCATGCAACACAACAGCCTTAGTAGGTTCCCCTTAGAGTCTGTGACATTTCCCCAGCCATGGGATTTCGACTGAGTTTACAGCACCAGGTATGAATTCTGTCATGTGATGCAGTCCTCACGTCGAGTCAGAAAGCATTACAGTCATGCCACTGTTATCCCTGTAGTCATAGCCTACCTGGAAGATCAATACTGCAGCCTACAGGACCAATAGCTGGGTAAGTCCCTTGATGTCTTTTCTTCTCCAGCAGCCTGCACAGCTCCATCAGATCCTATGAGAGCTAGGCATCAGGGAAGAAGATTCCAGCCCAGTTCCAACTTGATTTCTCTTTGTCCTGCAATAACCCGTGTATTACGCCTTAACAGTGGGATCTTAACCACCTATTTCTGTCAGGCTAGGGGCAATAGCAATAGTTCATATTGTTTGGGGTGCTTCCAGGACATCCTGGACCAACAGCTCAGAGGAAGGTATCCCATATCTGGCACCGAGACTTTTTTGTTTTGATTTGTTTAATGTATACGCGTGTTTTGCCTGCCTAGGTGTCTGTTTACCACATAGGTGCTTTGCCCAAGTAGGCCAGAAGGCAGTGCTGGATTCTTTGCAACTGGAATGAAGGTGAGCATGGGGCCTTTGGAAGATCATCCAGTGCTCTTAAGAACTAAGGCACTGCTCCAATCCCAGGGACCCTGATTTTAGTTATCTATGGCAGCAATGGATAGCATTATCTACCTAATTAGCTTATAGAGAAGCAGGTTTCATATAGTTCTCCCACACATTCTTACGTTTGGTTAATTGTCCTTCCTATCTCCTTGGCCCCCTCTTTACCTAAACCTCTCTACCTCCAGTATACCTCCCTGTGCTTTTCTATAAAAGAACATGTACTTCTATCCTTGCCCTCTTAGGGACTTTCCCCTTGTGATCTTCCTTGACTCGGATTCACTTTTGGTTTCGGGTCTCTACAGACAGTTACTTGAACTAAAACACACCAATCTAAAAATTGAAAGCTAGGAGACACATATAAAAGAGAACACACAGCATTTTTCTGGGCTTGAGTTACCTCACATAGTGTATTTTTCCTCTAGTTCTACCCATTTTCTTGAAATTTTAAGTTTTCTTTATGGTTGAATAAACTTTCATTGTGTTTATATTTCATATTTTAAAAGACATTTTACTTTATTTTTTACTTACTCACTTTATATCCCACTCACTGCTCAGCTCCTGATCACTGCTCCTACAATCCTTCCTTCCCCTACCCCTCACCCTCTTCTCCTCTGAGCAGGTGGGGGTGTCCCCTGGGTATCCCCCAACTCTGTCACTTCAATTCTCTTTGAGGTTAGGCACTTCCTCTCCCACTGAAACCAGACAAGGCAGACCAGCTAAAAGAACATAACCCACGCACAGGCACCAGCTTTGGAGATAAACCCCACTTCAGTTCTTCAGGACCCACATGAAGGCCAAGCTGCACATCTGCTACATATATGCAGGGAGGCCTAGGTCCAGCCTGTGTATGTTCTTTGCTTGGTGGTTCAAAGTCTGAGAACCTCAAGCGTCCAGGTTAGTTGACTCTGTGGCCTTGATGTGGAGTCCCTATCTCCTTTGGGGCTTGTATATTTCACACTTTTATTATTCATTCATTAGTTGATGGACATCCAGGATGATTCTATTTCCTACTAATTATGAACAGAGCAGCATTGAACATGGACACATGTGTCTCTGTAATAGGATATGGCATCCTTAGGATATATGCTCAGGAGTGGTTAGGTGGGGTCACATGTGAATTCTATTTCTAGCGAATTGAGGAGCCTTCACACTGATTCCCAGTGAGTTGCAGCAGTCAGCGCTCCTGTCAACAGTGTGGGAGAGTTCCTTTCTCCCTGTGTCTTTGCCAGCATTGGCTATCTTGATGACGGCTGTTCCGACTTGCATGAGACAATCTCAAAGTCACGTTAACTTGCATTTCTTTGATGGCTAAGGATGTCGGACACTTCTTTGTTGTAGTCATTTTTTGTTTTTGTTTTGAGACAAGGTTTCTCTGTGTAGCCCTGGTTGTCCTGGAACTCACTCTGTAGGCTGGCCCCAAACTCATAGATCCACCTGCCTCTGCCTCACAAGTGCTGGGGTTAAAGGTGTACACCACCACCACTGCCGGACTTGGACACTTTAAAAATGTTAATTGGCCATTAGTGTTTCTTCTTTTGAGAACTCTTTCTTCAGCTCCTCATCCTGTTTTATATTTTAAGAAACAGGGTGTGTGTTTTCCCCATGCTTAGTTTTTGAAGTTTTTGTGTTTCTAAACATCCTTTTATAAAATAAAACGCCCACCTTTCTGATGAGGCTTGTTTTCATGGAATCGTCACCATAGCAACCCAATATGGCCGATAGTCTGCTGCCCATCACTGCCAGCTGTCTGTCTTCCTCTGTCACTCACACGACTACTTTCTACAGTAGTTTGGGTCACAAAGATTATAAAAGAAAAATAAATTTTATTTTTAAAAAATTTACTTTGCTTTATTATGGAGATGATAAAAAAAACCTCATGGTGGGGAGACTCTGTCGTTTTATATCCTTGAATACTGGGCTGGGGCTCCAGAGCCTCGCTGCCTTTCATAAACTCTCAGATCCCAGTTGAGGATTATGCCCTGCTACAGGCTCTGGGGGGACTGACAAAGGGGCATTTCCAACACTCGCTTCTGGGAGTCTGGAACATTTGGTAAAAATGCGTTCATTACCTTATAGTAACACCTCATAAAGTTGCCCTCGAGTCCAGATCTGGCCTCTGAGAAGTTTTAGTGAAAATGTTTTCTGCAAGTGAGCTGAGGTTACTAACCAGACCACCACTTGGCCTTGATCTGGTTTGGTCTGTAAGGGAGCCAGATCCTGCACAGTGGGGTCCCTTCCTCCCATGGATGACCTGGAGTTGGCAATGGTTCCTGAGTGAGTCTCTGCATTTCCAGCACCCCTTGCCTACACAGGAAGCCTCTCCATTATATGTAAGGGGGCTCTGCACTTCTTTGAAGCCAGTCCTTCACCGCTAGACAAACCATGTGGGCCCAACTACAAACACTACCTCATCCTTGGCACACCACTTCCAGAAGGGAGCCTCGCCAGGTATTAGTCATTGTTCTGATCTAAATGAGCTCAGGAGTGACTTTGCACCTAAATTTGATTGGATCAATAGCTACTCAGGTTCTAGACAAGGAGCTGACTCCTCCCCATGGTCCAGGATGCCATTCCAGGCAGTGATATGGAGAGATGCATCCTTCTGCTTTACAGATGAGGGTAGTAGGGGCAGAATTTAATGAGGACCAAACACAACCCCTTGTAGGTGTCAGAGGCCCAGTTACAGGCAAGGTTGTGGCTTCTAACATCCACATGTTAGATATGTCAAATGTTTGTCTCTAGGTGTGATACTGGTGAGTTTGCATGGAGTAAGGCTAAAAAAGCTTACAAGAATAGAAACCAGGGGTCCCCAAATCCTACAAACATCCCTTGGCCAAACATACAAGGCATGCAGTATGTGGTGGTTTGGAAGAGAATGATGCCCTCCCCCTTCCCCAAAGGCTCATATATTTGCATACTTAAGTCTCCAGCTGCTGAACTGTTTGGAAAGATTAGGATGAGTAGCCTTGTTGGAGGAGGTGTGTCACTGGGGGTGGGCTATGAGGTTTCAAAAGCCTATGCCAGGCCCAGTGTGCCTCCCTCTCCTCCCCCTCCCCCTCCCTTTTCCCCTCTCCCTCTCTCCTCTTTCTGCTTGCAGATCAGAGCATAGCTCTCAGCTACTCATCTAGCACTATGTCTGCCTACATCCGTGCTCCCCATCACAATGATAACAGACTCACCCTCTTGGTCATGGTATCTTTTCATAGCAGCAGAATCCTAACTGAAACAAGGTGGAAGCAGGATACAGACAGATAAACACTTGTCCTGGGATCTCTTATGTCTCTGTAGGCTGACCCCTGGTATCCCTGTGCTGGGGACTGTAGCAGTCACTGAGCAGAAGAGAGGCAGGGTTCTCAGAGCAAGAAGGAGAGATTGGTAGAGCTGGCCAGAGGCTCAGGCATACACAGCAAACAGAGTCCCTCTGTTTAAGATAGCTTTTTTTTCCCTCTGAGGTTAGATGCTGGGGCTTTGGTCTGTCAAATAAAAAGAAGAATTCAGAATCAATTTTGTCTGAAGGTTGGGACGTCACAGTCAAGACTGCTGTAGTCTTGACCCTAGTCTTCTTTTCAAATTTTTATTAGATTTTAAACTAGTCTTTTAAATAAACATTATTTTTAGATTTCTCTGTTTGATTTTATGTGTATAAGTGTTTTGCCTTTTTGTATGTCTGTGCATCATGTGTGTGCCTGGTGTATACAGAGGTTAGAAGAGGATTATCAGATCACCTGGAATTAGAATTATATATTGTTGTGAGCTGCCTTGTGGGTACTGGGAATTGAACCTGAGTCCCCTGAATAATATAATATAATATAATATAATATAATATAATATAATATAATATAATAATGATGCTTCTAGCCAAGGAACCATCTTTACAGTCCTTGGAGGCAGGACTTCTTAAGGCAATGAAGAAGAAACCGAGCTATAAATGCTGTCAGCTCCCTCCAAGAGAGGCTTCAGCAGAAAACCAGGAGGCACCCCATCTAGGCAGAATTTCTTGGGTCCTAGTTCTTCCCAGACTACTGGATCATTGTACTGGTTCTAGATCAGGTGACAGATTCCAGTGACAAGAGCATCTAAGACCAGTGTGGATGTGCTACCATTCAGGGTAAACTGTTTTTGGTGTATCTCCCATTATTTAAGAAGGAGGTAAATGACTGCAAACCAGGGTGGAGCCTCTGAGGATGTACTGTAATAGAGAGAGAAGGAGAGGCAAAACTATTGATGAAAATGCTACTGCAGCAAGCAGAAGAAACCAGTCAATGCGGCCTCATTCTCCCCTGACTTGAGGAAACACAAACAAATGAGATGAAAGGTGAATAGTGAGCAATCCGAACTGAGAAGGAAGCAGATCATGTCTCAGCAGGAATTAAAAGAAATTAGATAAGAAAAGAATTCTGTGTAAGTAAACATACTCTAATGGGATTTAAAATTGTGTTCAAAGCAGATCCTTCCCATATGGAAATCAAATTAGGGATATACAAGACATGTTTGAAAAGCTTTCTCCAAATGCAGAGGAACAAAATGAGAATCTGGTTTTACTTTTTTTCAAAATCAGCTATTAGGAAAAATTTGTTTAAATAAGATGACTTTGAAAGAATACATTCTATTGATTTCTTTCTCATTGCAAATAAATATGTATCCACAGCTGAAATATAGAGAAGAAAAATTTTACTTCTTACTAACATATTTTCTATGTAGTTTTTCTATATGCATGAACTAGATTGACACTAGTATCTTCATACAGAACACACACATACCACACACATACACATATACACACCTATACATAATGAATAGATTGCATAGAATATACTCACAGATGTACAGACACACAAATGTACATTTACTGGTATATGTGTATATGCATGTACTTTTTTTTTCTTTTAAAATAAAGAACAGCATAAAATAAAGCTGAGATTGGCAGCTTTTAAACAGCTGGAGAAAAACCACCTGACTATATGACAGAAGATATGTCTCAGCTCCCTATCCTTCTTAGGTCCAGTGCTGCTTAGGTCTAGGGCAGTTCATACAGAGACTCTGAACCTGATCTGTCAGGAGGATGTGGTTGACCTTCAGATTCCAGTGTGAATCCCGAGTCTTGCCAAGCTTCATAATGGCTTTTTTTTTTCCCCCTTCAATAGCAAATGCAGAAAAGAAGACTTGGGAGTTGGGGTTACTTGGGTGAAGAGTAGGGAGACAGAGGTGGAGTTTAGGAATCTCCCAGAAAGCACTGCAGCCATCAGGATCGTGTTCCCCACAGGTAGCCTTAGACCAAGCTATTCATTAATCTTTACTCCAATGTGAAGGCTACCACATGTGTAGATTCACAACTTAAACAGGCTCTGGTGCTGACTGGACATCCTTCTATGGGGATTTGTTGTACCAAGAGCGGGGCCTGCGGCTGAGGCCTGGGTCTCTCTCTCTCTCCTTGGTGCTGACCTGTGGCTGCACAAGGAGGCAATGTATAAATGAGATATTTTATTGTAGGAATGAGAAAATAGGCAGGTCAAGTAGAGAGGAGTAAAGGAGAGGAAGGAGAGGAAAAGGAAAGAGAGAGAGAAAGGAAGGAAGGAAAGAAAGAAAGAAAGAAAGAAAGAGAGCAAGAAGATTAGAGAAGAGAACATAGAACAGGAAAGAGAGGAAGAAGGCAAGAGATGAAAGAGGGCAAGAGAGGAACAAAGAGTAAGAGAGAAAACAAAGAGCAAGAGAGTGAGGAGGGGGCAAACTGCCTCTTTTATTGTATGGGGCGTGGCATGCCTGGCTGTGGTCAGATGACTGGGGATAGGGTCCAGCTAGAATGTTGGGAGCGTGGGGCATTGTCTGCCTGCTAGAGCATACATCTCCTGCAGGGACAGCTGTGAGGGGTTGTAACTGAAACAGGAACCAAAGACTCAGGAATTATGGCCAAGTTCCTTCTGCCCCCTGCAAGCAGAAAACTGCCCACAAAGGCTCCAGGGCTCAAAGCCAATTACTCGACTGAGCTTAAGTTGCCAAAGCAGACCACTGCCCCACACTGCCCCACAGGGACTGGGGCGTGGCTCAGGAGCAGAATGAAGACTAGAGTCCATTCACCTTCATGCCAATTCAAGTGTCATATGTGTGGATTCCAAGTGTGCTGGTTAGAATTTACAGATTTCCATCTGATTTTCACAGCCTCCTTCCTTTGAGTCTACAAAAGCACGTTCTCCCTCAGTGGCTGTCAAATGTCCTGTCACTCTGAGATAAGAAGGAGGGAGGGAGTTTAATCTGCAACTGTGCTCTTGCTTTCCCCTCAGGTGCCTCCACCCAACACCTTGCAGCTCCTCCCAATTCATGGGGCTGGAGAGATAACTCAGCGGGTAAGAGCACCAATTGTTCTTCCTAAGGCTGTGAGTTCAAATCCCAGCACAAATCTGACGCCCTCTTCTGGTGTGTCTGAAGACAGCTACAGTGTACTTATTTATAATAATAAATAAAATCTTCGGGCTGGAGCAAGCAGGGACTGAGCGAGCAGGGCTGGACCGGAGCAAGAGGGGTTGACTGGAGCAATCAGAGGTCCTAAAGTCAATTCCCAACACCCAGATGAAGGCTCACAACAATCCGTACAGCTATACATAAAATAAATAAATACGTATTTTTTGTTTTTTAAAATAAAGTGCAGGCGAGGCTTTCACATATGAAGGGAGGAGTGTCTGAGACACAGTCTTTCATGTGTGTCCCAGGTTGGCCTGGAAACTGCTCAGCAGCTCAACCAGGCTTCAGATTCACAGTGTAGCCCAAACTGCTTCTAAACTCAGTCCTTCTGTCTCTGCCTGTTGGTTCATGGAGTTACAGGCACTTATGTTTCAGTTCCTAACCATTCTCTCTGTCTGTCTCTCTTTGTCTCTCTGTGTCTTTGTCTCTGTGTCTCTGTCTCTGTTTCTGTTTCTGTCTCTGTCTCTCTCCTCTCTTTCCTCTCTTCTCTCTCTCTCTCTCTCTCTCTCTCTCTCTCTCTCTCTCTCTCTCTCTCTCTCTCTCTCTCCCCCCACCCCTCTCTCATTGCTCTTCTGCTTACTGCAACCTGGCCTTTGCAGCTCTCATCAGAGAATTGCCCTGGCAAGGGCCATTCACACTCCATCTTGTAGTGAATGCTCAGGACACTTGCAGGCTTTTAGACAAGAAGCTCCAGGGACTTCTTGGGCTGTTGACAAGATTCTCTATCTGCAACACTTCTGTGATGGAGATAACCATGCTTCCCTGGTTTTTCTCTTACGTATCAGATTTCTTGTCAATCTACTTTGTTTCTGATCTTTGCCCCCTCATTCAGCTCTTAGGTTTTGGTGTTCTTAAGAAAACTCAAGATTCCCCAGTCAACACATTTTCTCTCAGATCAACGAGATAAACTCCAGAATCATCTCTGGTGGTCTTCCCTTATCTGTGTTTAGCCACAGCCAACAAGAAGGTAAGCATTATATAATAAGATGGGAACGAGAAGGGCAAGAAAGGGGGGTAAAGATAGACAGCTTTCATATTTATACATCCTCTTTAGGATAATTATTATTCTTTGTTATTAGCTGTCAACATCTCACTGTGCTTAATTTATAAATGAATCGATGCAGGGAAGGACATGTGGTGTACAGGGGTTGATGCTAGCTGTGGTCTTAATGGTCCTCAGGTCTGGGGATATTGGTGATTCTGTGTTTGCTACTGATTGTTATTCATTTGTTTAACAAGTATTTATTGAAATCAAAATATATAAGTGGAAAGACAAACAAATTCAAATGCTGGATAATTGAAGGCACCAACAGATCAATTAAGTGCTGAGAGAGAAAAGACAGACAGGACTTCAGCAGAGGTATCTTGTCACAGACAGGGAAGAAACTGGATGGCTTGTAAACACTCTGCATCCAAGTCTTGTGTGTCAGTACCCTTAAGATCCTACCAAAAAGGAAATGATTTCCCTAATCAAGTACACTACAGCTGGATGGGGGAGCACACACCTGGAGTCCCTTCACTGGGTAGTCTGAGCAAAGGGGACTTTTGAGTTCAAGGCCAGCCTGAGCTATAAAACTAAGAGTTTAATCTAGGCTGGTACAAAAGAAAAAGATACGTATATAAGCACACACACACACACACACACACACACACACACACCACAAATGCATACAAAGTAGAAAGTTTGGATGTGCTAATTTTTTATAATTTTATTAAATTATAAATTCCCAATTAGTAATTGAGAAAGGGCAAAGAGAGAAATATTCTAGTTTGCTAATTTACATGTTTAGCGGGTGGGAGAATGAGGGTAAGAAGATGTGATCCGAGGAACAAGTGCAGTGATCAATCAGAGAGCCCCTCAGCTCAGAGGCAGGCTTTTACACAGATAGAGAATCTTGTCAACAGCCTGCTACCACTCTAGGCTGGGGTCTATAAACTATTGCTGTTTAGCCAAATCCAGCCACTGTCAAATTTTCAAAACAGTTTCCTGGCACATGGCTTGAGCATCCTCGGAGGATGTCTCTGTGGATGTTGTAGAACTGATGAGTTGCATAGAGACCATCTGGCTCATTAAAGTTAAATATTTACGGAGTGCATCTTCAGAGACAAAATATTTTAGCTCCTGGGCTAACTCTCATCTCTTACCTCTTCTATGTTTGGCCACACTAATTCCAATTTCTATAGTATGTTATTTCCAGAGAATATACCTTTACTCCTTGGAAGTCTGAACTGGAGGGTTTTGAGTTGAAGGTCAACCTGAGCTATAATACTCAGATTTTAGCCTGGGCTCCTTCAAAGTAAAAACCATATGTCTACACACACACACACACACACACACACACACACACACACTCTCTCTCTCTCTCTCTCTCTCTCACACACACACACACACACACACATACACACACACACACACACTCTCTCTCTCTCACACACACTCTCTCTCTTTCTCTCTCTCTCTCTCTCTCTCTCTCTCTCACACACACACACACACACACACACAGCACACTTTCCTAAGAGGAGAGCAGTGACCAGCTGTGAGCAGACATGGGGGCATTCAGCAGCTTATACTCGGATCTCATGTAACCTTCCATACAAGCCTCTTGGATTTAGCTTTTGCAACCATTAGCTGGATTTTGTACATCTAGGTTCTCATGGTGATCATGATCTTGGGGATACTTTAGCACCACCCTGGCTTGACTGCCCTCCTTTTTCCTGAGTCATGTTCCATGCATTCATCTAACTTTGGCCTTCTTTGTGGCTCAAAAATCAGGGATGCTTCTTAGCTCTGTTCAGCTGGGACTTATGTTTATGTTTCTTCCTTTGTTTGTTTACTTAAGGCAACGCTGACTATCTCAGTGTTTAGAGGGAGTTCTGATAGTCTAAATGGAGTGAAGAATCAAATTAGACAGCAGCACAGAACACATTGTAAATCCTCCTGGTGAAATCTGAAGGTTTGAACACATAGGTACCGACCATTGAAAATGGATCAAAGAAGCACGTGAGTCGATGTGAGGAAGCACCTCGGAATATGACATCATTTCAAAAGCATGCCTTCTTCTCTAGGCTCTCTGTTGCAAACCACAGAATTCATTTTAGTGCACTAACGTATGGGCTAGTCTAGACACTGAAATGGAAAGGTTTGGTGATGTATAGCTAGGAAGGGTATCCTCGAATTTGGGAGCTTATTCAAGCACACTGCATCCTTCCTACTGTGAGTTGTTGGCATTTGTGATGGAAGAATTTGAGAATGTCCCACTTGCTGCTACCCCAAGAGTTCAAAATATACTTCTCAAGAAAGTGAACTTGCTTCTGTGCAGCCACTTGGCATGTTACTCTTTTCTCCAAGATCCACTCTGCTCATGTCTGTCTACTGTCATGCCTGTCAACTAGAGCCGGATACCAGCAGACATGATGAGATTTTCTTGTTTGTTTGTTTGTTTGTTTTTAGATTCTGTACCAGTGGTTCTCAATTTTCCTAATGCTGCAACCCTTTGATATAGTTCCTTATATTGTGGTGACCTCCACAACCATAAAATTATTTTCATTGCTACTTTACAACTGTAACTTTGCTACTGTAAATTTACATCATAATGTAAACCTCTGTATTTTCTGATGGTCTTGGGTCACCCCTGGGGAAAGGGTTATGTTACCATTAATGGGGTCACTACCCACAGGTTGAGAACCTCTGCTCTATATTTTGAGAATTAAAACTGGGAAGGAGAGGGAATGGCTTCTCACAGAGCCAGGCCACAGCATTTTCTATGATGACAAAGGTAATGTGTCAGTGTGCCTAAGAGAGGAAGAGTGGGGCATCATCCTGTTAGAAATCTAGACAAAAGAGGGAGAAAAATATAGAACATTAAATTAGAAAAGCCGCCTGGACTCGGACTGAAGTGAGTGGTTATTAGCGATCAAAGCTTAGGAACAAATCCAAATACTTCAGGGCAAGAGATTACTCCAGATATTATAGATGGGAATATATTTGACTCTGCAAAAGCTAGATGTTTTAATTGGCGCAAAGGATGATAGAACTTAGGGTTACTCTGAACGTGACTGGTGGACCATCATCAGTCTGCAGGTTGCTGCGAAGGAGCACTCGGATAGAAGAAGTGCTAGGGAGCACTCAGGTGGAGAATAAACATTCACAAACATTCACCCAGACTTAACATCTCCATGGCATCTGAGTGTGTGATTTGGTCTATGATGCACCAGTAATTGGGCTGGGATTGGCAATTTAAAAATACTGGGCCTTTGCCACAGAGAATTGAAGAAACGCTGCTGCTCATAAAGTACATATTATGTGTGAGCCCTGGAAAAACATTGCCTGCGGTGCAACTGACAGCTAAAAATCTATATTATGTAAAATTATGTAAATTTGCATGGGAAAATGGAAAAAAAAACAGATCAAGGAGTAAACGGTGTTTTGGAGACATGGAATCCAGAGGTCGTTAAGTCAGGTGACATTTGTGACCTTGAGTGGTCGGGTGGGGGCTCTGTCTCCGCTTTCCAAATTTACTAATATTGGAAAAAGCTACAACATTTATCGGTAATGCAGACGTGAGGAAACTCTCATTCATGGCGGGCGGCACTCTGAATTGTATAAGCTTTTTTAGGGGGCAATTTGGCAGCATCTATTAAAATAAAAAACAAGCTGATAACACACTTTGACTCAGCAGTTTTCTTCCTGGGAATCTACCTCATCAAACTGAAGCCACCTTGCAGCAGTGGCCCCTCTGAGGGAGGCCTTTACCGCAGCCCCTTTTGTGGTTGCAAAAGGAATAAAGCGAGTGCTAGCAAAGGGGAGGCAGCCGAATTAAATTGTGTTCCACTTACCTGAGGAAACCTTATATAGCTATTAAAAAGGATGAATTAGAGTTATAGCAATTACTCTGGAAGGGTTTTTATGAGATATTGAGAGAGGGAAGCAAGACACAGAAAATATTTATTATAATCTCATTTTTCTAAAATGATAAATGACAAAATTCTGGCCTTGTATATGTTTTTTTCCCATAATTGTGTGTATTTTGAAATACTATTATAAAAATGGATAAAAATAAAAGAGACATATGCTAGTTCATTAGCATAGCTTATTGCAAATGTGTAGTGAAGGATGGGAATGGTGAAGGGATGGGAAGAAGCAAGGAAAAACCTGCATGCTGAATTTATTATACATAATGGGACTTGATTCCTGTATGTGTCCATTCCACGCACACAGGGAAATAAGTCTACATAACATACAAAAACTTACCTACAAATAGGAAGGCACATATAATTATTGCATGGATACCCCAAAATACTTAGTACAATTTTATAAAAGATACAAAAGATATTAGCCTCATAACTACCAACTTGCAGAGATGGCCAGGATAAAATGATAATAAGTCGATCAGAAAACCAATTAGGAAATCAATAAGTAAAGGTTAATATCCTGGTAGAAAAAAATGTTCAAAGGACATACATCACGGCTCAATAGAAGTTCAGTGGAAGTCACCAATAGCCATAAGAAGAGCGTTCAACTTTATTACTGCCCAAAGCCACCCAAGCGGAAGCATGGAGGTGCTTGTAGCTTCTCCATCCCTGCCTTATTAAGCTTAGTAACTGTGGGGGAAGAAAACATTTTTAAGTGTACTTCCAAAGAAAATTAAAATAGAGCCCAAAGTTTTGGGGGAAAGCATTCAAATGTACTTTATACACACGTGTTTACTACGTAGTGTTGACTGAAGCTCATTTGGAAACGTTGTTTTTGCTGTCAGTATAGGGGTGCGGGGAGACTTGTTCCTGGGGAGAAAGGGCAGCGGCCAAGGCACTGGGAGCTGCTTCCATTTTCAAGAGAAAGTAGAGGATTGCAAATTCGATCATCAATAGGAGGAGAGAACCTCGGCCCTGTGAAGGTTCTGTGCCCCAGTGTAGGGGAATGCCAGGGCAAATAAGTGGGAGAGGGTGGGGTGGCAGGCATGGGGAAGGGCGAGGCAATAGGGGTTCGTTTTTGTTGTTTTTGTTTGTTTCTTTGTTTTTTGGAGGAGAAACTGGGAATGGAGAAATTTACATGTAAATAAAGAAAATATCTAATAAAAAAAAAAAAAGAATTAAAGGAAAGCCCGAACTACTGTCTGCACAGTGTTGTGGAAGTCTGTGCACAGCAAATTCTCACGTAAAGAAGCAGAAATAGCATTTGGGAACTGTTGATGCTAGTTGATGAAGATGGTACATGCTCATAGGTGGACACAAAATGTCCAAAGCAGCCTTAGAACACAGGAGAGGAGTGTGGTGAGCAATCTCATTTTTAAAACCTTTGTGCTTCTCTGTAGCTTTATGGTTTTCTGTACAGAACAATAGTTTGTTCAGTTAGATTAGAATGAAAAAAAAAAAGACATTATAGAAATGTTAAAAGGCTGTAAAGATTAGCATCTCCAGGAAGTCCTGTGAGAGGAGTCTCGGGTTCCCTTCGTGAGGGTGGTGGCCACCAGGCTGTGTCACTCTCTCAGCGTCAGTCTGGCTGATGAACTCTAACCTTTTGCTTTCAAAGCAGGAGAAATAATCAAAGGCGGGTCATTAGTTAATTGCTTTGAGGTTATTTCCGAAGTCCCTAGTGGGCTCTTGCAAATGATTAGTAATATCATTATTACTTATACAACAGTGGGCCAGTCATTCTTGCTTCCTCAGCACTGAGTCAGGGTTTTATGGACAAATGGTTCTCAACCTGGGGTTCTCTAACCTCAGAAGGTACAAAGTGGTCGTAAGCACTCTGAACTACATCATGAACATAAAAGGTGTCAGAGAATTCTAGGTTAGCCTCACAGTGCTGCACTGGCCACAAAAGATGTTAGTGGGCCCCTCCTCTCGTTATTGACAACGCTCACATGATCTGTAATTAGAATAGTTTTTGGCAAATAAACATATCACGAAAATTAATCTATTATGGAAAACATTCAGGTTTTTAAAAGTCAAACACGGCATTATTTTGCTGACTCTAAATTATTCTTGCCATTACCGCCACCATTACCATTACCATTATTATTACCATTCAGTTTTGACCCACCTACTGAAGATATTTAATCCTATTTAGATATTTATTTAGAATATTAATTTCTATCCATAAGATAGAAAGTCAGTATCATATTTCTGATGAGGTTATAGGAAGATTTCTCCTGATTTAACAGCCATTCTCCAGTTTCCAAATGAGAGAGGGATCAGTTACTGAGGGAAAGCGTTGCTACAGGACCTTGTGTGGCTTCTTCTATTTCTTCTCTCCTTGGTTGGGGCGATTCCAAGTTGTGTGTGTCTGTAGACAGTGAGAAGTTCTCAGAGGCACAGTGCACCCCAAGAGAGGGTGGGGTGGGGACCCTGATTAATTACCCTCTCCTATAACTTTCCACTCTGAGGCTGTTGCCATAATCCACCTTTTATTGGTGTGGGAGTGAAGGCTTGTTTAACGTCACCCATTCAGAGGCAGAGCCAGAATCTGAACTTTGGGGAGTCTGATCTGTACCCTGGTTTTAATCCATCCTTAACATCATTGCATTCCTATCTCCGAAGAAAGGAAAAGTCAGCCGGGACTTCTTTAATAAAACGGCTGATCCTGGCAACTGGCCCGGAGAGGAGATGGGAAGCCCATTCAGTGTTACCCCCATGACTGATGCATATCTGAAATGGAGTTTCTTTTAAGATTTCTATATTTTTATTGTAAAGTCTTCAGAACTCGCTACACAAACTCACTCTGCATTCCGGCCATTACTGGATCTCAAAGGTGTCGCATTTTAAAGAAAAGATTTTGTTTTAGTGAATTTAATCCAAGTTATAATAATACTTTTTCTATCCAGCTGATTGGTGAATTTAAAAAAAATTACCTATGCACTGGATTTGAAGGTGCTGGCACAACAAAAGTGGGTGTGTATGCATACGTGTGCAGTGCACTTGAGCATGTTTTTTTGAAGCTGTGCGGACAGGTTCCGATGCCCCAGTGACAGAAAACTTAAGTGATCTTAGGAGGAGACATGATCTTGGCAAAACTGAAGACTTCTTCCCAGGAAGCCTAGGTATAAATCTCAAGCAAAACTTTTCAACAAATAAGAAAAAAAAAAAAAGCCAACCCAGCAGTGGTGGTGTATGCTTTTAATCCCAGCACTTGGGAGGCAAAGGCAGGCGGATTTCTGAGTTCGAGGCCAGCCTGGTCTACAGAGTGAGTTCCAGGACAGCCAGGGCTACACAGAGAAACCCTGTCTCAAAAAAACCAAAAAAAGAAAGAAAAAAAAAGCCAGTTAAGAAGATAAAATACAAAGATGGGATGTGTACATGCAAATGTGTGAGCAGGTATGTATATGTGATTGTATATTCACGTGTATAAGTGTGTGACTGCACACACGTGTCTGTGTGGTTGTGAGCATGGAGGTGTGTGTGTATTCATGTTAGGTGCATGCACATACGAAAGAATGTGTGTGGAAATGTATATATGGGGTATATGTGCATTAGTCTGCATTTGTCTGTGTATGTGCATTTGTATATATGTTATCTATGTGTATATTTGTATATATATATATGTATATAACATATATATGCATTACCCTTTGTGTAAACTTGTACATATGTATAGATATATCTATGTTTATGTATTTTAATGTTTCTGTATATGTCCATGTGGGTGCCTATGTATGTGAATGTGTATGATTGGATCACACAGACATGCATGTGAATCTATTCATGTGCATGTGCATATGAATACATGTGTGTGTGAATGTAAGTATGTGTGTGCTTATTTGTGTCAGTGTGTACAAGTGTGTTTGTGGGGGGGGCTTTTTTGCTTGCATATGTACATGTATATCTTTGTGTGTGTTTCTGTGTATATGTGCACATACTCACATCTATTAGTGTGTAGATGCATGTTCCTTTTAATTTGTATGTGTGTGCATATGTTGCTGTGTATGTATATGTGTACATGCATGTATATGACTGTATCTTATGGTATGTGCATACATGTATATATACCCATATATACACGTTTGGGTGTGTGTATTTGCATGCATGCATTCAAATGTATATGTATATTTTGGGTGTGTGTATATCTAGGGTAAAGAGGACAGAGAGGGCCTCATTTGTTGATTCCCCTGCTTTCATTTAGGCCATCACAATACAGTGATTAGAATGTGACTGAAGATAGTACATCCTGAAGTGAAGCCACCCAAAGGCCTCATCAGCTCAGCATAACTTCCTGCCCATGAGAACCATGATCTCTGACCTATCTCCTGATGGGACAGCGTGCACCAATGGTTCTACTTGGCTACGGACCTTTGTGCTATCCCATTAACATTCCAGGAGGTATGCTCACTGGAACAATAGTGGTACCACCATTATGGATAGAACTGCTTCCTGATTAGCATTAAGGCCTGCATGACAGGAGAACCATGACTGGTCCTATAATACAAAAACTTGTACCTTGGGAGGTCATAAGGCCCTAGCAGAGAAGCCAGTGTTGTTGTTTTGTTAAATGGATATTGTACTAATTTGCTAGTCTGTTTCTGTGATAAATACTGAACACAGTGGAGGAAAGGTTTCTTCTGCTTTAATTCCCACATCACAGTCCATCATTGAAAGACATTAAGGCAGGAACTCAATAGGAACCTGGAGGTAGAAAACTGAATTAGAGACCAGGGAGGATTGTTGAGTATTGGCTTGCTTCCTGTGGTTGGCTTAGCTACAGTCCCTGTACAGCCCAGGCTTACCTCCCCAGAGGTGGCACACCCATATCAACTATTAATCAAGAAAATGCCCCACTGAGTTGCTTATGTATAGGACAGTCTGATGGAGTTAATTCCTAAGTTGAGATTCCTTTTTCCCAGATATGTCTAGGTTTGTGTCCAGTTAACAAAAATTAACTTAGCACAGAAGGGAAGTAAGCAAAATGGGTATGTTTGTCATATGGCATTTCAAATAATTTCCTGGCATGTTATGGAGTAAATGCTGAAATACGAAGTAGTTGTCAGGTCTCTCTGTCTCTAGGAAGGATGATATGGGAAAGGACAAAGTTGACCATCTCTTCCAGAAAAAGATGAGAGAGATGATGTAAGGAAGAGAGTAGGCAAACCCAGACAGTAGCAGGAAGCTGCTGTAGTCAGTGACATCACAGGGAGGTCTGACAGGACGACAGCACAGCACAGCACAGCACAGCACAGCACAGCACAGCACAGCACAGCACAGTAGCTGCCTGTCAAGCTAAGAAGAATTCAACCAGCCCAGATGGAGCACCTGCAGGGATGCTCTGTGGGGGGCTTAGAGGTAACAAGATGGGATGCTAACAATAAGTAAGGATGCTAAGGTCATCTGGGCAAAACAAACTCTAAAACATGATATATAACTGTTATATTATATGTAAAACCTAATTATTATATGTAATATATGCAACACATAATATATAATATAAAACATATCCATTATCATAGACATGTATTGTAAGGTACACACACGTACCTATGTTTGTAAATAATTTTAAAGTAGTATTAACTCTCTTCCTGGTAGCCTAAACTCAGTACAGAAGGGAAATGATGTAGTCATTCCTAGTTCCCCATTAGAGACGGAGACACTGTGTGGAAGTCGATGACATTCTACAAAGCAGGTGGTGTGATTTACCCAACAGTAGCATACAGGGTAGACCAGGCACCTCTCACATAGTAAGGCTGTGACAAAGGTCACTTATGGTGACACAGATGACAAGACCTTAATTGTTTCTACCCTTGGAACCTCAAGACACAGTTTGTGCTGAGCCATAGCTTCCCTGGGGCCTAGTCTTCTGCTCAGGTGGAGCTGGACAGAGCCAGGAAGCTTTACAGAGGTCATGCACAGAGCTTTGCAGATCCCCCATGCTGCCTTTTAGAACTCAGTCTCAGGGACCGATTCCCCTCATTACCCACATGGACAAAGATGGTTTGGCTTTGTGCCAGAGTTCTTGACTCTTTGGCTCTTGTTCCCCAAATCATCGATCTTCCGCAGTGACGCTGCCGAGGACAATTAACTGTCCCTCTGTCCTTAAACTCTCCACTTTGTCGAAAAAACAAACACAGCTCAAGGCACCAGGGATTTCTCTCTTAATGTCTGATGGCCTGTGGGGCTTTCACGTCACTGACCTGGGTCTTTGGGTACCAGGCAAATGCATAGATCCACTCCCAAGATTCTGTTTGTCTTCCAGTGTCAATATTAGTATAGGGAGGGTGATCAGTGGGAATGTGGCTGCTCAGATCAGCCATTGGAACAAAGAGAATCAAAGACCGTGTCAACACTGTTTTGACTGAGTTTGAACCCAACAAGTGAGTCAATTCAGTTTGAAAGTTTGAGCCCACTGGCCATGGAAACCCAGTAGAAGAAGCATTTCATAAGCATGTCATCAGTGAGTACACCCATATGGCTTTAGAACAGTGGTTCTCAACCTTCCTAATGCTGCAACCCTTTAATACAGTCCCTCATGTCGTGGAGACCCCTAGCCACAAAATAATTTTCATTGCTACTTCCTAACTGTAATGTTGCTACTATTATGACTCATAATGTAATATCTGTGTTTTCCGCTGGTCTTAGGTGACCCCTGTGGAAGGGTCATTTGACCTCCAAGGTGGTCGTGACCCATAGGTTGAGAATCACTGCCTTAGAGCCAAGCTTCACTCATGAGATAATATTCTTTGTGCTGTGAAAACAGCAAAAGTTGCAAATAGCTGAGTTACTTGGAAGGCTTTGTGCCCGGAGCCGTCCTGGATTTCTGTGTCTCATCCTGAGGAAACAACTCCCAGTGGCAGACAGCTTGTCCTAGTTACTGCTCACCCCGCTGAAGGACTCCCCTGAACAAGAAGCAGCTGAGGGATGGTTTAGTTCAGCTCACAGTTTGAGGGTGTAGCGCATCAAGGCTAGGGAGGAACAGTGGCCACATCATATTGGCAGAAAACAGAGAGATGATCTTATTCGTAAAAGAAGTGCATTGGAGTAAAGAAAGAAGAGTAAAGAGTAAAGAATTCATCGAATTCTTCCAATGCTCTGCTTGTTTTTGTAGTCCCAGACTACTGCGTGGTGCTGCTCCCATGCACGGTAGGTCTTCCCACCTCAGTTAAGCCTCTCTAGAAATGTGCTCTGCCCCAGACATACCCACAGTAATTCGAAATCCTTTCGAATTTCCTTTCGAATGGCAATGAGGATTGACCATCAGTCAAGCAAAGCCAACATGATCCCAGGTCATTTTTAGTTCTCAATAGCCATTCTTCAGTAAATGATGATTTGTTACAGTGTATCAGGATTCTCTAAAGCAGTGGTTCTAACCCATGGGTCTAGACCCCACTGGGGAAGGGGATCAAGTGACCCTTTCACAGGGACCGAGTATCAGGTACTCTGTATATCAGATATCTACATTACCACCCACAACAGTAGCAAAATTACAGGTATGAAGTAGCAATAAAAATAATTTTATGGTTGGGAGTCACCATAGTATGAGGAGCTGTATTAAAGGGCAGCAGCATTAGGAAGCTGAGAACTGTTGCTCTAAAGAGCAAGAACTTACAGAATGAATATATATTCATACATACAAATATAGCCATATGTATATTTTATGTATGTTTATGGCATTTATTAAAGAAGAATATAAGCTGTGGCCCAGCTAGTCCAACAATGGCTAAGAGTCTGGTAATTCCTCAGACCATGAGGCTGGACATCTTGTCTGTTGTTTGGTCTCTGTTAGAATCTTGAAGAAGTAGGTTCTAATACCAGCAAAGAAATGGCTCAGCAGCAGCAAGCATGAGAGCAAGCAGAATAAAAGCACAAACTTCTGTCTTCCACATCCTCTTATGTGAGCGCTACCAAAAAAATATTGCCCAATTTAAAGTAGGTCTTCTCACCTCAAAGGACCCAAACAAGAAAATTCCTTACAAGCATCATGAAGTGCTTGGGTTTTTAGTTGATTCCAGATATTGTCCAGCTGACAACAACGGTTATCTATCACACTCTCCAAATGGCTAATTTTTTTTTCTTCACCAAAGAATTAATCACCAATGGTTCTCTTTTAAACTTTTCTACAACAATCCCTTATGATTTTAAAAAATATTTCTTGAAGCAGTCATGGTGGTGCATGCTGTGGTCCCAGTGTTCAGGAGGCAGAGACGGTAGGATTACTGTAAGTTCAAGGTCAACCTTGTCTATACAGTAAGATTGTTTCAAAATGTTGAAAAGAAATATTCATTTGAGTAAAGAAGGTATGCAGGAAAAAAAAATCACCATTCTCTATGCTCGTGGTGTCTGTGCATGTTAATAATACCTGTTCTGTGTAGAAGAACAGGCATTGGGCAGAAACAGACAAGCCAGTCTTGCTTTCCGTGGGTGCTTCCCATTACTGGAGAAGCAACATCAGAAGAAAACTGACTTGGGGAACAGGTGCCTGAGGCTGTCTCTTGAGGAGTACACATGATTCTATCATGTTCCAGGCCAGCCAGCCAGGACTACCATGTGAAATTTACTAGGAAAACCATTTTATTTAGCCTCTGCTAAGAACAGACAAACAAAACCCCAGACATTTTGATGAGCACAACTGTTCAAAAAGACCGTGCTCCTTTCAAAGAGGAGAATTGTTTGCTATGAGGAATCAAATTTGACAGAGAAGAGGTGTCAAGGCGTATGTTGAGTAGGGTTAGCCTTGGGTGCAACTCCAGGAACTCTGACCCCTTTAACCTGTGCCAAAGAGAGGAGGCACACAAATTCCACCCTGTCTTCAGAACCTCCAGATCCTCCCAGGGACTATGAACCTACATCCGTCAGATGTGACCATGTGACTCTATCCCAAATTTATCTTCTCTGAGAGCTCCCCAAGACCAGGACACGCCACCGAATAATCTCCCTGAAGGAATTAGAGCAGTCCTCCTTCCAAGCCATTTGAAGTGAAGCCTTTGCGAGGTCTTTTCTCCCACGTACCCCCTCCCCTTTCTTCATTTTAAAAGGATTGTGTCATGAGCCCTCTTCCTCTGCAATTAGTCCTGTCACTGCTACTCAAGATGTGTTTCCTAACTGGAGGATAAATCTCTCAGAGAAAACAGGTGATGGGCAGTTCTAAAGTAGAACATGGAGACAGTCATCTTGTGCAGTGGCAGTATCTAGTCATGATCCTCAGACATGGGTTGACACTCATTGTAATGTCTTTCCCCAAGATAAGAGACAAGCCACTCAAAGGGAATGGGGAGCTCCTGTGACCCCTCTGAGGCTTCAAAGTGCTCATTGCCTGATGGCCGCAAAGTTCCTGCCAGATCAAGGCTCCAGTTATTGTTAATTGATGACTCTTAAGAAGGACCAGTCAGTCTTCCTAACTTAACAGCCCAGTTGGTTCCTGAAAGCACTTTCATAGGATCTAATGGTGTGAATTCTTAGCAGCCAGAGCTGAGCCCCCCTGTAGAGTGTGAATGCTCTTAGCGAGCTTAATTGGGGAGGGGGCTGATTTTCATCACAGTTCAGTGTTGCATAGGGAAGTTCAAAAGAAATGTCTGTGCCAGTCTACAAAGGGGCACGCAGAGACACTGTCAGGTGTCACATTTTCAGAAGAAGGCCATGTCCTCGTGGCATAATCTGAAGGCGAAGCAAAGAAGGCTGCCACTCCCCATCTCTCAGATGGCTGCCTTTTGTTTTTGCATTTGCTAGTGAGCATGGGAGTAGATGGACCCAGAATCTTTCAGTTAGGTGATGGGAAACCAGCAACCCCTTCTTTATGTTCTTTATGTCCTTGGGGGAACTGCATCCTCTGCCCATCACAATGTTCCTTTTGGATCAGCGTACACTTCGAGCCATCATTCCCTGCTTCCGGCATCACAGATCATCTGTGTGGCCAGTTCTTAGATGTCTCTTTACTTGGGGACCTGACTGACTAGGGACTGTGCCCACGGGGACATGCCAATTACCTGCTTTTATTCCAATTGGAATAAAAAGAGTTTGAATACCTGTTGATTCCAGAGCCCTAGAGTGAATGCAGACTGGATAGTTCTCTCAACATCCATGGTTTCAACCACTTCAGGACTGAAAATATTTGAGAAGAATAATGCCTGTATTAGGTACACATATATTTGTGTTATTTCTTAGACAACATGGTAGATTGGCTTCTACATAGCACTGCATTGTATTAAGTGTGATAAGTAACTCAGAGGTGAGTCACAACATCCCTGGTGATGGTTTAAATGGGAGGCTGTTTGGAAATACTGACCAATCTTACATGAAGGATTCAAGCATTTGCAGACTTTGGCATCTGCAGGGGATCCCTAGAACCAATCCTCTGTGGCTATGGAGGGAAACTAACTAAACATGGTTCATTTGAATCTGGTGAAACAAGAATTCAGTGACATGAGGGGTGAGAGTGAATAGAGAAGCCACAGTTGCATCTTCCTGCAGATGCAAAGATGGCACAGGAAACAGTGTGTGTGTGTGTGTGTGTGTGTGTGTGTGTGTGTGTGTGTGTGTGCAAGGATGCTTTTGGAAGCAGTGGTGTGTGTGTGTATGAGTGTGTGTGTGTGTAAGGATGGAGCTGGAAGCAGTATATGTGTGTGCATGGATAGCACTGGAGGCAGTGTGTGTATATGTGTGTGTGTAAGGATGGCACTGGAAACTGTGTGTGTGTGTCTGCTTTTGCTCACTCTTGCAATATACCTATCTGTGCTTCAATATAGCCATGCAAGGCATCATCAAGGCATCAAGGCATCAGCTTGCCCACAGACGATTTAATTTAACAAGCACTGCTTCAGCACCTCTGAGGCTCAGGGTGCTGGCCAGGCATATAGAGATAAGGAAAGCCTCTGAGGGTGCACATATGAGCAGCTGTGATGTCTGAGACACACCACGACAGAAGGAACACGCTATGAGGTGGGAGAGAAGGAAAGGTGCAATTAGGAACAGTGGGGCATCTATAAGCCAGAGTTAGGGGAATTACACTGGTGTGCATGGAGGAACCATTTCTTAGTGTCACAAGACATCCATTAAAGCAAGCAACAGCTTATCTTGGTACCCCAGCTTCTCTACCTACACAGCTATCCATTTGATTTGGATTTCTTGAAGGACCTAATGACAGCAAACTAACTGAAATTACTGTAGACTAAACATAACCACCCTATCCCACCCCAGCCCCATCATCACCACCATCATCAATTGCTTGGCATAGAAAAAAAAGCTAATTCCAGATTCTAGGGACATCTGTTGTCAAGGCACCAAAGGACCTGACCTACTTTTTTTTTTTTTTTTTTGGCCTCAACTGAACTGACACTCCCAATAATTCAAGAAGTTACCACATGGGATGCTAAGAATGTCTCTTCCTACAAAGTTACACAAACATTGCAGATTGGTGTCCCTCTGATGCAGTGTGGATAAAGTATTCTATGTCTGCGCTGGTCATGGTAACATCAAGAGGAACAATGTCACGGTTGTGAATACACCATAACCGTATAGACTGGGGGTGGGAAAGAGTCGCCTCTAAGGGAAGATACGACGTGGTAACAGGAATGGGCAGGGGATGATAAGCCAGTCAAGGAATCCATGGTTCCTGCTATCTTCTCATTCTCTTGGCAGTTTCTCCCACTTTACCCTGAGGTCCTTGG
This sequence comes from Mastomys coucha, assembly GCF_008632895.1. Classification (NCBI taxonomy): domain Eukaryota; kingdom Metazoa; phylum Chordata; class Mammalia; order Rodentia; family Muridae; genus Mastomys; species Mastomys coucha. The sequence continues at coordinate 59,407,386 of NW_022196911.1, forward strand.
GGGAGGGAGACATGTGCAATAAATAAAAAATAAAGTACTGAGATAAATTTGAATTTCTGATAACAAACTTTTTTTTTTTCGTAGCAAGTATGTATCATGGTGGCTTGAAGGCTTGAAATGTAAGTCTATTATCTGGCAGCTTTACTTTAACAGCTCTTTGAAGAAACCAATGCGTAGAGATACTAACGCATTGAAGGTGTTAATAGCTCAAAAATATTTCTTCAGTGTGGCATTTTTAAAAAACAGGGCACAAAAACGTTACTTAAAATGGTGGCAATCAGCCATGTATACATCTCTGGTTGAGACTTTAAAATGTCAAGGACTAAATCAGGCATAGTAGTATATGCCTATCTATAATCCCTTAGCTTTCGTAGAGTAGAGGCAGGAGGATTGAGAATTTGAGGGCATAGTGAAACATGTCCTTAATTCCAGAAGCTGGGAGGTAGAGGTAGACAGAGGCAAGTAGATCTCTGTGAGTTAAAGTGTAGCCTAGTCTGCACAGTGTGTTACAGGCCGGCCAGGGCTTTGAGACTGTTTGAAAACATAAGAAAACAAGCAATCCACTCACCCAGAGTTGAGCATCACTGCAGTGACCCAGGGTCCATGAGGCTGGAAGTTTTTCAAGGTATGTCCGGAAATGTCAGGACACAGTCACTGTCAAGACTTGTAAGAACAAACTGTTGGGCCCTCCCTCATGCCAGGAGACCAGGAGAAAGGGGACTTGAGAAGTCTTCCCAGCTTTTCCAGTCTCACAGCAGCCAGTTAGTTCTTCATTCCGCTTTCTTCCAGATCATTCCTGGCTCACAGAACACTTCGGCAACACTGATAAAAACTCACCTGGAATAATTTTTACAAATGAGTCCCAATGGGTAAAAGATGGTGCTATTATTTCCTAGCTGAGTCTACTAAGTCATTTATCCCCCCATGTGTGGCTTTAGCTAGTCAGTTTGAACATTATTAAAATTTTTAATCATGAGAGATTGGAGACATCCATAGGTGGTGCATGTGAGCATAGACTGCTTTTGAGATGGTCACTTTAGGGTAAAAATTCCGAGATTACTTCTAGGGGTTTAAAAAATATCCCTCAGTTGCAGAGACAAACTATGGAGCAGAGACTGAAGGAAGGACAATCCAGAAACTGCTCCACCTGGGAATCCTTCCCATATTCAATCATCAAATCCAGACACTATTGTGGATGCCAGCAAGTGCTGGATGACAGGAGCCTGATATAGCTGTCTCATGAGAGACTCTGACAGTACCCAACTAATAGAAGTAGAGGCTCACAGCCATCCATTGGACTGAGTACAGGGTCCCCAATGAAGGAGCTAGAGAAA
>NW_022196911.1:59409032-59426358 GCF_008632895.1 Mastomys coucha
TCATCAATGGGAGGAGAGGCCCCTGGTCCTGTGAAGGTTCTATGCCCCAGTGTAGGGGAATGCCAGGGCCAGGAAGCAGGAGACGGTGGGTTGGGGGGAGGGGAGGAAGAAAAAAGGGTTTTGTTTTTGTTTTTGTTTCTTTTTATTTTAATTTTAATTTTTTTCGGAGGGGAAACTGGGAAACGAGATATCACATGACATGTAAATAAGAAAATATCTAATAAAAAAGAAAGAGTAAAAAAAAAATCCCTCAGTCTCTGAGCTCAAAAACCCACCAATCACTGAGCTTGCCCCAAACTTAGGACCTGAAATTCCACCAATCTCCACTCTGGATTCTCTACCCTGGAAAACTTTACCCCCAAGAAATGATATAGAAGCCTGTCTCCTGCTCAGTTCCCTGCTGCTTCTCGACCGAGTAAAGGTGGCCACCCTCTTGTGTCTTTCTCCATAAATCTCTGTGTGAGCTTCGAGGTGTGGCGTGACTTCGTAATATCCCCGTGTTCCTGACGGTCGGGATACCGTTCCCTTCAGGGCTGTAACAGTTGTGTTGAGGAAGCTTTTCCCCTCAGAGCTGAGACACTTAGCAGTCACTAGGTGCTGATTCTATCTCCACTTTTGTGGTCCTTTGCTCAGCTCTTTCTCTTGGACTGTGTTGACTACGGCTGAGCCTGTGGCTTTGACTTCTTTTCTAAGCTTGCTTTCAATTACAAGCGTAGACCTCACGCCAATAACTCTGTTCTGAGTCACCTGCAAAGCTCCATGAAAACACATACATGTGGTCTGAGCCTCAGGCTCAGCAACCTGAGCAAGTTGATGCTGTTGTTTGGAGCAGCGCTCATGGAGGTAAGCACTGACACTCGTTTCCCAAGTAATTCTATCATACACCGAATTATGAGAATTCCACTGGGGTGGCTGGGCAGTCTGTGATGATGAGGCCAGTGCTTTTAGAGCTGTTTTATGTAGGAAGTGCCTTGAGAACCCCCTGCAGCATGCTCCTCCTCCAACCCTCCATGTGCCAACTGAGATATATTTAAAACTTGCAAATGGAAAAAAAAAAAAAAGAATGATCCAGAGTTAAGATCACCCAGGTTGTGTGTGGTGGCACTGGAGATTAATATTCCAGTCTTCAGTGCTGGTTCTGGGACTCATTCACTTGTCCTTACGTGGTAAGGTCAGCAGCTGGGACCAAGAACAACTGGTCAGGTATCTCAAGGTTTCCTTCTGGGATAGACCAGTTTCTCTGCTGTTAGCTGAGTTCTCTATGCAATCCAGAGGAGCCCATATGCAGCAAGAAGCGTTTGGGCTAGCTCACTGACTCCTAGAACCTGTCTTCAGAAGGTGTGAAGCGTGTCTTCAGGTTGGCGAGGTCAGGGGAGTCTTCCGGAATCCTATGATATTAAGGAGATGGGCATTTCCCCCCACAGCCTTCCAAGCTTTCTTCAGGTGCTTTCTTGGAGACTGACCTCCTTTGGCTGAGAGACAGCACCTCTTGCCACATCACTTATGAGCCCCTCCAGAGATCCCAGTATTCCTTCTTGGATAGTGGAGGTTTTAAAGTTTTTCTCTTTAATCATTTTTTTTTATTATTATCAATAGCTACTCTAGTCTGTTTGGATTGATACAACAAAATGTTGTAAATTGAAGTGTGTATAAACAATAAAGAGGCTTTGAAGTCCAAGAGTGAGGCATTAGCACCTTAGTGTCTACAGAAGGTGGGCTTCCTGGCTATTAGATGGTTTCTTTGTACTGGGTCTTCACATGGTCAAAGAGGATCAGGGCAGTCCTCCTGGCCTCTCTGGTAAGGTACTGACCCTGCTCTACAGTTTCTACTTCAAGACCTCCTTAAGGTCTTAAATTAATCTCCTTAATTTACCCATGAATTGTTACACATGAAGAATCAATTAAGAGTTGGTAAATGGAATTTTTGTAAAAAGAAATCTTTTGTTTGCTGACCAAGCTGTGTGTGTCCTGTCTAAACACAAGTCCCACAGAGATACTTAGTAAATGAAACAATGCGATGCTGGGATATTTGCTGAATGGAAAAAAAAATTATCCCCAAACCTCTAGTGTTGATGATCTCTACAAGTCTTGGCCTTCTCTGCTGTTGTGTGTGATTAGCTCAGTTTAAACATCGTAGCTCTTTCAGAGCTTGCTTCCAGCTGCTTGTACCCGAGTGGCTTGTTATTCCAAACAACTCTTTGGTAAATATGATATTTTCTCTCACATTCCTTGCTTCCTCCTGCTGATCACTCATGCTAAGAGCTCACAAGGGTCTGTTTGCTCATCATCTCCTGCCTGTGCTAGACAGGGGATGAAGACATACGGATGTGCATAGGAGAGGTGGCTTGGGAGATGTCCTTGGCCACCCAGCAACAGAGGCATGCCATACACTGAGGGTCCAGTAGCTGGGTGATGATCAGCTGTCAACATGGATGTCAATGTCTCTGAAGTGAGTGACCTGGGAGCCAGGTCCCAAATCAATAGTCAATGAGAATGATGTACTAGTGCTATTTCCTTTCTCAGGGGAATAATTCTCCTGGCTCAACTTGCTGACAAGATTTATTTTACAGACATTGTCTAGTTAGCATCTCTGAGCAGAATCAGCTAGTAGACACTCCATTAATTTGTCTGGCCTTCCTTCAAATGGCAAAGTTTCTACTCTCGGGGAATATACAGATTTCCTTGTCTTGTGTCCTCCTGGGCTCTATATGCCTTGAATGAGAAGCCCATTGAGTCTGAAGCACAGTGGGGAGTCAGGAAGTCATGGAGAAGCACACAGGACTGCTGCTTCAGACAGAGCTGCCGAAATCCCGTATATTGTGTAGTTGGGTTCCATGTAGGATTTTGCCTCATCTCCTGCCAAGGAATTTCCTTTTTCTCTGCTTTCAAAGATTCCTTGGGACTATCATTATATCTAGGCACACAGCCTCTCAGCCTTCTTTACCCAGGCCTGCTGGCTCTCTGACCCGCTGTCACCAGCAGAAAGCCATATATCTGATGTGTGGGGACTTTTAAGCAGTGAACAGGAGCTGCAAAGGATAAAGATCAGGATCCATACCTGGCTCTGTGGCATATCTGTTGCAACAGCTTTTCCCACTAAGCTTCTTGGATCCTTTTTCTCAGGGTTGGTTCTTTCAATTGCAGATCTACTTCCAGTAGTTGAAATCTTCTCAATTAATCAATCACCTTTTCCCTCCAATCAATCACCTTTTCCCTCCTGTAGTTCAAGCATCGTGACTTAAGTGTAAATGCATAATCAGAGCTGGGGAGAAGGTTGGCAGCTAAAGCCATTGTCACCAAGCAAGAAGCTTAAAGTCTGGATTCCTGTTCTTAACAGTTCCATCCATTTGCCTACAAAACTTATGAGGGCATCCTGAGTTTTGTAGGCAAATGGATGGAACTAGAAAAAATCATCCTGAGTGAGGTAACTCAGACCCCAAAAAGACATGCATGGTATGTACTCACTAATAAGTGGATATTAGCAGAAAAAAAAAATACAGAATACCCAAGATACAGTCCACAGAACTCAAAAAGGTCAACAAGTTGAAGTGCCCAAGTCAGGACACCTCAGTCCCACTTGGGAGGGAGAAGAAAGTAATCACAAGTGGGGAGGGAGGGAGGGACCTGGGAGAAAGGATGATGGGAGGAAGGGAAGTTGGTAGGAGGAAGAGGGGAACCTGATCTGGTATTGGGTGAGGGAAAAGGACTGAAGCCCTGAGGACCAGCAGAAAGAAAGGAAACAGACATCCTAAAGAGGTAGGAGGTTGGGGGGACCCTCCAGAATGCAACAGAGACCTGGGAGGTGAGAGAAATCTCAGGGTTCAAAGCGGGGCCGGGGGGGGGGGAACCTTGGATGAAATGTGAGACAGTAGGGAGAGGAAACTTATAGAACCCGCCTCCAGCAGGAAGACAGGGCATCAAATGAGGGAGGGGGGCAGTCATCTCACAGTCACAACTCTGACCCATATTTGTTCCTGTCTGAAAGAACTATAGGGATGGAAATGGAGAGGAGCCTGAGGAAAAGAAAGTCCAGGGATAGGCCCAAAGAGAGATCCAGCTCAAGGGGAGGTCCTAAGTCCTCACACTATTACTGAGGCTATGGAGCGCTCACAAAAAGGGGCCTAGCATGACCGCACAACGGAAGACCCAACAAGCAGCAGAAAGAGTCAGATGCAGATATTTGCATCCAACCAATGAACAGAAGGTGCTGACCCCTGTGGTTGAATTAGGGAAAGACTGAAAGAAACTTAGGAGGAAGGCTACCCTGTAGGATAATCAGCAGTCTCAATTAATATGGACCATTCCCCCTCTAGATCTCTCAAACACTGGACCACCAAACAGGCAGCATACAGCAGCTGATATAAGGCCCCCAACTCACATACAGTAGAGGACTGCTGGGTCTGTGTTCATTCAGAGATGATGCACCTAACTCTCATGAGACTGGAGGCCCCAGGAAGTTTAGAGGTCAGGTGGTGTGGGGGTTGGGGACATCCACGTGGAGACAGGGGATGTGGGGAGGATGTGAAGCAGTTGGAGGATAGACAGGATAGGGGGAATAAAATACAGAGTATTAAATAAATAAATTAATTAATTAAAGAAAAAAAGTCTAGATCTGCACGATGCACACACATAAATGGGAATGGATATGTGAGTGGCCAGTAAGCCTGGCCTCTAGATGGCAAAGATGGGCCAATCCCAAGGCTTTGATTGACAGCCCCTGCCTCAAGTGCACTCGAACACATGCAAACACTCATAAAAAGAAGAAAAGGGGAGAGGAAAAGAAAACCCTCTTCTTTATTTTGCAGGGGAAGAAACTGAGTCAGAGAAAAGGGGGGTGCACCTCACTTAGAAGGGTGCTTACACTGAGAACCGAGGCAATGACTCAATGTAAGCACTGCCTGACTTGTTAGCCTGTACTTGGCCAAAACCCAAATGCCTACAGGCTGAGGAATGAGCTGTGTGCTGTGTGTTTCCGGGGGCCATGCGGCTTCAGTCATTTATTTACTAATTTTTGATTGTGAAAGAGCATAGGAAAACACATCTTTGCTGTAAACAGAACAATACAGAGAGTTGTAATCGACATGCTTCGTGGCTTGGAGGAGGCCTGGTGTGAAGTGAGCTTCCTCCCCATCTCATAGGGATTGCCCAGGTACAGCTTGCTATTATTGTTCTGAGAGTTTGGACTCATGGCTGGTCTGTTGTTCAGATAAGCAAGATATCTAGATACAAAAATCTCAATTTTTAAAAGTGCTTCAGATTGCTTAAAGTTTCTTTGAAGGCTAAACAAGAGACCTCTGGGTTCCATCTAGGCCCTGGATGGATGATTGATTTGTGACTTTTCCTTCTACTGGGGTCATTCTACCCTTTTTCATAGTCCTATCCGATCCCTCTTGTGTGACACTGGATGTCTCCTTCCCACCCTGGAAAACCTCCAGAGCAAATACTCTGAGCTCTGATACTCCCTTAGACAGAATGGGAAGTGCAAACTTGATTCATTTTCAATTTAGCTGTCCTTCTACTCTTAGCTAAAGTTCAGAGAGAAGGAAAAAGTTTAATGGGGGGAATTCATTAATTAGAGTGTTTAGTATTCCAGTAGGAATGAAAAAGGTATCTATGGAGCAATTCTTCCCCTAGATGGCTATCAAGAAAGGTCAGACATGAAGAAGTATTGATTGCAGCTGTTCAGGATGATCATCTCTCAGCTCAGTGCCGAAAACGTCATTCCAGTGTGTGTCCCCAGATCTGTGACCAGATGAAGTGAGGCGGTTGAAAGTACTGTGTAATATAATACAGGGCAGTGAGCTTTGAAGGGGTTCGTTCACCTATGAGGAATAAAGACAAAGACAGAAGACTATGCTGCAAAGACAGCTACAAGGACTTAGCACCATCAGATTCTAGACCAGGGACTGTTGTGTGTCAATTCAGCCCACTACTTGTTTTTGAAAATAAAGGTTTGTTTTTTGTTTGTTTGTTTTTTAAATCAATGAAATGGTTCCTAGTGATATTCTGCTATACTCGAAGATCTAAGCCTAGCTTAGTTATCCTCAGAAATTCTTCTGGCAGCTGATGGGAACAGATGCAGAGACTCACAGCCAAACGTTAGGCAGAGAGAGAGAGTGAGAGAGAGAGAGAGAGAGCGAGAGAGAGAGAGAGAGAGAGAGACAGAGAGACAGAGAGACAGAGAGAGACAGAGAGACAGAGACAGAGACAGAGACAGAGAGACAGAGAGAGACAGAGGCAGAGAGAGAGACAGAGAGAGACAGAGAGACAGAGAGAGAGACAGAGAGACAGAGACAGACAGAGAGAGACAGAGGCAGAGAGAGAGACAGAGAGAGAGAGAGAGACAGAGAGAGAGACAGAGAGACAGAGACAGACAGAGAGAGACAGAGAGAGAGAGAGAGAGAGAGAGAGAGAGAGAGAGAGAGAGAGAGAGAGGTCAACCCAAATTGGAGATGTCCATCGGGTTCTTTCCCTTGGAGCTTAGAGTTCAGGGAACCCCCTTGGGAGAGAAGGAGAAAGAATTGTAGGAGCACCAGAGGGGTTAAGGATACCTGGAGAACACAGGCCACAGAATCAACTAAGCAGGGCTCATACGAGCTCACAAGACTGAAGGAGCAATCACAGAGCCTGCATGAGTCTGTGATAGATCCCATGCATATATGCTATGGTTGTGTAGCTTGGTGCTTTTGGACGGCTCCTAGCAGCAGGGGTGGGGGTGTCTCTGACTCTTTTGCCTACTTTTTTGCCCCATCCCGCTTTGATATGAAGGTTTGTCCCTAGTTTTATTATATCTTGTTACGCAATGTTTGGTTACTATCACTGGGAGGCCCACTCTTTTCTGGAGGAATGGATCTGGGTGAGGGGAGAAGAGAGGAAGGGGTTGGGGAAGGAAACTGTGGTTAGGATGTATTTTATGAGAGAAGAAGAAATTAAACAAATAAATAAGAAAATAACATTTATAGGCACAATCACGAACATTTGTTTCTGTATCCATGAATGCGCTGGGGTCCTGGGTGTAGGATGAAGGAAATGAAATGAACAGTGCAAGCTCTTCAAGATCAAAACTGTATTCTACCTGTGGTTTATGGCCATAGACCTATGAGGATGCTAAGTCTTTCTTTAGTCATGAAGGCTCAGGATATGTTAAAGGCCCCCAAGAGATGGTTCAGAGGTTAAGGATGCTCACTGCTCTTGTAGAGAATCTAGGTTTGGTTTCCAGCACCTGCATGGTGGCCCACACCACTTGTAACTACGGTTTTAGAGTATCAATACACTCTTTGGACATCTGTGTACTTAATGCACACATGTGATGCACACAAGGACACATAAAAATAAATGATTTTTTAAAAAATAAATAAAAAGATATGTTAAAAAGACAAGTCAGCTGTAACTGGTATCTAGTCAGTCTTGTGTCCACATGTCTGTATGGATTCAATCAGACTCAGAATAAAAATATTTAGGGAGTCTGATGCAACTCCAGCACTTGAGAGGCGGAAGTAGGAGGAAGGAGTTGAAGGTAAACCTTTGCTACACAATCAACCTGGGTTGTGTTCTTCCTAAAAAGGAAGAAAGCTGGTTTGAAGAAAACTCTGTGCCTGCACTAAGCGCATGCAGGTTTCTTTCTCCTGACACCATTCCCCCAACAGGATGATGACTATTTATACAGTATCAGCATTGCACTAAATATTACTAGGTTTCTAAGAACACAGGAAGGTGCATATAGGACACACAGATGCTAAACATTTTACACAGAGATCCAGAGTCTGCCTCCCATAGATGCCAAGACAACTGAATGACACACAGGCGGGAATAGTGAGCTATTTAGAAAGTTTCATGCAGAGGTAATTTTGAGTTGGTTAGACGGGAGTGGAGAAAGAAAGGGAACGCATGAGTGGAAATAAAGACACCAGAAAAGTAAGAGTGTAAGGTCTCCAGGGCACCTCAGCCTTTGGGAATCTCAGAAGATCCTCGCCATGGCCCATTGTAGCTTCTCCCTGGTGGCAATTATCTTCCTTTTAGATTGAAAACATCTCTCTGAGCTGATGCATCCCTGGGGATGAGGGAAATTGGGGCACAGGGGTACAGATGGGTCTGCACGAGCATGGGGGTCTCATTTTATGGGAGAAATGAAGGACTTTGCAATATGTCACATTCTGCCAAATCCACAGCAACTGAGCCCAGATGGTCTCAGGGCTAAAAGTGGGGTTTCCCAGATGGTTCCCCTGGGCATACTGTTCCTTCCCTCCTGGTAGTTTCCCCAGAGGTATAAACTAATCTGAGGACATCTTGAGATGGCTTCTCTGGCAAATACTATTGATTGTAAGTCTGGGGTTTATCTGCTTCTTCATTTCCCATTTTATATATGTATATGAGCACTGAGTAGAGAACATAGTTTTCAGTGTGCCTTGCACTGACTGTACAAAGTCCAGTCAAAAGGGTAATGTGGAAGTCATGCATGTTCCAACTTTTGGAGATGATCTCTCAAAGTATGCTTCTTTCCATCTCTTATGAGCTCCTGGATGACATGAATGGTTAATGATTTACTTTACCAGCTATCTTGTATCATGAGGCCATCTTGAGTAAGGAAGTCATGGTGGTTAGAGCAACAAGAATTAAGGAGCTAGCCCTTCCAACACACCAGAACACCATGGTAGCTTCAAGCAGGCTATGTTCACATTGTCATGGACCTAAAACCAATGTTAGATTGGGTTGCCATATTTTCTAGAGCTGAACATTTGGTAGAGGAACCTGAAAGTGATTTTCCTCAAATTTCCCAACTTGTGAGCCATGTGGCCCTCAAGAGTTCTTGCTTTTGACCTGAGCTGGTCTCCTGCTCTTCTCCTTCAGTGCTCTTGGTAGAAGTATCTGTATATCCAAGATGGACTCCAGGCTTGAACTGACTGGGGCAGTGAGGTAATGAGGAAAAGACATAGAAATAAAAAACAAAAACAAGACAAACAAACAAACAAAAAAAACTGGGAGCAAGTGTGTTGTGGATTTGGTTTAATGCTACTTATATTATGTTAATTCTTGGGCAAGGGACTGAGGAAGGAGAAAGGAGATAGCCACCATGCCAGGAATGGAGTAGCTGCCATGCCTGAGAAGTTCAGGACAGAGAGATGGCCAACATATAAGAGCAGAGGATTGTGGCCCAGGAGGACTGAGGGTCTGGGTCTGGGGCAGCAAAGATAGAATATAGGTTTTAGTAAGTGATGAATTGAGATTATCAAAAAGTACATCAGCTACGTGGAGTTAGGAAGTGGCCTAGCCATTGAGCTGTTAAGGCATATTAAAATATAAGGCTGCATGTGTGTGTGTGTGTGTGTGTGTGTCTTTCATTTGAGAACCCAGGACATTGGGGCGGGTATTGAGGAGTGCTGCCACTGCCGGGAAGATTAGAGTAGAATTAATTGGCTAATTCTACAACACAGTTGGTCTCTGATGGAGAGCTTTCATCACTCTGGGAAGTGTTTATAAGTGCTGTTGAATAGAGCAGTTGGGTTACTACATACAGATAAAACAGAGGTGGGACTGTTATACACAAGTGGACAAGGGGTTTGATTTAGCTCATCTCAGTAAGAACAGGCTCTGTAGGGAGCAGTCCTCAGGATGCTAATATTTTGGAGTGGACAGTGCAGTTGGGGAAGCTATGGTGGACACTTTTTGCACACACTGTCAACATTTGCACTTGGATCAGAGGAAGGCTCTGCCATATCTCTGAGCCTCATGACAAATAGGTGGGGATGGGAGTTTGCTATACTTATGAGCCTGAAGCATTAGGGTTGTTGACATGACCTGTGCCCATGCCAACAGCACAGAACCACTCAAGACTTCCTTCACTCCCTACGAGGATTACTGGTCCACCCTTTTTTTATATTTTCCTCTGAAACTTTCTTCTTGTTAGAATCTACATTCTAACAAGAAGGTCCCAGTTTCCCTCTGTTCCTTTAGCTTCTGAAGTTCATGGATGTTGATTATTTGTATTTTCATGTTATTTGGTTCAAAATGATTTTTAGTTCCCCTTGACAGTTCCTGTGTGACAGACTTATTTAGAAGAGTGTTGCCTAGCCTATCCTCCATGTATCTCAAGATTTTCTTCCTAGAATTTCATTACTGTTTTGGGGATCTGTTCCATGATAACCAGAGAAGGCCCTTGAGGGATTGCTACTCTGGACATTTGGAGTTTATTTTGTAGCCTAGATGTTCCTGTCTCAGCAAATGCCCATCTCTACTCAGATGGACTATGTGCTCAGCTGTCACTGGGTGGGACATTTTATAAACAGCAGTTAGACATAGTAGGTGACAGTGTTGGTTATTGTCTATCCTTAGTGACTTCCCATGTGTGGATTATATCAATTATTCATTCACTGGAGGAGTGTTGAAGTTAGCTACAAGATGAGTCTGCCTATGTTTCTTCCCTTCCCTTCCCTTCCCCTCTCTTCCCTCCCCTCCCGTCCTCTCTTCTCTCCTCCTCTCCCCTCCCCTCCCCTTCCTTCCCTTCCCTTCCCTTCCCTTCACTTTTCTTCCCTACCCTCTATCCCCTTCAGTTACCCCCTCCCCCTCTCTACCTCTCCCTTCCCTTCTTTCTTTCATGACTTTTATGTGTTATATATGTCTGTTATTATATGATTATCTATTCAGGAGTAGAGTCAGCTGGTGCTCTGTATGAGGCCATCTGCATCTCCTGGTGATTTTCTCAGCTCTGTAGTCCACAGAGTCCACTACATCCACCACAGCTCACTCTGTGCAATATTTTCCATGACACTCTTGTTACATTTTTGGTTTAAGATTGCTTGTAATAGTACATCGAGATTGAGTACTGTTAAACACATCAAGGTGGATTGTATTTTAATTTCTGCTTTTTAATCAACATATTTGATGAATTTACATTTAAAGAAAATATAATTATATTGAAACTTTTAAATATTATACATGCTATACATAATAGATCATGTGGCTAATACATAATGTACAACATATAGCATTCATTATATCATAATAAATAAATTAATCTATAATTAAAAGCCATTTAATTTTGTTTACTGTGTCTCCATTTTCATGTTCCTTCTCTTCTATACTTGGACTGTTGTTAATACTATATGTGAACCTATCTATAGAACTTTTGACTGAATATTTTCATACAATTTTATTGGATATTTGAGCTGAATGTGGTGGCCCATGCCATAAATTTCAGCATTCAGGAAGCAAAGACATCTAGATCTTCATGAGTAAAGGCCAGCCTAGGGAGGGAGTTGCAGGACAGCCAGAGCTACAGAGACTCTTTCAAAACTCCAAACCAAGCCAACCAACTGAACCCAAACAAAACACAAATGATTTTATTGATTGTTGTAGTGACTATAGACACATGCATCTCTTGTATTCTATACTGGGCCCATCTTTCCTCACCGCAAATGGTACATAGGAGCCTTTAGCATTGGGTTACTTCTCTCTCCTTCACCCTTCACCTACTAGGTGTCCTGGTGTTACCTCTGCATACACTGAAGCCCAAAGACAGTGTTGGGAGCATTCATCTTTGTCTCTTTAAGAGAAAAGGCCTGCTTCCGATGATGTCTCAGGTCTCCAACTAGCTTGTTTCTAGTCATTTCCACTTTAAGGACTGTATTGGCTTATTTTATATGTCAACTTGACACAAGCTAGAGTTATCACGGAGAAAGGCGCTTCCCTGGAGGAAATGCCTCCATGAGATCCAGCTCTAAGGCATTTTCTCAATTAGTGATCAAGGGGGAAGGGCCCAGCCCATTGTGGGTGGTGCCATCCCTGGGCTGGTGGTCCTGGGTTCTATAAGAAAGCAAGCTGAGCAAGCCAGGGGAAGCAAGCCAGTAAACAACATTCCTCCATAGCCTCTGCATCAGCTCCTGCCTCCAGGTTTTTGCCCTGTGTGAGTTCCTGTCCTGACTTCCTTTGGTGATGAACAGCAATGTGGAAGTATAAGCTGAATAAACCCTTTCCTTCCCAACTTGGTTCTTGGCAATGATGTTTTGTGCAGGAATACAAACCCCGACTAAGACAATGACACTATCACTGGACACAGAATTCTGGGTAGACTGCAGCCTCCTTTGCTTCTGATAAGAAATTTGGTTACTGGAGTCATTTTAAAATTAAGAAATTGTAGAGCTGGTATGGTGAGGGTTTTTCCGGTTCTTCCAGAAGACCTGAGTGGGATCCCCCACATCATGGCTTCCAGTTTTCTGTAATGCCTGCTCAGGTCCTTGAAATTCAAGCCTCAGTCTCACTTAGAGAATTTCAATTTTTGTACATTGTAGTTTTGATTTCCATCAATTGTTTGGTCTGTCTTGCTTGGTTTCTCTGCTCCTACCTGTTTCCTGCTCCTCTTGAAGTGTGGGTCAGTCATGTGACTTCAACACAGCGTTATTTGTCAGCTTTCACTTTGGTTGAGTGCCACTTCCTGTCTGAACTGAGGATTTCTGTTTTGTTTTCATGTGTGTTTGCTTTTTGTGGGGGATTTTCTTTCCTGGGAACGTGTGAGGCTTTGAGTCTGACGTGTGTTGTAGAAAAGATGTTGACAGGCCGGTTTCAGCGACCATCAGGCTCAGACTGAAGTTCTGACCAGCCTTTAGAGGGTTGTGGTTTCCAGGCTGGTGTTATGTTTTCAAAATGTTTATCTGGGTCTGTCCTGTGAACGTCCCACCCTGTGGTCAGTTCACACTCGGATGGTGTTCTCTGTGCTCACAGGCTGTAGCGCACTGCTAGGGTCCATACTTAAGGCTCACAACTTCTGGCTAAGTTTAGCTGTTGGTAAACACCTATGGGAGGCCCAGGAGATCTCCTCCACTTTTCCTGATTCCGTTTGCATTTCCAGACAACCTGGAGCTTTCCTATGGATAGGAAGCTGAAGTGTTATTTATATCACTCTAATCTGTACTTTCTGTGATTGTGCTTGACAAGCCATGAGGTAGGCAGCAAAGAAAAGACCCATGGAGATGTAGGGATACTTTCTTATACTTAGGACTGCAGTTCTTATCAGAAAGGAAACTTTGTCTACTCCAGGGCTTCAGGCTGTCATGGGTCACCGAATTCAGTCCCTGTAGGCATTGACAATAATGGGAAAGTGAGGAGAGTAAGAGAACAAATAAGAACATTTCCTTACTTCTGAATGTGAAGGCTCATCACTTCTTTCCTGTTTTCTGAAACAGAACTAGAATTGGAGCCCCTCTGCTGTCTCTGTCTGACCCCAGGCTTCCTTGATTTCACACCATCAGGGGAAAGGTGGTGAGCCCATCTCACTCCCAGTTCAGAAGCATATGTTTCACAACCTCACCTTCTTCCCAGAGTGCTACCCTCATGGGCTTTGCACCTAGTCCAGTGTTTTCTGTGGCAATCTGTGATGGCGTTAGTGTGGTTGGTGCATGCTCGATACTTCCTGAAACTGGAGCCATCCTAGATGTTGATCACTAGCAAGTTGTACCACCAGCTGCAGTTCTAAACTCTATATAACTTGTGACCCTATCATGTATTTTCAGAGCCAAAAATGAGCTGATGTGGCCAGAGGCTATGTTGAAAAGCAGGATGAACTTCAGAGGGCAAGCAGTCATCCTCAGTTACTCCTCCTGAGTTACATACAAGGCATAAGAAGACCTGCAATTATTCTCTTCTTCATGGCCCAACAGCCTCCTCCAATGCCCTGATGGCAGTACTCACAACGCACTAGTTAGAACACTTCATTTGACTTTAATAATGCATCTGCATGAAGTTGTTAAGGATTTGCTATCCTCATTGGAGGATTCAGGAACTGTTGCATTCCACTTAGGACTCAGCCTGTCTAGAAACAATCCTGGTTTTAGAATCTAAGTGCATTCATTTTCTCCCTTCCTGTGTTCTGTGTACCCTACAATATGGCCTGGTTTAGAATTGCTAGCACAGTTAAGCTTGGTGGCTCTCATCTGCAATCTTAGCACCTGAGACACTGAACCAGGAGGGCTGCCACTAGTTCCAGGGGATCCTCAGATGCATAGTAAGCTCTAAACCATTCTGGACTCCAATAGTAGACCTTGCCTCAAAAAACTAACCAACCAACTAACCAACCAACCAAACAAACAAACCACCACCACCATCACCAACAACAACCACAATAACACCACCACTACTAAGGACAAATACCCCTGGGCACCATGCCTATCCAGTCCCCTAAGCCCGAGTGAGCTCTCTTCTGCAGGATAAAAAACACCTCCCTCCTCTCTACACACCTGGCTCTGCCTCCAGTCTCTTCATCCATTAGCACAGAGCATGAAGCACACAAATCTGAGGCAACACTCTGCAGTGACTCCTCATTGCTGCTGAAATAAGACCCCAGTCTATCTTAACCATCCATTCACGCACAGTAGGGGTGAGTAGAGTTTGTGGTGTGAGAATCACAGCTGGCACACAAACAGACCCAATGAGCCAAGAGCCAAGAATTCCATCCAAGAGAGATTTCACTGAATAGGCAGCCAACTCAAACTAGATAAAGAGGAAAAATTTTGGATATTCATGCCATTGACTCTAGCTTGTATTTAGTTTCGATGGTATTGTACAGGCTCCTGTATATGAGTGTGTCATAGCCTTTAAACAAGCCATTCTTAAATAAGCTTTTTCTCTATGCTACCTCCTACTTGTAAGTCCACACATTCTCTAACCCAACCTTCTAAACTGTGGACATTTACCAAACCAGGCTGAATATCTTTGTTTCTTTCCAGATTCTTTCCAGATGTCATTTACTTTTCTGGATGTATGTCCCTGCCCATCCTTAATGCTGGATTTTTTACTCACTTCTGTAACCAGGAAACATTGCTCCCTGGTACCTTTATACAGCCTAAGGCTGTAGAGATGGACTCAGAGAACCCTCGAATGGCTTGGAATTGCAGTTTTTAGAAACGTAATGTTACTTCATTTTGATTTGAAGCTGTATAACAGGCCTTGAATCCCTTCTAGCAGAAAGCAGAGGTTATCTTTATCATTTCAGAAAAGTATACTGTATGCATTTCAAGGAAAGAAACAGAAGATTCCCAAAAGGATGCCAGGTGCCCAATGGGATGGGATGCACCTGTAATCTCAGCACTCAGAAACAGAAACCCGGAAGCCAGTGAGCTCCAGATCAGCCTGGAGCTACATCCTGAGACTGTCTGATGTTCTGAGTACCAGAACAATTATTTGATGAGTCTGGCACTCTAAGTTTAAAATCTTTCCCTTTTACAGTTATTGTGTTCCCATCCTAACACTCTCTGAGGAAGGTGATGCTATGGTTTTACAGGCATTCTGTATGGAATGACCAGGACTAGTGAATAGTAGCATTGCTCTTTGGGGCTGGACCCTGCCCTGGGTCCAGCTGGGGCTGTGGTGTTCCAGGGGAGTCAAAGGGAAGGCACATAACCCTGGAAACAGAGGGCTTCCTCACTTTCTGCTCAGTGTTTGGCTCTCCCAGACACTAAAGCCTCATTAGCACTCCTGATGTGATCTTCCTGGCTGTTCCTATCATCCTGCTTCCTCCAGGCCCTTCTGGAATCCCCTTTCTGGGGTGGCAATGGATATGGCAGTGAAATCACTTAGAAGGAATTAATTGCCTTTGCTTCTAATTACTTTCCTTTTTCAAGGTCGATGGGTTAATTATGGAGACAGTAACCACATGTTAGAGTCCCCGGGTGAAAGACACTTTCCCTTTAACATGCTCACACTGCGTTGGTGATACCCACCAGCCCTGAATGCTGCTAATGTGATTATCTCTGGAGCAGGTTGCACTACACAAATATTCACAGAGCTTATAACACTGAAACCTCCAGTTGCTTATTAAAGTGAAAAAAATATGAGCTTAAAATTATTTAGCAACACACACACACATACACACACACACACACACACACACACACACACACACATGAGCACGTGCGCATGTGCAGAGTATCTATATGTAGCAAGCCCGAACTGTAACATGCTGCAGCTGTGACAATTTTAAAAAGTAGAAAACATTACAGTATGTGTCTCCAGGAACCAATCAAACTCTCATGTTTACACTGCAGGGATGCCTTAAGAGAAGTGGAGACAGTTCTAATACGGCTTCAGGTATACATGCCCACGACTCAGTTTCCCAGAAGCACCTGCTTAGTCACTTAAGACTTGAAACCTAAAGACGGTGCAATGGCACTGCAAAGGCTGACAAGCTGGATTCACCTAGTGGAAGGTGAGAACTGACTCCTGTAAGTTGTCTTCTGACTTTCACCTATCTGCCATGACACATGTACCACCCTCACAAGTAAATTAAAAAAAAAAAAAAAGAAGAATGAGAATTTTAAAAAATAGTCTAACCCTAGGAGGATTTAAGACTGCCCACATTCAAGGGCTGTAATAAAGAATGCAGAAGGATGCTAACCCCTGACTTCAAATCAAGTGCTGATCATTAATAATAGGAAACACTCATGCAAATTCTCTTCTCCCAGTACATTTAAGGAAATGGTTTTCACACTTGAGTGGGTACCGAATCCCCTGGAGGGCTGCTTATTAAAATCCAGATGGCAGGTCCCCACTCCCTTCCGACTCACCAGGGCTGGGGTGAGACCCCCAGTTGCATTTCTAACAAGTTCCAAGGCACCGCAGCTGCCGCAGCACAGTACATCGGAAAGCCGACTTAAGTCATGCTTACTGATGGCAGTGATCCTGAGCACAGCTTCACTGAGACCAGAATTTGGGGGAATCCCTTTGTGCTTGCCAGATGCTAATGGGAGAAAATCATTAACCAAAGAATTTAAGAATGGACTTACATAGAAGTTCATGGATAATGTGTTAGAGTTTCATTAAGAGTCTAAATGAAAAACAAAAAACAAAAAACAAAAAACCCCAAACAAACAAACAAAAACCAAACCACCCTAGGGTAGGGCAGCTCTAAATCTCAGCAGGTGCCTGGAGGAGGAGAATAAAGAGAAGTTAAAAAAAAGATAGTTGTCAAACAAGCACGAGGCAGGGAGTAGGCTTTCAAGAAAGAGTGAGAAAAAGTCAGGAAGTCTGAAGTATCAGAAAAAGCACAGTCAAGGTTCTGACCAACATGGAAGAGAAAGACATGCAAAAAAAGAAGAAGGAGAAAGAGAAAGAAAGAAGAGAAAAGAAGAAAAGCTCCACCTTGCCAAGACTCAGAGAGCCTAGAAGCCCTCAGCATACCTCGTAGCTAAGGAAACATACAGTCCCCTTAAAGGAAAAGATCTCTCATCCACCTCTTTAGCATGGCTCAGGGTGAGTCCACCTGGAGTGGTCTCTTTGCCCCGTGAAGGACCCAGTCCAGCTGGAATGCTAGGTCTGCCACCCAGGCCAGAGAGTTGATTCT
>NW_022196911.1:59426368-59477061 GCF_008632895.1 Mastomys coucha
GCCACAATTGCTACTTGAACCCCAAGATTTCCTAATGTAGCAAGTGTGCTCTACATTTCCAACTTAAGGTCTAAGCCTCTTCTATTTTGACATGTTAGAACTCTTTGCCCTATTATCAGGGAAAGTGTGTATAGGCTTTTAGCTGGGATCTAGAAGAAAAAAGATAGGAGAAAATGAAGACGTTATGCCTTTTGATTTAGAACTCAGACGAGTGGGTAGCTTTAGAGCTGTGAGTGGTTCCATTGGACTAGGGGCTTCCGGAAGGCATAAAACCATGACCTCATGAAGGGATAATTATTCGTCCCATCTCCTTAGTACGTCTTCCTGTGAATCAGTTTTTCCGAGGGTTGTTCTCCTAGCCAGTGATTGACAGGCCTAGTTAGAGTAACTTTTAAGGGCAGGAACAATAGTATGGCCTACCTTTGCCCAGGGATGGGGTAAAACCTTTGGCCAGGAGGAATTAGCTTTCTCTTAATGGGCTCAACAAGCCCTCACATCTTCATCTTTTCATGTAGAGAATTAAATCTTAAAGGGACAGTTGTTCTGTTTCTTGTTCTACAGTTTTCAGGGAAATAGGATGGGATCCAAAGCTGACCTGACTGTGATGGAAGGGTCAATCCCCAGTGGCTTCCAGGCCTAATGTCTGTTTATCTAACAGTTAGGACCAAGCAGAACTGGCATGAAACAAGGATCTACTTGGTATAACTCACGATTTCCTCTCCTCTCCCTGCCCCTCTGATCCTTAGTGTTGACATCTTACCCGTAGCCTCATTTCTCCCCACTTCCCTCCTGTCTCTGTTTAGGAAAACAGTAGTGAGCCTGGAAATTCAAAAACCCCATGCTTAATACTGATGCATGCACTATATCTGACAATGAACAGTTAAGGACATGGAAAAACAAACACATTCAGGGTGATCCAACAGCAAGACTCTCCTAAGAAGGGTCAAGCATGTGAGTTCATTTCCCTCTAGGTAGAATGAACTTTGCTGGTTTATTAGAAGGCCATGTTCCCAGTGTGAGTGTGAGTGTGTGTGTGTGTGTGTGTGTGTGTGTGTGTGTGTGTGTATGTCTGTCTGTCTGTCTGTCCATCTCTCTGTCCCTTGGATTCATGTAGATGACTGGATGTTATAATGTCTGAAAAACTGACCAACACTGTGTTCACTGGTACAGTTCAGAAAAGTAACTCTCCCACCCTTGTGAGACAAGTCCTAGCCTTCCTCTGAGCCCCATCTCCTGCTCAGCCTTCCTCTGAGCCCACGCAACTCAACTGCAGCAGGGCTTTGCTCCAACCTTTGCCAGCCCTCCTCAGGCTTTCACCAGGACCCACATTTCCCTGAGTCCTGATGTTTTCTCAGTCAGATCCGTGGCTCAGATCCATATAACAGACTCTGATTCCTCATCCTCAGGGTACACTCCTAACTAGAACACTTTCCTCTCCTATCACCAACTTTCCCTAAGCCTTTGACATTAATGCATGCCTCCTTCCCAGAATGTGCTTCGGCCTCCACTTTCTCTATCCTCCATTACAAATGAGCATGTCTCCAGACTCATATCCCTCTGGATTTTTTGAACTTTAAAAAAAAAAACATTACTCATATTCATAAGTTTCCCTTTCAAAAACATCTTCATGCATATAAAAATTCCTAAGGATTCGAAACAAAGCTATTAAACAGGTAATAGTTCGGGTGGAATGTGTGCTTGGAAGCGCACTTTAAAGAGAACATAATACTGACCAAGGGTAGGAGCTGGGCCACAAATACAACATTATGAGGCATTTCAGACAAGGCATTTGGGGAAATGGTGACACCTTTGCTGGATGACAATGTATTAGCTAGAACCTCGGCCTGTGCAAGGCTCCGGGCCAGTCTCAAGGGAGGCACTTAGTACCTCAGTGCCATGTCTCAGAAAAACAAGCAAGCAAACAAACAGAAAGGTCTAATTTGTGGCCTTTTTTTTTCTCATTTCTAAAGCACCAATAGTTTCAGGATAGCTGAACCTCACCTAATGGCTTGATGTCATTAAAGTGGATTTAGGAAGATAAATGTTCCAGTTGTTCACAGCAACTCGCGGGAAGTACTGTCCTGAGTACCCGTGCTTCTTACCCCTTGATTTCTGGGTTCCTTGTCTTCTTTCGTTAGGATAATGACCACACTTATTTCACATAATGCTATATTAAGCTCGACCAGTCTTGCAAAATCTCCCAATGGTCTGTATCCCACCACAGATATTAGAAACCAGTCCTCAGGCTGGGGAGACACTTGGTGTGACCTGGCAAACATCAGACAGAGATGAACCTGTCTAAAGATTGACCCACTTGGTTCTTGAGGCAGGCAGTGCTGAGGACCAATTCTGAATTCCAGATCCACTTTCCTACCAGATTCCAGAGGCTGGGATCTTCCAGATGGATACTGTTGCATGGTTGATTGGCTGGTTTCCCCCAGGACTTCACTGTTCTGGGATCATGTCCTTCTGGGTTCATGTCCTCTGCACCTTTTCTCTCCTTATCTCTTAGTTTTTCTTTTAAAAGTACTCTATGGTCACAGAAATCTAAGGTAATTAAAGAAAAAAATGATGGCACGTGGTCTTGGGCATCAGCAACTGTCACACACACTGGGGAGATGCTCAAAGCATTGGGAAGGTCAAGTATAAGAGCTATGGAAACAGAGCGGAGGAAACAAGAGGCTTTGTTCTGTATGAGCTCGTGGAAGATTGATAGCATTCCAAGTGTAGGTGGAAAAGCAAAGATCTCTCATGAGGGGCAGTTCTTCTAGAGCATGCATCAACAGGCCCTCGGGTTAAGAGAGGAAATCGAAAGAGGAAGCCCAGGATTCTTGGCTGAAGCCTGCTGGGGGATTATGGAGATGGGGCATGGAACTGAAGGACACATAAGCCTTTATCCAAGCCAGGCCAATGGCTGAAAGAACAAGGCTCTCATTGTTTCAGGGCTCTGAAGTGGGAGGCAGGCTTCTTCCTGGAATTTGCACCTATGCAGTCAGCTCTGTTTCCTTGCTAATGGCAGGACAAGCTCCTTCTCTGTCCTCACTAATAGTAGCCCAGGCAGAACAGAGAGCCAAGCCTGAAGACTCACCCAACCTGGCTCCACTGTTGGTCTCTGCCCTCCTAATCCTGGGGTGAAGGTCAAACAGAAGAGTCCCCTCCAGTCAAATCAGGGGTTACTGAGAAGATGCTGTCTTGCCCAAATTAACCTCATATGCCAAGTCAGTGATGAAATCCCTACCTAGACAGGAGAGGTGACACTCAGGACAAATTTATGACTCACCAAATGTCATGAATCTGGAGCAACCATCTGTCTCCTGGGGTTTGAGCTCTGGTCGCACTGTTTTCCAGGAGACAGAACAGTGGAGCATCTGACCCTCTCGTTGGATCCAAGCCAAGAAGGAGTGTGGCATTTCTTACACCAGGGGCTGTGTTAGAAGTAGACACAGCTCTTAACCACCTCTAGCCTCACATTCATTTGTCTGCAGAGGATAGGTAGTATCACCTGTTCTTCAGGCTACTTAAGAAGCCAGGGCTCATGTCATAGACACATCATCACAGCTGAGACAGAAGGATGGCAAGTCTCAAAATTCAAGTCAAAGGATGCACAGGGACACAGTTCAGTAGTAGAGTGTTTACCTATTACATGTAAGTTCCTGGATTCAAGTCTCAGTACTGCCCCAAACAAACAAACACAAACCAAGGTAAAAAGAAGGCTTGGGGTACAGTAAGCACACTTACTTAGTTTATTCAAGGCCCTAGTAATGCAAGAAAACAAATGTATCAAGATCTTGAAAAGTTTGTTCGGTTTAGTCTCCATAAATTCCAGTTATTATTATCACAGTAGGATAAAGACAAGATAATTTGGCATGTCCTGAAATGCTAGAGGGCAGAATGTCACCATTAATAGCAAGCTTTCTATGACTGTGACAAATACCAGGGACTTAAAAAGAAAGGGTGACTTTGACCCAAATGTTCTGGGCTTGTGGTGGGACATTTCAGTCATTTATAGTACTTTTCATTCCCTGTGATATTGCCTATTCAATACAGAACTGCCTTCTTAAGACAGGCGCTAGGTTACGCCACTAGAATAGTACAGTTACTTCATTTTACCAACAGTTCTTGATGCCTTTCTTTTCCTCTCTCCTTCTTTCTCTCTTCTCATCCTTCTGTTTTTCATCCTTACTCCCATTATTCCTTATTGTTGTGTGACACTACTCCTGGGGACATGTGCATAAATGTCTACTCACCCCAGGTGGACACAGAGAACCAATGACAGACCAAAGTATGGATATGATGGAGCAGTGAAGTTTATTGGGGTTACTTATAGGAGTGTGCATAACTGGTTACCTACAGGTGCAGAATGCTCCCTAAAACAGCTGTACTACCAAAGTCCACCTCAGCGTTGCTGACAGCTCACACAAGCTGGAAACCTGGAACTCACTGCACAGCTTTCAGGCTACTCAATAGTTTCCATAGTGTCCTTTTCAGGTGGCTTAGCTGGTTTCTGCCTCTTCCAGTCTTCTTGGCTTCCTGGCTTCTCTCAGAGCTTCTTTTGATGCTTGTCTCATCTGGGAGTCTTCTCTCAGCAGCCTTCACAATGTATGCACTCTTGAGGTAGGAGGGACCTAGTGAACCTGGTCAGTTTCAGGGACTTCCTGAAGCATTTTTGAGTTGTTTACTTCCTGTCTTACAAGCTTCCCTACAGAGCGGAGTGCTTCATTTCCTTGTATATATTTTGTCTTAAAGTACTGTGTTGTTTCACCTCCCTTTTCATATCTTATGTGCTAAGATGTTGCTCTATAAGACGGAAGGTTTTAACCTTAGAGGACACTGCTGCACAAGTTATTTCCACCCATGTCCTGTCAAGCTTCCCTTCTTACACTTTGGATGTCCCTCTGAGGTTTATGTTTGTGAGCCCATAGCTGGTGGTACTGTTCTGAGACGTGCTACCTTTGGGTTCTGTGTTTAGCTGGAGAAACAAGGCTTCTGGGAGGTGGCCTTGAAGCTGGAGATCTACTGCTGGTTTTAACTGAAGCTCTCTTTCCTTCTGGACCAATCAAGATTTTTCTCACATGTACAGAGCCCCAGACACCATGCCTTCCACACTTCGATGGCTCAAATTGTGAACCTCTTTCTGCCTTTACGTTGCTTTTAGGCATTTGGCCAACTGATGTAAAATAACCAATGGATTTTTGGCAAATTAAAGTGTGTCTACTGAGGATGTACAACATGCTGCAATGAAACATCGGTATACTGAAGCCTGGCTAATCTGAGCAAGAGGGCATGTATCATCTCATATGTTTGCCATCTCTAGTGATGTGAACACTTGACACCTACTTGCATTAAAAGACAATATTATCATTATCCTTTACAATTGATCCTCTGAACTCTTCCTATCTAATTAAACTTATATATCCTTTGACAGCTCTCAAAAATAAATCATACCGAGAAAGGGCAACTATTTTTAGTAAAAATAATTAATAGTTTAGGAGGATATAAGTTACATACTTTACAATCACCATCTAAATTGTTTTTTCAAGGTTCTTCAGCATATCCATAGAATTATGCTATTATATGATCAAAGTCTAATTTTAAAACATTTCTGTTATTAGAGAAAGAATTCCCTCACCTGTTAATGTCATTTTCTATTCCTGGAAACCTCCTATCTTCTGTCTCTGAAAGTTTCTTTAATTTACACATTACATATAAAGGAATCATGGATGATGTACACATTACATGTAAAGCAATCATAGATGATGTACATACTACATATAAAGGAATCCTGATGATTAACACATTACATGTAAAGGAATCCAGTTGATAAACATACTACATGTAAAGGAATCCAGATGATGTACACATTACATGTAAAGGAATCATTGATGATATGACCTTTTGTGGCTGACTTTGTTCACTTTACAAAATGTTTGAACGTTTATCTGTGCTGGACTCTTCCTTTTTACTGATGAATGAATGAAATAATCTCAGTATGTAGATATGCTGCTACATTGATTTTCCAGTTGATGAACATTCAGGATGTTACCATTAATTGAATAATATAATATAGTTGTTTATAAATACTCATGAACACATGGGAGAGAGAGACTGAGAGAGAAAGAGAGATCAGTGTTTATTTCTTATGAGTATCTAGGGGTAGAGATTCTAGGTAACACTATAATGATGTGTTTAACTTTCAAGGAAGTGCCAAGTTATTTTTCAAAGCAGCTGCTCCGTATTACAATTTTTTACCAGCAGTCAATGAATGTCCTATTATATACATATCCTTGTCAACATTTGTTATAGTCTGTCTTGTTGTTAAAGCCTTTTCAGTGAGCATGACATTACAGCTTTGATTTGCATTTCCATCAAGACTAAAAATGACAAACATGATGATGGTTGACTTTAGTTGTCAACTTGGTTGGATTAAAAATATACTTCAAGAACTCTTAAAACAGAGTTTGGGCAAATCTTTGAGGGTTTACAGAAAGGATTGTCTTGAGTCTGTGAAATGAGTGGGAACATCTATCTGCCACCCAAGTGAATGCCATTCCATGGCCTTGGATGCAGGCAGGACAAAGGCAGCGCCTTCTCCTTCTGAGAGACAGAGGTGCTCTTCCTCACACCTTGGACAGGAGAACTCGAGGCAATCTGGTATCAACACTCCAGCTCTTATGCCCCCATACTTTCTAAATCTTCAGTTTCCAGAAAGCTTTTTGTGCTACATCTCTGCCCCAGTCATTTGATTCAATTCCCCTATCTACCTATCTATCTATCTACCTACCTACCTACCTACCTACCTACCTACCTACCTACCTACCTACCTATCTATCTATCTATCTATCTATCTATCTATCTATCTATCTATGTAACTTATTGAGAACCCCAGTGAAAGCCTGACAGAGAACACTGTCTTCAATTTTTTTGCTCCTCTGAAATATCAAAAAATCTTCAACAGAGTTTTGAATTAGATTTGAAGTTTTCTGGAAACTCAGACAAAAGAAGACACACTGAATTCTCTCATTCTTATTTTTTTCTCTTCAAAAACTACAGACACCTTCATAGGCAGAAACAAGCACTCACTTGAAATGGAAGCAGGAAAGACTGTTACGCAATGATGTGGATGGTAAGTTTTTCTCAAGAACACATTTCTCAGTGTCTTTTCCATAAACGTTAAGTGTAATAATATATATCAGGCAAAACATGGTATGGTGTTCTGATTTTTTTTTTTTCAATTTGACATAAGCCAGGGTCATGGGAATAAAGAATTTCAACTGAGAAAATGCTTTCATCAGTTGGCCTTTAGGCAAGTCAGTGGAGCATTTTCTTGAGTGATGATGGATATGGGAGAGCCCAGCCCACTGTAGGCGGTGCTATCCTTGGGTTGCTGGTCCTAGGAGGCAAAGCCAGTAAGCAGCACTCCTCCCATGTCCTGCCTCTGCTCCTGCTTGAGTTCCTACCCTGACTTCCTTCAATGATAGACTGTGATGTGTAACCATAACACAAATAAACCCTTTCCTCCTCAAGTTGCTTCTGGTCATGGTGTTTATCACAGGAATGGAAAACCAAACTAAAACACATGGTCATGTAAACTTTGGGGACACAGACCACTCTTCCCCTCCTTAGGTGTGGTCCCTATGTGTTTGCAGAGCAATGGTGCTACCAATTCTTCCTTTGTAGAATCTTGTTGAAGAGTCTCACCTGTTCTCTTCTACTCAGGTTCAGCTATGAAGTCCTTTTTGTATATTATGTCTTCCAACACTGAAGAAACAGAGATCTGTAGAACATATGCGGAAAAAGAGTGAAATGTAAGGAAATTGGCCCAGTCCAGGTGTTGGCTCTTGGTGGAATGGGTAACACCTCTGGGAGCATATTCCTGGTGGATGGAAATATCTACCCATGTCAGGTATCCAAATAGAACTACTTTTCAGCAAGAGACACAGAAATAACCAGTCCTGTGTGAGTCTGGAATATTCTACCTCATCGTGGGCCAACATCCAGGTAGGCAGCAGCATATGAAAGTCAGGAAGTAGGGAGAGGAACACACAGCTAACCTGACATCCTTTAGAACTGGGCAACTGGAAATGGCAGGAAGCTACACACTAACAATCGAAGGAGAAAGGAGAGCTCCAGAGGCCTGGAGGTTTATCAGAAGACCTCCAATTAAAAGGTGCAGTTCAGGAACAGAAGCATGAAAATAAACAATGCATTTGTCTCTAAGGACCAGGAACACCATCCAGGAATTCGTCAAGAAGCAAAACTGATGAAAACCAGCTCATAAAGGGGAAGGGTGGGTAGATTTTAGACTTTTGCATTCAAAGTGTGAACCCACAAAGCATTTATACCATGTAAGAAAATAGATCAAATGTGATTCTATAAACCCTTCATACTGTAGACATCATACTTACAGGAACTAATTTGAGTTTATACCTCTGAGCTAAGGAAAAAGAGGTTAACAAACCAAGGAGAAAGGCAGTCATTACAGAATGGAATGTTAACACATCCCTTAGCCACATCCAAACAGCAGGTGGCCTACGGCTCAGTTTTTCCTCCTGATTGTGTCCTAGGCTTCTTGATTCCCATCCTAATGCTGCCTATATTATGCCTGATTACACCTGAATCTGGCTGCCTTCCCAGGATGCACTTTTGTAGCTTCTGACACCCAGGAGGGCTACCAGCTACTCCTACTTGGGCTCTTCTGCATCTCTTCTTAAGGAGAAACTCTTCTCCCAGAGAAGCTGAGCTATTCTGGCCATATAAGAATACTGCATGGACTTGGTGGATGTCCAAGTCAAGATTTTAAGTATGAGAACTTGCTGTAAAATTACCTTGGATGACTGTCAGTACTCTGGAGCCAGCAAACGTTACTCTGCCCAATAAAGTTTTGAAGATGATATTTGCCAAACTCTGGGCATATTTATGATTTTCTCTCCTTAATTCATAACTATGAAGCCAAAGGTTTTTGCTTCAGTCCCTTTGGGGACTGGAGAAGGCCACTTTGTAGAGAAACACTGTAAACTATCTAGTTAGCTGTGGCAGGTATTTTTTTTAACTTTTGCTTTTTAAAAATTAAAATATAATTATACCATTTCCCTCCTGTCATTTTATCCCTCAACTCTCTCCATCTTTTTTTGTTCCCTCCAAATTCTTGAGATTTAAAAAAAAAATTAAGCTCGTTTTCTTTATTACTGCTACACATATAGGTGCATAACAATATAAATACAGTCTGTTGAGTCCATTAGCATTGGTTGTACGTATATGGTTTCATAGCTAACTGCTTGGCATTGGATAACTGATTAAGGGGCTTATCCCTATGGAAAACTAATTCTCTTCCTCTCAGCATTTCTTAGTTGCCTGTGGTTTTTTGTTTAAGCTTGCAGCCCTGTGACATTCCCCTTCCTATGATAGCATGTCTACTGGTGTTGTTCTTTTTCAGGTCTTGTTTGGGCAGCCATATTGTTGAGGTAGCGTTGGGTGGAGAGTCCTTGTTATTTTTAGGAGGCACCATAAGTATCGAAGTAGATTTCTTGCCTCTCTTCCACTCTTTTCTCCCCCATCTTCTGAGATGGTTCCCGAATCTTAAGTGTAGGGGTTGTGTGCTACATGTATCCACTGGAACTGAACAGCCATGATGAGTTCTCGAATTTTGAGTATTTGTCGTTTTCTATAATGGTCTCTGATACAAGGACAAAGAGAAGCTTCTTTGATGATTGGTGAGAGCTATGTTATCTATGGATCTAAGTATAAGTACTTAGAATATAGTTAGGTCTGGGAAAGTGGAAGTTGTAGGCTCTCCTTTAAGAGCTATGATTTCTCTAGACCGGGTAGTTGATTAAGTTTCCAGTACCAGACAGAATTTCTCTCCTGTTACGCAGGCCTTAAATTCAATTAGACAACTGTTGGTTGCTACCAAGATACGCATGCCACTCTTGCACCCTTAAGGATGCCTTACCATGCTGCCCATTGTTGTGGTTCGCAGACATCATAGCTGTGTAGGACTACCATTTGCTTCCCTCTATTGGTAGCTCACATAGAACCTTCTGGTGTTATAAAAGCTAGTCCTCAGGGAGGAGGCTTTCAGGTCAGTCAGCTTGGATCCTGTGAGTCTTGTGTTCAAAGGTATTTTTAGCAATAGGGGCTTGCCTTCTGAGAGGGAATCAAAGGCAACAGCAATAGCCTATATTGATTTAAGGAGTCTCTTAGAATATAAATATATATATATATACATATATATAGTGCATATATTAGATTATATATGTTGTATGTGCACATTATAATTTTAATTTACTATCACCATTATACAATATTATATAAAATATAACATTAATATTATGATATTAAAATTATAATCTATTTAATTCTATTAAATGTGCATCTAGCTAGGAGACAAAGGAGGATGGGTTACATGACAGAGTCCCAGAAAACTGCCATGAGAATAAAAATGGAATGAACAGCTCTACTCAGAGTGAAAATCACAGTAGCATCCATGGAAAAGGAAACACTGAAGGGAGAACTTGAAAGATAATAGAATTTTCTGCTGCTTGGTAGACTCTAAAGGATTTCCATCTGGGAAACGTATAAAGGGGAACCATAGAGAGTCATTAAATGCAAGGCTATCACCTCTTAGCTCTAAGATGTTACAGTGATAAGTACAAAAGTAAAAAATGTAAGTGAAAAAAAGAGAGCTACTGAGAGGCTGATGTTTTGCATTTCCCCAAACTCCACAAGTTTTCATTAGAGAAACCAGAGAAGAATGAGGGAAATGAAAAGGGAGGGAGGGGAAGGAGGAGCAGGAAGAAGAGAAAGAATGGGAGGAAGAGGAAGAGGAAGAGAGCATCTTCCTTCCCGTTGTAGTTCTGAGTTTCCCCCACTAAAGACAGTGACAGCTACTATGCTTTGTTTAACTTTCAACTTTCTATAAGAGTGGAAAGCCTGGAGGTTCAACACAGAGACAATCTTGTACAAAGGATGATGGGAACTGACGAGATGGGTGACTGGAGGGTGATGCACAAGGGCTTTCTGGTTCTAGAGGAGTTTGGCAGTGTAGTACGGGTAGCAAAACCTGTAACCTTGTAATAGCCTCAGGGCAGAAGACCGGTGTGAGGTTATCTGGGTGGTAAATCAGAAGTCTGGGTAGATGTAGAAACCAGAAAAGACCAGTAGACTTTAGTAAAGGCATAGAGAGACCAACAGAGAAGGGGACAACTACATTGAAAATATGTTTGTGCAGCTTGTGAGAGGGAGGGCCACTGAAGACTGATGACCTAAGTTCAATCCCCATGATGGAAGGAGAAAATAGACTCCTACAAGCTGACTTCTGACCTCCACTAATGTTCCAGGGCAGTTTGTTCATGCATGCTTACACACACAAAATAAGGAAGAGAAAAAGTAGCTTATAGTTTACAGCTACTAAGAGAGAGATATGTCACGATGCTGGGCCACACAGGGAAGGGACAGCTGTAGGCATGAGACGCACTGTGATTTCTGCATGAACAACCTAGCTGTGTATGCAGAACAGTACTGAAGAACAGTAAGCTTAGCTTCCTGTACTCACTTCAGGGCTCTCTGGCATAAGGGCTGTCCCTGGTGGTCTGTTAGCTGGTCCTGGGGAAGATCAGGAATGGTAGATATCAGCCCCCACACTTGATAGAGGGCATGATTAGTGGGTGAGCTCTGGTTGGTGAGTTCATATTTGAAAAAATACTCTCTGAGTAGCTAGTTCTAAGAACTGGCTAACCCTGAAACCATGGATGAGGGTCCAGCTATCAACACATCCATGTTACTTTTTCATCACTGCGACCAAACACCTGACAAAAGTGACTTAAGAGAGGGAAAATTTACTTGGGCTTATAGCTTCAGGGAGATTTCAGACCATGTGGAAAGAAGGGGTGGTGAACTAGTAGCAGAATGTATGTGTGACAGTGTCTCCTTTATATGCCATGGACCAGGAAGCAAAGAGATAGAAAGTGGCAGTAGTTGTAACTTTCAGGGCCCTTCCCTAGCCATCTGCTTCTACCACCTAAGGCCCATGTCCCAAATGCACCTCAATCTCTCAAGCTTCCAAACGGCCCCACCACCTGCTAAGGACCAAGTGTCCATACACACAAGCCTGTGGGGCACATTTTTAACTCAAACTCCAATTCCATCCCAACATAGAATATAAAAGCCACGATTAATGTACTTGGGAATCTTATTAAAACAGAAACTTGGGAGGGATCCAGCTTTCTGGAACTCATATGTTCATCCAGGTGGGGTTTATAATTTGCATTTCTAACAAGCTTTAAAAGGTAAATATTGCACTCACTGATCTGTGGCCCTCTCTTTAAATAGTGTTGGTCTGAAGGAGATGAATAGAGTAGAAGTTGCTGGCATCCTAGATGCCAAACAGCCCCTGCCTAACCAAAGATACCATAGGAAAGGAGGTACTGAAGCTCTTCAGCCACCCACAGGACTGAAGACTGGGTTGTCTGAGCTCTACAGATACTGACTTCAATACTCTACATGCAGAGAAGTCAAAGGCAAACTTAATATACATACTGATGGTCTTAGCTCAATTCAAAACCCCTGAGCCTCCTCCCAAATATAGTTAGATGCATGGAGGGCAGCAAAATTCCACAAGTTAATTGACTACTGACTGTTTATTTGATGATGACTACATGTTTATGAAGGTGCAAGCTAGATGCTGTAGGGTTTTATTTAAATGATGGGGGTTTTGTTTTTATTACAGCGTAATACAAATCATAATTCTGATACACCTTCAAAATGAAAGGACTATAGCAACTGACATCATGAATTGGACTGTTTAGCAGTACTGCAGGTGAGCTCTCCTTCCTCCCTATGGTTGCTATGCTCCAGGCAACAATTTCTATCATCACAGATAAGTGTTTTTCTGACTTAGAGCTTCGGTTTGTTTGGTTTTGTTTTTGAACACTTAAGTTCTTGTTTTGCAAAATGTCTGCTCCTTCTCACTTCTCTGTAGCATTCCATAGGATGACTCAATACATTTCTGGTTTTGTGGTGATGGGTTGTGTCCAGTTTGTGTGCTGTCACGGACACCTTTGTGTGTGTTCCATACATACTGCTGGCAACCAATGAGAAGTCTGCATCTTTGTCAGCACAGCTGGCTGTTTTATTTTAGACCTCCTGGCTGGCGCTCAGCAATGTCACTCCATAGTTGGGTGTGCATAGTGCAGAATAGAGACAAAGGTAGGTGAAGGTTTGGAGAGAAGTAGAAGCTTCCTTTGGGGCAACTTGCCTGGGGCAGGGCAGCCTGCCAGAGGCAAAGTTGCTTGCCTGAGCTAAAATGTTTCTGTAGATGAGAAAGGGAAGTGGGAATTTCAGCAGCCATTAGAGAATTCGTGCGCACTACAGACAGCACCAAGAGCATTTACTGTGTTCTGGAAGCTGGGTAACCTAGGCACAGTGGATATAAACATGAGTACTTCACACCAGTCTCTAGTGGGGATGACAAATACTGGGAAGAGATAGGTGAGAGACACAACCAAGCAGTGTGGTAAAAAGGTACAGTAGGGATTCATGCCAAGTCTTTGCCCCGGAATTAAGAAGGTATCCATCAATCTGGTCTCTTAGAGCTGAAGAATATGTCATTGGGAGGTGAATTAGATCCAAGGCTTGATAAATGAGCGGTGGCTCATTAAGAAGGTAATGGAGAGACAAGCCTGAGCGATGGCTTAGAGGTTGGGAAGATGGTGACAGGGTTGAAGGCAGCCCAGGGCTCTTGTCAAGAGGCATGGGGGTGGGCAAGAGCAGGCTGCAACAGTGGTTTGAGAGCAGACACTGAAAGGTCCCTGTGCTTCACTGAGCATGAGTTTTGAATGGCCATTGAAGTCTGCAGAGGTGGCACTGCCAGAATCCTTCAGAAAGACGTTTCTGTAACAGGCTTTGTGATCTAAGGTAGACAGCAGAGGAAATAAAAAGAAACGACAGATTCGATTTTGAATAAAATATGGCACTGTTCTCTCTTGCAGGACAAGAATCCTCATTTGTGGGGAACTGGGAAAGTACTTAAGGTGAGGATTTTGTTCTGCCAGGGTGAGCCCGATCTGAAGGTAATTTCTCTAAAGCAGCTGTTCTAAGTGTTAGCTAAATGGCACTGGGGGATTCCCTGGACACAGGTGTCATGTTCAATCTTATTCATCTATCAATAAGCCGGATTCCATGTGCCGCTCGGGTGGCAGTGTTGCACCTCTGAGACAGGAATTCTATTAACAGACACATTTTGTGGCTCCAGTCTGCATCCCAGCTGCAGTCCCTTCAGAGAGAGATGGAAATCCTTGGTCTCTTTCAACAGTGGCTTCACACTGAACAATCCAAACACAAGTGACATATATTTTGACTAAACAACTCAAACACCCATGATGTGCGTCTTCTTCCTACTGCTTGGGGTGGGTTACCGAGTTGGTCTTTTTAAAACAGGAGGTAAAATCCAAGTATTTAAGTCATTTCAAAAAGATTTTAATTTTTTTTTAACAATGTGTGTTTATTTCTGTATGGACTTGTGACTATGAGTGAAGTGCCCTCAGAGGCCAGAACGGGAATTAGATGCCATGAAGCCAGAGTTACAGGTGGTTGTGAGCTGCCTCACCTGTCATAGGTTCTGGGGACTGAATGTGAGTCCCCTGCGATAGTAGTAGAGGCTCTTAACCTCTAAGCCACCTCTTCAGGCACTACTTAGGTTTTTGAATAACTAACATGGAAGGCAACACACAAATTTTTCTCTTAGCCTTAAAGCAACAGCTATCTCTTCCCAGCCGCACACTAGTGCCAGTTTCGTGATATTGTTTTAAAGGTACTCCATATTATTAGAACAATTACAACCATACTTGTTTTTAAAACCACAGGTGATAGGACATTTTTTTTCTGCTTCCCTCTTTACTTAGCGCTGGCTAGACCTCTCTAATTTGAACAATCGTAACTGAAATAGTTCAAAGTGTAAAACCATTTTGAATGCCAACATGATGCTATCAGTGGAAATTCCACACTTGGCCGCATGATGGATCATGGGTCAAACACTGGAATACTAAGATAATTGTGTAAAATTATCTTCAGGCTAAGACATAAAAGTAACTTAAATGATTTGTGAATAGAGCTGTAAGATATCCCCAGTATACCTCATTGTATAGATATAGATATTCCACAATAAAAACACCAAAACTCCAACCCCTTTGTTTTCACTCATTTCAGATAAGACGTTGGATCTGTGACTAATTCAGATTTAATTCCCTGGCATTCTTTTCCTATTTTAGTTTTATTTTTGGAGTCTTTTGTTTGTTTTGCTTTTTGTTCTTGTTTCTTCTTTTTTGTTTGTTTGTTTTTGAGACAAGTTATCATTCTATAGCCTGTTGTTTTTAAAACAAAATCCCTAATGTTCGATTTACCAACCTAATGTTCGATTTACCAATGAAGAGTCAGGAGCCAGATGCTGAGGTCAAAGCCTACTAGCTCAGAGAGGCAGAGAAAGCACCCAGCTGACCTTCCTACTCCACCTACATCCCAGAAACAAAAGGCTCAGTTTTCTTCTCCACAGCATTAAAAAAAAAAAAAAAAAAAAAAAAAACCAACAAAACAAACAACAAAAAAACAAAACAAACAAAAAACAAAACCTTTCAAATTGACTATCCCCCCTTTCTACTTCCTGTGTCTCTATCTGTCCTCCTGACTTCTTACTCTCTCTGTTTTTTTCTCTGTGTTCTCTGCCCGTCAACTGATTGCTTGCTCTGTCTGCCTCTTGACTGATCTATGATTGAGTTTATTCAGCCTTGTTTACAATGAACAGAAAGCTTTTGGATTAAAGATGTGTGTTAGGGCTGAACCACACCACAATTGGAGACAGATTTTTCCGGTATACAATCTCGGGGTTCACAGTGTGGTCAAATAGTCTTCATCAATAGCCAACATCTCTCATACTCCATTGCTGGGGTATATTTATGCTTTTTATCTCTTGGGAAATATGTGGAAGAAAGTTCCTTGCACTTGCTGTGATTGTCACATCTTACACCTGTGTCCTCCATGCACCAGAGTTCCAGGCTCTTTGCATTGCTTTTTACACATGTCATTATCAATGTTCTAACACTCTGAAGGTGTCCAGATATAGTTTGTACTTTACAGCATTATTATTATTATTATTATTATTATTATTATTAAAGTTTTGAGGTTAAAATTACATTGTTTGACCCTTCCTTCCATTGCCTCCCTCCTAAATCTAAATTCAATTTGCTCAGCCTGTATAATGCTACTTGTTTGTCTATTTTCAGGGCTGACCATTTAGTATTGGATGCCCAACTGGTGAGCTTTTCCCCAAGGAAGACTATTTCTCCCACTTAGCGTTGTTTAGTTGCCTCTAGTTTTTGGGTAGGGTTGAGGTCTTGTGGACTTTTTCTCATGCACATTGACATGTGTATTGACATGCTTAGCTCATGTTTTGGTAGTCATATTGATTAGTGTCTCTGTAGCGGGCATCTCTAGGAGACAGAATTGCACATCAAATTCTCTGATGCCCTGGCTCTTACAGTGTGCTCTCCCCCTCTTCCAGGATGTTCCCTGAAGTGAAGGAATTGTTTTGTAGATGTATCCACTGGGACTGGTCTCCACAACTCTGCATTTGTACTGGTTGTGGTTTACTGTAATGATCTCTGTCTGTTACAAAGAGAATGGTTCTTGATGAAGGGTGAGTGCCACATCTAAATCTGAAGATTTGGAGCTAGGAACCTCCAATGAGAGAGAACCTCCAATGTTTGACTTTCTGGGTCTGGGTTACTTAACTCAGTATGATTTTTTTCTAGTTCCATCCATTTACCTGCAGAGTTCATCATTTTATTTTTCTTTACAGCTGAGTAGTTTTTCCACAGTGTACATGTACCACATTGTTATTAGCCATTCATCAGTCGATAGACATTTAGGTTCTTTCTATTCCTTAGCTATCTGGTATAGGGTGGCAATGAATACAGTGGAGCAAGAATCTATAGATCCATTGGTATTCTAAGTCCTTCGGGCATATGCCAAGAAGTGCTATAGCTGGGTCATATGGTAGTTGTACTTTTAGCTTTCTGAGAATGTGGAGACACAGTGATTTTTGTACTGGCTTTGCCATTTTGCATTTCCATCAAAAGCAAATGAAAGTTTCTGTTTCTACATATCTCCTCCAGCAGTTGTTTTGCTTTGCATTTCTTTATTGCTAGGGATGGTAAAATATATATATTTATATATTTCTTGGCTATTTCTTCTTTCTTCTTTTTTAAGAATGTTTCTTTTTTAAATTCTTTGTTTTTAGTTCTTTATATATTGTAGATATCAGTCAACTGTCAGATGTGTAGCTGGCAAAGATCCTCTATCATTGTGTGGTCTTCCTGTTCACACTGTTGTTTCTTTAGCTGTATAGATCTTTGGGTTCTGTTCACACTGTTGTTTCTTTAGCTGTATAGATCTTTGAGTTCTAAGACATTTTACTGGTCATTTGTTGGTCTTTAGTTGTTGTGTTCAGAAAGTCCTTCCCTATAGATAGGATACCATAGTAGGGCACCCCTTTGTTTTTTCCAACTGTTTCAGGGCTTTGAGTTTCACATTTAGGTCTTTGATACATTCAGAGTTAGTTTTGGTGCAAGGTGACAGGTATGGGCCTAATTTCGTTCTTCTGCATGTGGTCAAGCAGTTTCTCCAATACTGTTTATTGAAGATATTTTCTTTTATGTAGCATATATATTTGTCATCTGTGTCAAATGTTAAGTGGCTGAAATCATGTGTGCTTGTGTTTCAGTCTTTGATTTTGTTTTATTGATCTATGTGTTTGTTTTCATGCCAGTACCATATTGTTTTTATTATTATAGCTGTAGCATATCTTAAGATCTGGAATGCCAATACCTTCATTATTTTTCTTTTCATGCAGTATTATTCTGGCTATCGAGGGTCTTCTTCAGTTCCATGTGAAGTTTAGGATAGTTTGTTCTATTTCTATGAGGAATAAAGTGAGGATTTTTGATTGAGATGGCATCGAATTTGTAGCTTTTGGCAGAATGGACATTTTCACAAAATTAATACCAATTGATGAATATGGCGCATCTTTCCATTTCCTAATGTCTTTCTTCAGAGGTTTAAAGTTTTCATGGTGGAGGTCCTCTACTTCCTTTATTATGTTTATTCCCACATATTTTCCTTTCTTTGAGACTATTGCGAATGAAAGTGTGTCCATGATCTCTTTCTCTGTGTGCTTGTTGGTGGTATGTAAAAAAAGCTATTTATTGATTTGTGCAAGTTGGTTCTTCCACATTGCTGAATTTATTTGTTGTTTTTAGACATTTTCTGGTAGGATTTTTAGGACGATCTATAGTAGACAGTATTATGTCATCTGTTAAGAAGGATAGTTTGACTTCCTCTATCCCTATTTGTATCTCTTTGATTCCTTTTTCTTGCCTTACTTTCAGCTACTACTTTTAGCACTGTATTGAAAGAAGTCAGGATAGTGGACATTCCTGTCACATCTCAGGTGTCGGTGGGATCACGTCACTCTTTTCTCTATTTGGGATGATGGGAGTGGTAGATTTCTCATGTACAGCATTTATCATGTAGAGCTGTGTTTCCTTTCTTCTTACATTCTCTAGGACTTTGATGATTAAGAATGATGCATTTTTTTCAAACTTTTCCTGTATCTATTGGAATGATCATGTGACATTTGTCTCTAAGTTCATTTATGCACTTTAGTACATTCATTGACTCATGTATGTTGAATCCATTCCCTGTATTTCAGGTATATAACCAAT
The DNA here is from genome assembly GCF_008632895.1 of Mastomys coucha. Taxonomy (NCBI): domain Eukaryota; kingdom Metazoa; phylum Chordata; class Mammalia; order Rodentia; family Muridae; genus Mastomys; species Mastomys coucha. The sequence goes on from NW_022196911.1 coordinate 59,445,139, forward strand.
TTAGTCATGGTGTACTTTTTTTCTAATGTATTCCTGTATTCTGTTTGCAAGTATTGAATATTTTTGAGCTTATATTCACTGGGAATATTGTTCTATGGGTTTTCTTGTGTGTGTGTGTGTGTGTGTGTGTGTGTGTGTGTGTGCATGCATGTGCATGAGCGTGTGCATGTGTGTGTGTGTGTGTTTGGTATTAGAGTGATATTGGCTTTATATGAGGATTTTGGGAGTATTCCTATGTGTCTCTTTTTTCATTTTCTTTTTTCATAGCTTGAGAAGAATTGGCTAAAGATCTTTGAAAGTCTGGTAGAATTCTGATTTGAATCCATCTGGCTCTGAGTTTTGTTTTTAAACTTCATGTTGCTACTTCAATCTTCTCCTTTGTTAGGGGTTTGTTTATGTGGTTGGCCTCTTTTTGATTTAATTTTGGTGGATTGGCTCAGTCTTGAAATTCACTAATTCTTTTAGGTTTTCCACTTTAGCAGAGTGAAGATTTTTGAAATATTCCCTTACAATATTCTGAATTTCTTTGGTGTCTCTTGGAATGTTTCTCTGTTCACTTCTGACTTTCTGATTCTCTTTCTTTTGGGTATTTGGGACAAGGGTTTCCAAAGAACCAGTTCTCAGATTCATTGATTCTTTCTTTGTTGTTGTTTTTCTGTTTCTATTTCACTGATTTCTGCTCTGATTTTTATTGCTTCTTGCCATTGACTCTGTTTGGACTTGGTTTGTTTGTGTTTTTCCAACTTTTTTGCATGGCATCATTCAGTCATTTATTTGTGCTCTTGCAGATTTATCTTGGTGTAGGCACAAAGAGGTAACTTGGAATAATGATGTCAGCTTGCTCCGTTCGATGGGAGTACTCTGACTCGCCCTTTTACTCTAAGGCACTAACTATCTTTAAAACTAGGGTCCATTTCTTGGAAACAACAGACATGAATTTGGTTTCCTGATCCATTCAGTCAGTTCATGCCTTTTGATTATTATTAAAATGTGAGTTATTTGTGGTCAATGTATTTTGATTTTTGGTGTTGTTTGTGTTTTCCATGGTACTTTGTGTTTTAATAATTATGGCTAGGTATTTCTTTCCATAGTCCTGTGACTATGCTTACTCCTCTCTTTAGCCCCAAAATAACTCTTCCTATTTTGTTTTAGGTTTGGTTTATTAGATATATATTTTTAGGATGTTTATGTAATGAAAAGTTTCTCTCTCTCTCTTTCAATTATGGCAGATCATTTTGCGGCCATATTCGTTTAGGCTGACAACTATGGTCTCTTAGAACTTGGAATGCATTGCTCCAGGCTCTTCTGGTTTTTAAAGTTTTCATTGAAAGATCAGTTGTTGTTCCAATGGGTTCTCCTTTCATTCTCCCAGCATTCAATGCACATCCTTTGTTCTTAGTGTTTTAACGATGCTATGCCCTGGGCGTTTTCTTTTCTAGCCCTGTCTACTTGTTGTTCTGTGTGCTGCTTGAATTTGTATAAGTATGTCTTTCCTCGGTTTGAAGCGGTTTTCTTCTATGGTCTTTTGAAGATCTGCTCTCTACTACTGACTTGGGATTCTTTTCCTTGTCTCTTTCTCTAATTCAGTGGTTTGGTTTCTTCACGGTGGTCCAAATTTCCTGTACACCCCCTTTCTGTGTTTTTAATTGCTTCATATTCTTTGCTTATTTGGTCTGATTTCTCTGTACTCTTATACTCTATTTTCTCTTTGATCCACTCTACCTGTAAGGCTTCCCTTTGAGTTTTCTGGTTGAATTATTGGGTTTTCCAATTCCATCTTCATTTCAGCTGTGTCCTTGTTGGTGTTTCTATCTCCCTATTGAATTCTGTTCTTTGTTTGAATTACCTTCGTCATTTCCATCTTCCTTACGTTTGTGTTCCCTTGGGCACCTCTCTGGTGCTTATTCTCCATAGGCTCCCTTTCCTTGGTTTTCTTGAGCTCTTTCTTTTTTCTTTCTCTCTCTCTCTTTCTCTCTCTCTCTCTCTCTTTCTTTCTTTCTCTTCTTTTCTTTTTTTTCTTGTTTTCTTTTTTTTTGGCTGTCCTAGAACTCACTTCATAGACCAGGCTAGCCTCGAACTCAGAAATTCGCCTGCCTCTGCCTCCCAAGTGCTGGGATTAAAGGCATGTGCCACCACTGCCTGGCTCTCTTGAGCTATTTCTAAGTATATTCTCTTAAACTCCTTAAGTTCTATGATGAAGTTTTTGATTCTTCTTTTAAAATCTGTGTCATGGTGTTCACACAGGTAATTCTCCTTAGCAAGTATTCATACAGGGCTGGTAGGTTTGGGAGAGAAAATGCTGGTATGATCTTGCACAGCGTTGGTATTTTCGTGAGGAGATGTGGGTTCATGGAGATTTTGTTGGTTCTAAGTGTGATATGGACAGAGGAGGTTGGGGCAGAAGAGAGGATGTATGTGCAAGTACTGAGACCATGGGTTAGAGCATCAGCACTCTTTGTATATACAGCAACTGCTCATTTGGTGAGATGAAGCTAGGAACTTGTAAGGAAGGCTGAAAAAAAAAACAATGAGGCAGAATGTTGAAGGAGAGAAGTGTCTAATAATCCTATCTTCTTTTAGAGGTTATTGATTGATTTATTTTTCTGTAGTTAAAATCTGATTAATTTAAACTTAATAGAAAAGTGTTTGGGTGGTAAGTGGGAGGTCTGTTCTCATTCTTTGATTCTGCTTCAGGAATGCCTGCCTCCTTAACCTTTCCTAGATCCATCTACTCTGGTCATTATTAAAGTGGATGTTGGGGGCTGCAGCTGTCACCCAGACGTAGAATGCCTGGGTGATATTATCACTACCTTGGGGTCCATTCCCAGCATAGAGAAAGTCAACTTGAAGATTCACACCAGAAAAGTCAGTGGTCTGAAGTGGATATCAAAGGTGAGTGGGGCTGTAGTGGGAGTGTTTATCCTTTTCCTCAGTTTCCTCCCCTTGCTATTGATTGACAATCTTTCAGGCTGGTGATTCCTACTCTTTGGGTCCTAGACAGCTGAGGCAGATGACAGCATTCTTCCACAAAGTACTCACTGTTAGTCTGGGAAAAACTAGCTTTTGGGAAGGGTCTGTGTGGCTTTGGTTTCCCCTTAGGGATACAGAACATTGATTTTTGAAATCCCTGGCTAGTCAACTGATGAGAAGTTCCTGGTGGCATTGGAAGTCAATGAGAAGCAACTTTTCTCTGACTCGAGTGCTTGGGGCTACAAAAGAGACAACTGATTCCGTATCATCTCACATTGATTCGAAAGACACAGGCCTAAGGAAAGCATGCCTGGCTGCCCATGAGGTCCAAGAAGAGCCTAACCCAAGGAGAGCTCTTGATACATCAGAATGTAAATAATTTACTCCAGTCACTCATTCAGCAGGGCTGGGGAGGGAAGATTAATGGGCAATCTGAAAGAAAGTCCAGTTAAATCTGCGGCCACCCTCATGTCATAGAAGCAAGAGCTGACTTCATTTAAACAAAGGACGACTCCCCATCTAGCCGGGACCAGAGACCACACAGTGGCTGAGAACTGCCTGCCCATGCAGGGGCTTGCTCTCCCATGTACTGAGCCAAAGGAGACATGCTTGTGGAGGGGAGGTCATCCAATTATTTGTTAGAAGCTTTCAGAAAGGAATGAACTTAAAACAAGTCTTAAGTGTTACCAGTGACAAATATTTAATGTCACCTCTATGATTTATGGCACTTCTGTCTCCCATTTGAAAGCTTTTAGTTCAGTGGCAAAGATTACCAGGGACCTTGCCTATTGAGTTGAGACTCTTTTCCTTGTCTGGGTCAGCACCACCTGGGAAGGGGGCACAAGGCAAATTTCCTGACTGCACAGCATCCTTTGTGGATGGCCCACAGAGGCCAATCCAAGGTGTAACTTGTGCTTCCAGCATCTGCTCAGTGGGTGTCTTGTGCTCCACATCTGTGCTGTGGGGCTGCATGCGAGAAATGCTGAGGCCAGGCCATACAGAAGTTGCAGAACCACAGGGTGGCCATATTCACCAGTACTCTGGAGGCCCAGCACACCTGTTGTGTTGGGATAGCTGTCCAGAATAAATGGTGAGCCTCACCATGCATGAGGGCCACCTCAGTTCTTTTGATGTGTACATTTTGATGATGAGAGCCCAACTGGCTTGACCATAGGATACAGGGACTCCTGAAAGAATGCAAAGCTGCTTGCCACTGAGTCCTGGGTACCATGCTGTGATGTCACCCCGAGACTTCCCCAGCTTCTGAGCATTTGAGATCCTATCTGCGGCTAGTGGCCTGCTGTCATCATTTGCCCTTGGGGCTGTGGGGTTGCAATCTGGAATGGCTTTCTCCATATTACTCCAAGAGATGGATCGTGACTCATTCAAGTCTCTGACCATGTAAACTAGGAATCTGGGATGCATTCCTTTTTCCATGTGACGAAAGTATTCTCTAGCAGTCATTGTGTGCTTCAGACAGGCAGGCACAACTCTGTGCATTTTGGGTGCATCATTTCATGAACCTTCACAGAGCCTCTGGGAGGTATGTGAATAATTCTAGTTTACAGAAAGGAAAAGTAAGGCACTGAGATATTTATTCAAGGGGACACAGCTAGCAAATGCAAGGTAAGGTCCCAACCAAGGCTACATTAATGCAACCATTACATATTTTTTCCTTCCCTACTAGGAAACTGTAGGTACTTTTTTTGCCTTCAAGTTCAAACCCAACTGCTAGATATTCCCAAAGGATGAATTCAGGAAGTCCATTTCAGAACTCGGTCCATCTATAAAGTCTTCCTTTCTAAATGCAGGACTGATGGTTTTTAAAGGACAATTGGCAGCACATTCCCTATGGACAAGACTCTGCTTCTTTGAGAGGCCACGCTGTTCTCTCATAGGTGTCTCCTGCCCATCTCTGGAAGGATATCTGGGCTACTGAGCAAGGTTACAAGCATAGCCTGTTTGCTTCTAAAGGCTTTCTAATGGGAAGAAACCAGGTCAGGCCCAGTCTGACTGTGCTGCCTTCTCCTGGCTGCCTTGAAATAAAGTGAGCAACAAGAGCCAGAGCCACTGTGGGGAGTGAGTGGGCAAAGAGGGGCACAGAGGCCTGGATACATACAGAGAAACCTGTGCTCTGATTCAGTGACTGTGGACAGAGAAGTCTGTCCATGGGTTGGAAGGGATGTACAAGACATGTGTAATGTTATTTTGTGGAAGGCACTTTGAGCATCTGTAGATGGTTGTATACAAGGGGCTCCTCAAACTTGTATCTTACGGTATAACTTGAATGTTTCTACATGTGTGCATGTGCTTGTGGGTATGCACGTATATGTGCACGTGTGTGTGTGTATGTATGTGTGTGTGCTCATGTGTGCCTATGTGTGTGACCTGTGATGCCTTCGCTTACTGAAGGAACCTGCCCCATGATACCTCTGCGCTCTCATAAAAGTCTCATAAAATTGTATTATTTTAAATAAAGAGCACTGACTTTCATATAACTAAAAGGAAGGTAAAGTGAATCTGAAGAAGGCTTCACACTCAAAACTAGCTCCCAACAGTCCCACTTTGAGGCAGAAGTATTTTAGGAATCACTAAGAAAGAGGAATTTGTTTTTCTCTCCCTGAAATGGCTTCAGAGTAGCATATTTTCATTTTTTTTTTCTAAAAGCTTGCCTTTATTCTTGAAAACGAACTTAGCTAGATTTTCTTGCTTCTGGCTTTACTTCTCTCAGAATTTTTGAGTTGTTGTTGTTGTTTTTTTTTGTGGGCTCTGCTGATGACTTCTACTCTGATTAAATTTGAAGACTCTGATTTTCTCTCTTGGGCTGAAACATTACATCCTGCCAGTGTATGTAGGGATCATATCTCTCCCCTTGAAGTCAATTACTGAGGTGACAGCTTGATGCCAATGATTTCCTGGCATGGCACTTATTTTCTATACATGTTGAATGTGTTTAACCTGCAGATTTTTGTTTCAGGTTCATTATTATTATTGTTGTTGTTATTGTTATTATTATTATTATTATTAACAAAAGTGCAGAGACTGAAAACATGGCCTAATGCTCCTGCGCAAGCACCCTCCCCCTGACCTGACAGTTTTATATTGTTCACTCTGAAGCAGAGTTTCACTAAGTCATCTAGGTTGACCTCTTTGAGTCCTTGTTCTTCAGCTTCCCGAGGATCTGGGTATATACCAGCCTATGATTCCAGATCCACCTCTCAGGTTTCTTGTTTGTTTGTTTGTTTGTTTGTTTGTTTTTGAGGGACATCTTAAGTGTGGTAGATTGCTGAGGTTTTTCTTTCCCACTTAGGGGACTCTTCATTTTCAGAGGCCCAGTTGACTTTATGATGGGTCTCTGGTAGCCTCTATGTTGATTGGTCACTCTGCAAGTGTTTTAATCCGTTGTCTCTCCTGTTCCTTGAGTCAAGTCCCTCCTCTGTGCCATCAACTTAGCACCGACATAGTGACTTGTCTCTAAGTATTGTTAGATCCAGAAGTATTGTTCTGAGCCTCTGTTTTCTTCATTCCCCTTTTGTTTTACTCTCTCCTTTTTCATCCAGAATAGAAACCATAGTTTGATAAACTTTGTATTTTGTAGATTATGTGTGCTTCTCAGGATTTCTTCCTGTTTGTTCCTTTGCTTTGGGTCTGATTTTTATGATGTAGACTACTCATTCCATCACTTTCTTATCTACTGCTTAAAGTGTATGCAGAATTTCCATATCATTTCTTTCCCTTTAAAATGTTTTTAGATATATTAATTTTATAATTCTATGTGTATTGTACTCTGTGTGTGAACATAGTATCTATAAAGGCTATAAAAAGGCATTGGATCCCATGAAACTGGAGTTACAGGTGCTTGGGAGCCACTGTGAGTGTGAGTGTACTGGGAAGTGAACCCAGGTCCTCTGCAAGAGCCATGAGTGCTCTTAACCATGGAGTATCCATCCAGCCCTCATTTTATTTCATCTTATTCATTTTAGTATACACATTTATCTACTGCAACTTCTTTCTCTCTAATCTGTATTTTTAATCCTGTGTTCATTACCATCCATTTTTCTGTATTCTGAGTCTATGAGCACAAGGTCAGGGAAGTCAGAGAAGAGGAAATGAGCCTTTATCGGAGAACTTGGAACTTGCTGAGATCTTGCAAATGGCTCAGGCCAAATGCTGTCCATATAGTCAGTCTGTCGGTCTCTTGGTTCCATCTCAGAACACATCTTCTTATTTATAAATTTGTAATATGCTAGGCAAACCTCTGTCTACTTTTGCTCTATTCATATATTTATGTCATTTTGCCATATTGTTTTAATGTCATAGTTTATACCAATGAATATTTTATGTGCTGTTTGATATAAATGTTATATAGCATATGAAAGAAGACACACTGCAATGTATTATATGTGGTATTATATCAATACATTAACTTATTATATGTGTATATATGTGTGAGTGTTAATATACGTAGGGTAATCCATGTTTTTATGCTAGGTTTTTCTCTCTCCTTTCTTTCTCCATCTTTTTGTGTTTGTGTTTATATTTTCTGACAAAACTCTAGTATCGTTGATTATGTCAAAAAGCCTTTGCATTCCTATTGAATCTGATTAACTTTCAAAATAATATGAGAATGAACATGATAGACCTTATAATCAAGGACTAGCACACATCCCCCCTTGGTTAATTAACTTTGTGTGTACACCATGCACTAATTTTGAAATTTCTAAGCCCTTGTAAAAATTAACCTTTGTCTTTATTTTATCTGTTTGATTGCTGGTGGTCAAGAATCAAAATGGTGGGTTTTTAAAATTATTATTAACAAATGGTAGTTTTTATAATTATATAGTTGCCCCTTTTGAGTTTTGAAGGGGGAAGGATGAACTTATTGTTTCTAATAATTTTGTCTCTTTTATTAACATGTATATTTACTTCTTAATGGGTTTGAGGGCTATCTGCAGTGGGAGTCTCTTCTAGAACAATGCTGTGCTGGTCCCACAGCCAGTTTCTCTCCTGTGCTCAGTAGCTCCCCAGAGCGATGCACATCCAGCCCCACTTGCTTACCATGAGCTATTGGCAGGCCTCAGGTGCTGAATGCCCCAAGCTGACCTGGCTTTCCCGGTTCCAGGCTTCAGGTTGGATCCAGGCACTAACTTTGATTTCCTCTCAATGCATTTCGTGTTTCTATCCAGAAGTGTGCTTCTCTGCTGATATTAAAGCCAAGATGAGTCTGGAACTCCCAGCATCCGGATTGGCTTTTGCCAGGACACTCACCACAGCCCCGTGGAAACATTGCCCAGACGTGCTCTGCAGGCTCTGGCAGATGCTTGCTTGCTGGCTTCCTGGCTCTTTCAGGGATTTTCTCAGGTTCACATTGACTCACCGGAGATTAGCCCTGCTGCCTCCCCTTGCCTTGCCGGGAGGGCCTCTTCCCACCTCTGCTGTGCACAGTCGCGGGAAGTCTTGTTCAAATGCTTGCTTCTCGTTCAGCAGGTCCAGGATGGAGCCTCAGAGATTGAATTTTTCCACAAGGTCTCCATAGTCTCTGCTTTTAGTGGGAAAGCATGGTCTACAGGAAGATTTGATTTTTACTCTGCTCTAACAAATGAATTACTAATGGCAGGATACAGGGGGACATAACAGCCAATGAGAAAAGGGCTGGGCAAGGCCAGGGTTTTCTCTACTCCTTATCAGATATGTGCTCATCTACTTGGTTTGCACCTACTGGGAAGCTGGAAAACTCTGTTGTCATAATGGAAATACCTGGCCTGAAGTAAAGGTGTCTTCATCAGTGATTAAACACCCATCAGCATTTTCTAGGTAGTGTATTTGCCACGAAAGCAACAGCATTAGCAAGTAGCCAAAAAGCCAAAGTCAGAAGTCATAGCTCTATAGTGCTTAAATGTACACCGTAATAAATGATAGACATCTGACTTTTCACTCAGTTTGATAAGACTTGGCCAGCAATGCTCTGTTTTCTAAATGGGTCATGTGGAAGGATGTTCACTGTGCTTCTGTAGCTGTCACTGATGTGTTGCAGGTTCTGCGTGAAGCAGGACAGTATGAGCTTTGAGAGTTGATGTTTGTTTCATTTAGTGTACTTCAAGCTTTGAGGAGGAGAAACTCTACATCTAGCTCATTTCATTTAACAGGGAGTTTTGGGTTGGGCAGATTTGAAGTTGGCTGACTTGAAAGCTGGGGAAAGTCTCCCCCCCCCACCCCGCCCCCAGAGGCCAGCTGTCCTGCCCCCTTAGCCAAGGCTGGCTCACATGCTCCTTTCTTTCTAAGCTAGTTCCACTGGCAGAAGGAACTGAGACTGCCACGCTGCTCTGAACAATCCATTCACGAATTAATCCCTAGTCCTCCTAGGAAAGTTAGAGATCAAAATCCAATCAGAGTTCAGCATTCCAGAAGGAGGCGGGGCTCATGCCAATAATATGAGCAGATAAACAGGAAGGGCACCTATGAAATCTTTATGCTAGCAAAGAACTTAATATTTCTCACCTAGGACAGGACACCTTTTGTTTTCTAGCCACCTTAGGCATTGTTTGTATTTTTTTTTTCTGTTTAATTTTTTTTTTTTACAAACAATGGATGTGTAGTCACTGATTAAAACAAAACAAAACAAAACAAAACAAAACAAAACAACCAAAAACCAAAAACCATCTGACAAAGCCTGAGGGAGGAAGGCTTATTTTGGCTCATGGTTTTCGAGCTATCAGTCTGTCAGGGGAAGGGGGATGTGGAAACAGAGAAAAGACAAGATATATCTCCTAAGGTCTTGGTCCCCAGGACCTGCATCTAGCTAGGTCATACCACTCACAATGCCGGCATAGTAAGAATCCTTCAGGAGATTAATGCACTGGATGGGTCAAAGCCCTCAGGCTCTGTGTCTGGCAACTCTATCACAGACACACAGAGAAGTGTACTTTACTAATCTAACAAAACTGACAGGATTGGCCCTCATAGGGTGTGTGTGGGGGAGGGAGAGTAACTTAAGCACGTTGACTTCCCTCCCTATTGGTTCTTGCCTATATCCCAGCAATAAATTGAAGGAGGGTTTAGTGTCAATTGTACCAATTTTAGAGAGTGTATCAGCCTTTACTTTTTGAGACTTGGGGTAACTATAGGGCATTGTCTAAGGAGTGGGGACATTTCCAAAGCCTTTTCCCCCTTGGCATGTCTGGGTCCTTTCAAACCCTGTAATTCAGCTCACATTGAACATACTGACATCCCTCACTTCTTTCTTCACCATACTCTTGAAATCCTTGTCTTGACAAAGTTGAGAGCATACCACTGCAGAAGTGGAGTGCTTACAAGTGCCTTGTATCACCAGAAACACCCACTCCCTCTCTCAGCTACTGAAGGCCATTCCCCAAATCTTTCAGGCAAATATGAAAAGCTTAAGGTCTTTCAGTGCCATATTGTGGAGTCACTAAAATGATGACCCTTTTACTGCGAGCTCTGGGTGAGTCAATAGATTTGTCCATAGATTCCAAAGCTTAGGTATGGCCACATCCAGAGAGATTTAAGGCATGACTTGCTACTTGAATCCAGAATGGTTCGCCTTTGTTCATAGACATTAAAAAATAGAGGGAGGGGGCTTAATAGGACACAGATGTTAGGAAGGGGAAAATGATAAAAATGGAGTGGAGAAAGCTTCATCTGAGGTGGGGGCAGGGGAGGGTCCTACCAAGAGAGTAAAAGGAAGAGGGAAAAAGAACATTAAACATGATTGAAAAAGCCATATGGAGACATATGATTTTATATTTATTTAAATTTACATATTCTATGTGTTTTAAATGAAGTTATATCAGAATGATACTGCTCCTCACAAGAGCCATAAACTATTTAACAAAAAAAAGCCCCATTGCCAGACACAAGAAACTCCCATTGAGCTGTTGGTCTGGGGAGTCCAAGAAACTTCCAAAACAATATAGGCTTTTACCATTGCCCCTGAGTGTTCCCTGGAACTTGATGGTAAGACCCACATACATCAGACATAGGACTCGGGAGAATCTAGCTACAACTGACCTGGCGCCTTCTTCCTGAGGAGTAGCTCTCATAGTATCTAAATGTGCTATGCAAGCCACCAAGAGAGGAAAGGAATCAATAGTCCTACCCACCAGTTGTGACACCTGCAAACCACAGTAATACCAGCACAGTTATCTTGCTGATAACCAAAGGTCACCTAGTTGGACTTAAGGTCTGCCCAGTGGGAGAGAATTCATGATGATATCCATAACCCTCCATAAAGAACACCACCCTTGAAGCTTGAGAGGTGTACTCAGGGGCGAAGAGCATGTGCTGCTATTACAGATGACCCAAGATCAATTCCCAGCACCGTACCTGTAGCTCACAAGTGCCCATAGCTCCAGCTCCAAGGGGCCTGAGGCCATTTCTTCCATGGGCACTTGCAGTCGTGTATACATACCCATACACAGACACACGGGCGGGCATAGAACACACACGGGTGCACATAATTAAAACTAAAAACCAATGTTAGAAAACAACACTGCCCAGGAAGGTGAAAGAAGCAAGGGCTGGCAGTGTTTGTCATGGAAACCTTGGCTGTCTGAGTTTTATGAGAACCCCAGACAACACCATCACTAGCGTTTACAGCCTCCATGACTGCGTTTAGGTGTCAGCCTCTGACACTCTGTGGTAGGTGGGGTGAGCCGAGTCTCCTCTGTGCTTTGTGCTACCTGTCCAGGAGAGCTGTACCACATGGCTAAAATGTCACACAGCTGTCAGTCACGGGAAAGCTGGAGGACATTCTTCCTGTCTGTGCTGATTATCTTGCAATCTCACCACTGTTCTGTCTTTAGTTCTGTTTTTTATTTTATTATACTTTTTGTTTGTTTGTTTGTTTGCCTGTGTTTTGTTTGTTTTGTTTTGTGCAGAAGCTTCTTACCCAGAATTCTTGATGTCCATAATCAAAACCCAGGTGAACTTGCTTAATGGGGGAGAGGAAGTAAGGAACATCCTTAACATGGAATCCAAATGAGACCCCACACTCACATTTTTCCTCAAACCATTTTCCTTGGGAAGCTTGCTGAACCGCAGACCGGACCAGCGAGGGTTATTCTACACAATAACTCTCCACCTTTGATTTGCTTGCTCTTCACGGAGCTCTGATCCTGCCTTCTAAGCTTAAAAAAATGACACAGGTGGATCCAAGGCCAATCGATGCTCAGGCCAGTCCAGTTTGAGATACATCATAGGCCTGAAACCCAGCACAGCAATGAGAGGTCCTGCTGGAATGGATCTTCCTGCAGGGCTCAGTGCAAACCTGTGCTGGTCCTGGTAGATCTGAAACCTCTGATCATCTAGGTGATAAGAACAGAGTATGGCACAGAGATCCATCATCTGCTCAGCTGTCATCTGAGCTCCCAGTTCTAACCAGGCCATGGCTTTGGGTCTAAGACACACTGCCACGTAAGTGATGTGTCAATCCCCACGCTTGACTCTGAACATAAATGACCAATTAAATACTTATTTTCATGATATATTCTAGTGGCTTTGAGAGCTAGTTTCACTCTCTCTGCTTCTAAATGTTGAGAAATCAATGTATTGAAAGAAAAAAAAAAGAATAGCAGTGATATGCAGGGCCAGAATTATGAAATAATCCTGGATTTTTCTCTGGTTCTGGGATGTGACAGTTTGATGTGTGAACTGTCTTGATGTATGTGAAGAACACAGCAACCCACTTTGCTTTCCAAGGAATTTCGAGGTTGTTCCCTTCTTTCTCATCCAACATGTGTATCTTTGCTTCATGACCCCTAAAGTTCTTGGGGGAATTCCTGACCTCTGGTATTATGTGCTGAGCAAAGGAAGATGGTCGGCATTACCCACCCCCCACACACACCCACACTAGCAGTGCTATACAAACAAGTTGAGTTGTAGTCGAGAGACCAGCAAAGGTCTTGTTTACAATCAGCCACACTATAAAGTGGTGTGCCCAGCCTCATAATGTTGCTGAATATATGGGATAGGCCATCAGTATATCTAGAACGTACCTGTGTGGCCAAAGACACCTGTGACTTTGTAACATTCTTCCTGTTTTATTAAACAAAAGAGGAGTGAGGCTTGGTGAAGGGTGCACAACTAGAACATGATTGGTTGATTGAGCCAAACTCTTAAGGCTGTATATTTAAGCAAGGTCCCCATGTTGCCTTTTGCTCGTTATTTTTGGCAAACTGTACATTTTAAAGATGGGATGTCTATACACACTACTGTGGTGGTAGAGATGATGTGCTCCTACCTCACTGCATTATTGAAATGGAGCAGGCATCATTCTGGGCACCCATAATCTATCTGCTCCTTGAATCCATAGGTGCGTGCTCTGTGTGCCTCAGGGAATGTCAAAGATCTCTCCTGCTTATAGGCATTTACTTGTCAGAGTTGAGACAGGAGCCAGGGTTTTCCTCATGCTGAGCCTCTGTTCCTAGCTATCCCCAGTCTCTCCTCTCCACTCTCCTTTACACACATGTTCATCTCCTGGTATCCAAGTTGATCATGGACATTTTCCATCTTTGTTACAGAGTAAAACTTCCTCATGGAGCATTTTTTTTTTATTTCATGAAAAGCAGTATTATATACTATCCACAAGAAAATTCATGTCTTGTACAATTAAAAAGAAATAGACACTAAAAGAAGGCTGAAGAAAAATTTATTTGTGTCTTGGGCTATCATCATAAAATACCACAGACCTGATGGCTCAAGCAAGAGAAGATTTATTTCTACTCCTTCTGGGGTCTGGAAGTCTGAGATCATCATGTCACCAGGTTGGGGTTCTCTTGAGGCTGGCCTTTTAGGCTTGCACACATTGCCTTCTCCCTGTATCCTCACAGGAACTTTGCTCTGGGCAGGGAGTCTCTCATCTGCCCTAATCTTAAAAGAATTGGATTCTCTTAAAGTTCTGGAGAGATTGGATTAGGGTCCATTTTAGGGACCTTCCTTTAACGCAATTGCTCCCTTAAAGATCAAAATCAACTGCATTCTGAGGTATGGAGGGTTAAGACTTCAGCATATGGGTTTTGAGCCAACCCCATTCAGCCCACAAGAACAAGGAGACTAAAGGGAAGCTTATCAAGCATGCACTGGCTCCTGCTGTCTGCTGTCCTGAGGCATTCCTTGATTAGTAGGTGGGCTTCTCCCTTTATCTCCATTTCTTCATCTGACATGTGTCTCCTGTACATCTGAGTCTGAGTTTCCCTTTTATGTAAAGATATCAGTTATATTGGATTAAGACCCATTCTGACACACCCTGCTCAGGACTTCATTAAGGGAGTTGCAGTTTCCAGTCTTCCACAGTCACCATCATTAGAGCCTACACTGACTGCTCTTTCTTTTAGGATCCTCTTCACATGGTAAGAGAAACCCCATTGTCAGAAACTTTAAGAGAAGGGGTTGGGGGGAAGAGACCTGGTCTTAATTTGGTTGCCTCTGAAAGACTCTACCTGTGTATGGCACTACACTGCAAGGGACTGGGTTTCAATGTGTCTTTTGGGGAGGGGATACAATTCAACCCAAAACAGAGAATGTGATTTGGGAGATTGAAATGGGATATTTAGGGAGAATGGATTTAATGCATCTTGCTTTAGCTCTTAAGCTAGAGAGGGCAGCATTTCATAACCATGGCAACAGTCACAAACAGGAAATGACCTGGACCTCCAGCCTATTCCTGAAGGTCAGTGGATGCTGTGGTATGAGAATGCTCCAAAGCCTAAGAGAATAGTGGAAGGTACCATGGACCTTTTGGGGGTGGGTCCTAGTTCTTAGTGCATCAGGGACTTGCCTTTACAAGGGTCTCCCCTCTTTTCTCCTCTCCTCTCTAGTCTTTCTCTAATTTCTCACAACAAGGCTCTGCCATGTTATCATGCCAAAAGGAACCAAGATAAAAGGACAGTGCAGGTTATAGTGACAGTTTTGGAAGTGTGAGAGTTGTAAGTAAGGGGCAACTTATAGAATGGCCACCTTTGATGTAGATGTGGGAGTGGAGGTTTGTGAGTGACAGAGAACTGAGAGCCCCCATAAGGCCACTCTATTGTGAAGCCTCCAGGAGTTGAGGATGAGACATACAAGGGAATATGGATTTTCTGGAGTGATCATTTAATAAGTACTGGAAGTGACAGCTAGGTAGATCTATATAGGATCTCAAACTTATGAATATTTAACTTATGATTTTGACTTTAAAGTGGGACAAAAGCATACTTATATACCACAAAATGGAATAAATTACATACGCTCCACAACACTTCATTACAAAATGGGGCTTGTATAAGATGGCACATCTTTTACTTACTTGCTTTATATATATGTGCATCTTTTAACACATCTTATACTTACTTGCTTTATATATATATGTGCATCAATGTATGTGAGTGTGTACCCCCATGGCATGCAGTAGAGGTTAGAGGACAACTTAGAGTTGGATCTCTCCTTCCATCATGCGATTCTGGGGAAATGGAACTCAGGTCATCCATGGTGACCCACTGAGCCAATTTGTCCATGTAAGATTATTTAGCTCATCTGTAGACCAATGTGAGTGTTCTGATCAATCTTAAAGCAGGTGAAACTAAGCAGGGCGTAGCTCTTTTGGAGGCTGGTTATATGAAATGCTGTTATGACATATGGCATTTTTTCAACATATGATGGTTCACTGGCCTTTGTAAGTTGGGGACTATTGCCTTGAACCGCTTTGGTGAATATAAGTGGATGTGGAACAGATATTTTGATATGTGCTTTTTGTTGGGATGCAGGGCACCAAGGACACAGAGTCAGCAATCTAGTTGCTGAGTTTATATGTTATGCTGAGGTCTCTGAGGGAAAGCACCGTGAAGAAAAGAGGGCCTGAGACTAGCCTTGAGGAATCAGGACAAGGCTGCATAAAGCACAGAGAAGGAAACCTGAGATGGGGTCATGGGACAGCCTTATCATAAACACTGGAGGCAGTACCCTGAGAAGGAGCATTTGCTTATTGTGCCATCAGAGCTGAGGAATGAACGCAGCTGCCTGCAGGTTACTAGTGACCTTAGAGTATCTCCTATGGAGAATGAATACTTCACCTTAGTGTTGAGAAGGACTAGAACAAACATGCGTGCAGTGTTCAGTCTACTGGAGATGAGGGCAGCTGGAGGAGGGAATGAGACCAGGGTACAGTGTCTAACTTCAAGGACAAGATGGGCTTAACCATTTTCAATGAAACTATTGCACCAGGGAGAGTGAGGTTGATAAAGGAAAGCAAAGGAATCATTAAAACTCGTGTGTGTGTGTGTGTGTGTGTGTGTGTGTGTGTGCTTGTGTGTACGCGAATGCATGCATGCACACGAACATTCTTGCTCAGAGGTGGAAGGCATTTGTCTGTGGCCTCACCATAAGGATGCACTTTGATACATATCTTCTATTTCAAGTGGGCTTAAAAACAGCATGGCTTGTGCTGGGCAAGATGGAGAAAGCACCCCCTGCATCCCAGCCTGGCTTACTTTGCTGTCATACAGCCTAAAGTCTTCCAATTCTGTTGTAGACAGAGACACAGTTGGTATTCATCCCCCAGAAGACGAATTAATTTTAAAATAGATTTCATTTTAGATCTAGAGACTATTATACTATCAGTTCACTAGAAATAGCTTGTGGCTCTCCGGGTTCATTGGAGTCTTACCAGCAGGATTCATGTTTCCAGAATGGCTGTGGCCTGCACGGATATCTGACATACACTCCATCCCTGGGTTACCTGATTAAAAATGCCACATCCTACAAAGGAACAGTTCTTAGGGTGCAGGGGTCTCAGAGCATCAGAATCTTCAGATAAAAAAAAAAAACCTGTCATGGCAAAATGAAATTTAGAATCTTAGAGATGGCACCACGCTGGGAAATTTGCATTCTATCAGGGGCAGGACTAAGCCAACAGGGATAATTGACAGCTGCGGGGATGGTTCAAGCAGTCCTAGGGAGTGATGTTAGAAAATATAATAAACATTTTCCAAACCTCAGAGCTTTTATTGTCATTCTATTTGCATAGACCATCAGTGCGTAAGTCTTTCTTGATATGCTTCGGTCCCCAGATGCTGACCCCCATCCCCCTAAAGCACTCAGAGCAGCCATTGTGTCAGATGCATTTATAGAAAGTCCCTCATTTTACCTGGAGAAGGTAAATGGCCGGGAGTACAGCCTAAGCATTAGAGGGTTTGTCAGACAGTCTAGGTTCAATGACTGGTTTGGAAAAACAGGAAAGGGCAAGTTGGTTGTTTAACCATTGTTTATACTATGGCTAAGTAGCAGAGTTTGGAGATAAAGCTGGGAAGATGACTTTGGGGTCTTAATACTGAACCTCCTAATTTTACTACATAGAAATGAAGGGATTTTAGCTTTTCTTCCCAGAAAACGGAAATATCTAATTAGAGGTGGATGATGAATACACTAATAACTTTCTCTAGGTTGAGTTTGTTCAGTAAATTGGGAAAGTCTTGGAGTTTAAGAAAATAAAGAGATAATACAGAGGTTTAGAGGAGCAGCTGGCATGGCTGCATCTCCGTCTGGAGAGCTGGAGGATTGGTTCTCTTGTGTGACCGAGGTGCCTACAGAGGAACACCGAGATTGGGGGAAGGGCGAGGCAAAGTCACTGCCAGGCTAGGGGGATGAGCAACAGGAAGACGAGACGATTCAGATAAATACTTGAAAGTCCCTGTCAGAGAACAAGGTGCTAAAGAGACTAGTTACTTAGTTATGGCTCCAAACATGGGTGGGCAAAATGATGGCTGTTGTTAGCCACGGGAAATGGCAGGTCACGAAGAAGAACTGATTTGGGGGAAAGTAAACGGATGAATTTGTCATTAAGTGCACATAAACTAGGCCTGAAGGGTTGGCTCAGCAGTTAACAGGACTGGTTGGCCTTCCAGGAGACACAGGTTCACTATACAGCACCCATATAATGATTCACAACCATCTGATACTCCAGCCCCAGGGGATCGGTCGTCTTTGGGCATTGCACACATGTGATACATGTGTCTACATGCAGACAAAACATCCATACACATAAAATAATAAAAACACATATGTATGTTTGCTTATCTATCTATCTATCTATCTATCTATCTATCTATCTATCTATCTATCTACCTATCTGTCTGTCTATCTATCTATCATCTATCTATCTACTTATCCTGAAACTGTCAAATCTAAGTGGAGATAGGATGTTATTCAAAGGTGGCCTCCTTGATTCCTTAGCCACACGTTAGTCTTGGTTCTGTCCTGTCCTGTTCTGCCGGGCTCTCTGGCCTTCCCTGCTCTCTGCCCTGCCCCGCTCTCTGCTCTACTCTGTTCTAGTCATCTTACTTCATTCATCCATTTGGCTTCTTTACAGCAAGCATTATTTTGGTTCCCTTTCAGGTAAATTTGGAGTCAGGCAGTGTGGATCTTGCAGTGGTGTTCATGAAGGCTGTTATGGCTACTCTGTAAGTTCTTTGCATTCTCCAATGAATGCTAACATTAGCTTGTCAGTTTCCATATGAAACATTCCTGGGAGTCTGGGAATGGTGCCACAGGCGTCTAATCCCAGCACTTGGGACCCAAGGACAGGAGAATTGTAAGTTCATGTGTGAATGTGGCCTGGATTGCACATGGAGATCTTGTCTTAAAACCTAAAAGCAAGCACCCAAGCAAGCAAGCAAGCAAGCAAGCAAGCAACCAACCAACCAACCAACCAACCAACCAACCAACCAAATGATCAAACCCCAAACCCACTAGATTTTCTTTGGGACTACATTGACTCTATACAACGTTTTTGGGAAGAAACAATGTTTTAGCCAGGTTGAGCATTATGAGCCCCAAATAATGTTTATTTCTCTATTTATTTGTAAACATTTTATATTTTTCAATTTTTAAAAGACCCTATGTAAGATTTATCTCAAATGTTCTGAATTCTTGATGGTATTGTAAGTGTTATTGTTTTTTATAAGTATTAATCTCTGACTTTTGCTTTGTTTCTGGTGAGCAGAAACACTTGTAGTTTACTCTTTTGGTTTTATTTGCTGCAAGCTTGGTAAATTCACATACTGATGGTTTGGGGATTTTTGTCACCTTTTAAAAAAATGATCATACTATCTGTGAATAAAGATATATTCATATTTTCCTTTAAAAATGTGTTGGGCTATCACCTCATCTCCTTCCTTAGTGGGTACAGAGTAAACATTAAAATCTGAACTTGATTTCATGTTTTTGGTGTGCAAAGTACCAATTAGATAGTTGAGCTACCTGCATATCAGCACAAACATCTGTCACATGGATGAAAAAAAAAGAAAGAGAAAAAGAAAGGGTTGATGTGAGGAAAAGGAGAGAGCTTAAGCAAGGTGGCTACAGAGAGAGAAAATAATACAGATAAGGAGCTGGAAGGAGACTGGAGGGTTGGGGATATGAAAAGTTACAGAAAGGTAAAAGTACATACGTCTATGGAGATTATTCGGTGCATATGGCACAAAGGTGTGTGTGTGTGTGTGTGTGTGTGTGTGTGTGTGTGTGTGTGTGGTGTTGGTGTGCAGAATAGTGTATGCAGCATGCACATGAATGTAGTGAGATGCTCCAGAGGCTGGAGCAGAACCTTGCTTTCCCCTTTATCATTCTCTCCCATATTCCCTGAGACAGGCTTCTCACTGAACTGGGAGCTCTCCATTGGGTTAGCTGCCTGCCCAGTGAGAGCTGCAGATCTGCCTGCCTCCCTGCCCATACTGGGGTGTAAGCACACAACCATGCTCAGTACTTTTGTGGGTGCTGCAAAGGCAGACCAGCCCCTCACACTTGCAGAGTGAGTGCTATAGTCACCTGGCCTCTCGCTAATTCAGGAAGGTCTGTGTTTTCATTCCTTCTTTGTGCGTGCGCGCGTGTGTGTGTGTGTGTGTGTGTGTGTGTGTGTGTGTGTGTGTGTGCTAGGATTGTCCACAAGTGCTCCCATATTCCACTACCAAGCCACACTCCTACTCAGATGTTTATTTCTTAAATCATTCATTGGAAGAGTACTGATCCTGATAGAAAAAAAGTATACATTACAACTAACGAAAACAAATAAAAATTGTTTTACTTTTAAATGCTTGCCAAAGGTGAGCCATTAATATTGATGAATATTTGCCTCAAAATGTATCTGTATATTTTGCAAATACAAGTGGAGCATGGTGATTTACATGTTGATATGAAATCTGAATGTTTTCATGTGGCAATCTATTAAGGATACCTTCTTTGTGAATTAATTGTATTTTAAATAGCTGAAAGGAATGGTAGTTGTAGTAGGGGTATCATAAATATTTAAGCTATGTCTTAGCAGTCGTTTGTGATTTTTATGCCTTATGCAGTTTACTCTTGTGGGCACACAAACACTGGATTGTTTCCTTAGCTTAAATATCAGCCACAGAATTTCTAGACCCCAGGAGGAACACAGGGTGTCATCTTTGCTTCCTGAAAGCTAGCCCAATTTGAATTCTGCCAGAGGAACTACACAGCTGGCAACTTTATCACTGGATGTATCCCTTCCATATTTTTATCAGCTAGACAGGTAGAAAGTGGTAGTGTAGTGTACTTTAATTTACTTTTGATTACTAATTACACTAAAGTTTTCAAGATATATATCGGACATTTCTATTTCTTCCTTGCCATGCCTTTAATTTTGTCTGCTAATCTTCTATTCAAGGCATTTTGAATTCTGGGGCTGTGGCTCCCTTGTTGTCTAAGGTGCCTTTTCCTTTGCATGAATAAAACAGAGCAAAGTCTGTTGGCTTTTTGTTCTGTTCCACACATATTTATTTCCATAGCTCATATCATGCTATCTCTTATATTTCTTTGGACTCTTAACAAAGAGCTTTGGGTAAGAGATGAAGAATGGGTTCTTTGAAGGAAGGTGCTGAGCTAGAATACATAGAGCAGAGAGTTTCAAGGCCTGGTCCCTGCTGAGGGAGAAGGAGGAGCAGGATCATGCAACAAAAACAGGGAATCTGTGATGCTCATGAATGAATCTTTGCTGGTCTTCACAGAATTCTGGAGCAGAGGTAGTTGTTTGTCTGGGCTAGAAACCTGTGGCCCTTTCACATTGCCTTATTCAGCCAATGGGTGAGTATGTTAAATTAAAATACAGAACACATGGTACACTAAAATTCCAATAAATATTGAAGACTTATTTTAAAAATATATGTGGTTGTAATAAGATACAAAGGTCAGCAAAGTCAGTAACTCCAGCACTTGGGAGGTTGAATCGGAAGGACCTTGAGTTTGAGGCCAGCCTGGACTACAAAGCAAGATATTGTCAAGAACATAACAACAAAAAGAAAAGAGACAAAAAAGGAAAGAAAGAAAGGAAGGAAGAAAGAGAGAAAAGAAGGAAGGAAGGAAGAGAGAGAGAGAGAGAGAGAGAGAGAGAGAGAGAGAGAGAGAGAGAGAGATCCATTTCTTGCCTAAAAGCAGTTGTCCTGGGTGTGGTGATTTATTGAGAAATATCTCACAGTTTCAGGAGGTTTAAGAGCTGAGGCCCTGTGGGTGGAAGTACATCTCTGGAGGAGGGCTTTGAGAGTTTAAATTTTCAACCCACTTCCAGTTCTGGCTCTTTCTTCTTCCTGCTCAGCGTTCAAGAGGCAAGTACCCAGCTCCCTGGTCCAGCTGCCATGCCTGCTTCTTCTTCCCATGCCCCTGCCATGATGGACTCGTATCCACCTGGAGCCACAAGCCAGAATAAACTTGGTCATAATGCTCTATCACAGCAACCAAAAAGTAACTAGGCACTGGGTCTGGGCTGCCTGGAAAATGGTGATCTTAGCCAAAGAGGCTCTGTCCAGTGACCTGGAAGGAGCAGACAGCTGGAAGAGCCTGAGCACCACATTCCCAGAGTCAGAACTGCAGGTCTTCTCTGTGAGGGCCTTGGACGGCAGCAATGCTAGGAACAGGACAGTAGTCATGAGAATGAACTGAGAGTCCAAATTCATTGTCAATTAACTAACAATGAAAGAACGCAACATTGGAAAGCCAAGGAGTTATTGGAATTTTAAAGAAAGTATTTGTGTGTGTGTGTGTGTGTGTGTGTGTGTGTGTGTGTGTGTGTGTGTGTGTGTATGTGTGTGTATTCATCTTTTGGATTCTCTCCTTCCATCATGTGGGCCCTGGGATGAGAGCTCAGATAGTTAGGCTTGATTGCAAAAGCCTTTTACCCAATGAACTATCTTGCTGGCCCAAGTCAAAGAGTTCTTGACGATAGGACAGAGAAAGTGGTGAAGACATGCAGTTTTTAAAGAGTGAATGGGTGGGGGAGTAGCTGGGGAGATGGCTCAGCCGCTAAGAGCACTGGCTGTTTCTAAAGGAGTCCTGAGTTCATTTCCCATAGCACTCATACAGCAGCGTGTAATCAACAGCAGTTCCAGGGCCAGGGGATCCAGTGCCCTCTTCTGGCTTGTCTTTGGCACCACACACTCAGGTGGTGCCCAGACATATAAGTAGGCAATACACAGAACATGAAGTAGTTAGGAAAACGTTTTATTTTTTCCTTCCTTCCTTCCTTCTTTCCTTCCTTCCCTCCTTCCTTCCTTCTTTCTTTCCTTCTTTCCTTCCTTCCTCCCTCCCTCCCTTCTTTCCTTCCTTCCTTCCTTCCTCCCTCCATCCCCCCTCTCTTCCTTCTTTCCTTCCTTCCTTCCTTCCTTTCTCCCTTCCCCCTTCCTCCCTCCCTCCCTTCTTTCCTTTCTTCCTCCCTCCCTTCTTTCCTTCCTTCTTTCCTTTTTTCCTCTCTCCCTCCCATCCTTGATTTCTATTCCAACCTCCAAGAAAACAGTGCAAACACTAACACTAAAAAAGAGTTGTGTCCAGAAGGTTTGTCATGCTTGGAGTAGAGTAAGATGGAATGGAAGATTCTGTGATGACAGACAGAGAAACTAAGAGTGACTTTCAATGGCATAGATGAGCTTTGCCAATCTTCTGGAAAGACAGGACGTGAACAGGAAAACCACAATCCTGATGTAGGACGAGAGACAGTGTTGGATGAGGGGCTCTTTGTTAGTCTCAACCTTTCCAGGAAAGCAAGCCTCCCAGGCATCTGCTGAGCTTGAGGGATGAATGGCTAGATTAGGGCTCAGGAGACCCAGGAATGGCTCCACTTCAGCAAGCAGGGTGGGAGCTGGAGTTTGCAAAAGCCAAGCTTCGCTTCAGCATGATTCACTGTATCTCATGATACTAACACAAAGGACACATAGAAGGAGTTCTCTGGTTAGAAGGAGCTTATAATCACATGACATTAAATGACATTGTGCCATCCAGACAAAACCAGGCAAGTATCAGGTCTGAGAGAGACAAAGACTGCTGAGGTGAGAATCTGAGAGACACTCTTCATTGTCAGAAGATGCTAGCTGGACTTTCATAGCTCTTAGATGAGAGGGATAAATAGTTGGAGGAATATTACCTTTTGACAACTAGGGTTTGGCTAGACCCCTTAAGCTTATCTGTTCCACAGATAAACTCTGACCACCTTTGGTGATGTCATTTCAATCCTGACTAAATCTGTAGGTGCCCTGAGTCATCCAGACATCCTTGGTGGAAACTTACTGCTGTCTTGAATGAGGATTAGCAGACAGGAGTCCTTATTCCTTTATTCCCAGAAGAATGAATAAGACTTTTAAGTGTTCCAGAAAAGGGGGCAATGGGAAGTTCAAGATGGCAAGTGGGCTATTGGCTTGGGAGTGCTCATTTGCTCAGCAATGGAACAGTATGAAGAGAAGTTTGAAGAGGTCCCTGGGCTGCCAGGGTCTCCCTGGGCTGCAGCCATTTGTCTCCGCATTCATGAATAGAGAATGAGAGCAGAGAAGCAATTGAACCTAATGAGCTGAGGAAGCTCTGTGAGACTGAGTGCTTCCCAGCCTGGGTGTTCTGTAACCACCTCGGAAGAGGAAGAAAGATGGGATGCTATTGTTTGCTTGTTTTGACTAGTGTTACCTGCTTCTATCTCTGCTTCCATATAAGGGACTTTGGATAGCTCTTGTCCTAATGTGCCAGCCTAATCTTCCCGAATTGCACCTTCATTGCAATAGTTTTCCTGCTCAAATCTCCTGAATGGCTCCCAACTTCCCTCTATAAATTCTTCCCATTTACAAAATTGCCACCATCTCTGTGGTGTTGCCTCTTGTGCCTACTGTATTCCCATTTAAGCTCTGAAGTACACAGAGTCCCCTGGCTAAGCTGTCCTGAATGAGGTGTTATTTTTAACAATCTGCAGTGGAGAGCATCTCCAGGGCATGTGGCATTTCATGATCTTGTTGCCATACTTTTAGCAGGGGCAGCCTGATGACCACCCATTTCAGCTCCTTCCTAGGTGACATTTTCGTGGCCTTGTAGATGTCGCCCTACATTCTTAGTGATTTTTCCTTATGGAATCCCCTGCCTATCAGAAAGAAGGGCTTTTTTGTTTGTTTTATTTTTGTTTTTGTTTTTTGGTTTGTTTGTTTGTTTGTTTTGGTCCGTGATTGGAGCTTCAGTTGTGGATTTCTAGTAAAGCGTAAAGTATAGGAAGATTCGATTGGCTTTTGCAAAAACCTAAACAGCTTGTGTTTTGTCAACATTAATTCCCAGTTTCGATTAGAATCATTAGTGAGAAACAAGTGCTATTTGGCTGAGCAGTTTGGTGGTGATTAAGACGGCAAACAAGGACGGCTGTGACTCTGTCCAAACTTTCACGGATGATGGAATGGAGACTTTTGAAGTAGATGATAATGTGCTCCCAGTTGTACAGCCCCCTCTCACTGTTAGCAGTCCAGTGCATTTACCGAAGGACATAGAAAGATCAGGAAACTAGGTGAGCACCCGAAACAAGAAAGCCTTCTGTAGACATTGCTTAATGCAAGGAGAAGGACACAGAGGAGTGAGTCACAAATTTGGGATTTGATGTGAACTGGTGGTGTACTCTTCAGAAAATCAAGGCCTGCCTTGGTGCACGTGGTGTGAATATCCATAAGGACAATTCCAAACAACCAGTGTGGGCTTGTGAAATGATATCCAGATTGCTTCTTGTGCACTGCTGAGTCAATGCCTTTGTACCACTATGCACTAGGGAAATCAGTGTTGACAGTGGCTTGGGATCAGGCTCTAAGCTGGGTATGTGGGAGTGAGTGGGGACATGTGGCAGGGCTAGTAGGCCCTAAAGAGATGATGTTGATTCCTGTTAACTGTTAACATCACAGCTTCCAGAATCATCAGCATTGCTAAGGTAGACACGTTTCATCTCTAACACCAGTTTACTTCAAGGTTCTTTAAATCAGGCACATTGGATCCTGTAAGGAAGGGATGTAGAGAGGCCAAGGAGGAGAGGTAAAAAGATTAAGAAAGATGTTCCCAGTACAAAAACAGTGTTGTAGACTGAATGTAGACCCACCCCCGATACCACCCTATTGAGGGCTAAAATTATTTCCTAATCTTCAATCTGATGGCCTTTAGAGATGGCCTTTGGGACTTCATTAGGTCCTGA
The DNA here is from genome assembly GCF_008632895.1 of Mastomys coucha. Lineage (NCBI taxonomy): Eukaryota > Metazoa > Chordata > Mammalia > Rodentia > Muridae > Mastomys > Mastomys coucha. The sequence goes on from NW_022196911.1 coordinate 59,470,577, forward strand.
AGAGGCATCCAGATAAAAGCCTCCAAGGTGGGGATCAAGCTCTTATAAGAAGAGGATGAACCCCTGTAATGGCCTTTCTGCTACATGAGGACAATGGTTGAAGGATGCCTTCTCCACAAATTGGATTTCTGAAGAAGAGATGGATTGTGCAGTTGAGCATATGTGGTCATCTTCAAAGGTCTGTGTAACAGAGCTTTCCATCAAAGCCCAGTCATGCAGGGGACCACTCTGACCTAGGATTTCCAACCTCTGGAATGGTTATAATACAAATATCTGCTGAATGCAAGGCACACCAGCGGGGCCTTCTGGAACTCTTGGCATCTTCTTGCTTAGGCCTCATTCTCAGTGGCTCACATGATTATGGTGGTGGACATGTCCTGTGACCTGTGGTTGGCAAGGTAGAGACCCCATATTAGCTCTAACCACAGTTCTGCCCTGAGCCTGAGGCTACCAAGTTTCAGACACAGCAGACTCCATGTTTTGGTTTTCCTGGAGAGACTGATGTTCAACTCAAAGCAGCCATACTGGAGGACTTGCTCCTACGCATCCTTTGTGCTCAGTGCAGACTTTGTTATTGATTGGATGAAATTCTCCCTCATCAAGGAGGGAACTCTGCTTTACTTAAGTTTCAAATGCCAGTCTCACCCAGAAATGCAGCCAAAGAAGCACCCACAATAAGTTTTGATCTAAGTCGTGGTAGCCATACCTCAGTCAAGATAAATTGGACCAAGGCCTCCTGCTGCCTTTCTTTAAAGTCTAGGATCTAATGTTGCTTCTTCCCAGAAGCCCTGCTTGCCCTGATCCAGGACTGCTCTGGGGCTCTTTTTAGGTATTCCCTCAGCATCCTGTGAAGTATGGTCCTTGCCCAGTGTAGGAAGCAGAGCTTAGGGTAAGCACTGGGGAAACCAGGATTGCCAATCACATGGGCCTATTTTCTTTAACAAGGAAATGACTGACACCTGGTCACCCAAAGGCTGGCGTGGAAGTTGTCTGATCGCCTAGTGATCTTTGTGCTTTCTATGGAGCCAGTCTTCCAGAATCTCCCTAAATCCTGGACATTGTTTAGGCTCTAAACCTGAGTCTTGTCTCTCGGTAAATAGAGCCCATCCTTATGAAAGAGTTCACCAGCACTTTGCATCCTGCACCAATAGAATCTATCTTTATACTTATTATAAATCCTTCCTATCCAGACCTTAGCCCTGCGCTTGTTATCAGCCAATAGAATCCATTCTTGTTGTAAAGGTCACAGAGGCTTTGTTACTTTGCTAAGGAGTTTCTATGAAGCTACGCCTAAAGCTTTATGACAGTTATTGTCACGTTGAAATCTTTCCCCCAAAGTTTTACTGTCTTTAAATGTGTAAGAAGAGTAAACCATGACATGAGGCTCTCAGGAAGTCTTGATCCAGTCTGACTGACTATACCCAGTTTTCCTTCTCACCTCTTCCCTTCCGTAACCCCAAAACATCTCAGGCTCTTTTGTATACTACATCCATTTGTTTATTTAGTTGACTGAACTATGCCCTCACTCCCTTACAGCCTGAGCTCCATTGTTATCTGATCACAGAGGCCTTTCTTGACCTCCATTTCTAAAATGTCACCCTGCCCTGTCACTCTGCGCCTTGGCTCATTACCCTTCATCTGACATATGTAAGTGTCTTTGTTGTTATCTGTGTCCTCTCATGTGTGAGCTGTGTGACAGCAGACGCCCTTGTCTACTTTCTTAATCACAGCACACCCTTCTTCTAGTTCTAGAAGGGTACCTGGTTTATTGTGAGCATCTAACTAACATGTGGTTAGTGAGGTCAAGAAATGATTGAAAAATAGTGCCTTACTAGTAAGTAGGTAAGATCCGCTATACATGCTAAGAACATTTTAAAACTGAAGAGCATATTCAACTCTCTAGATTATTTACCTTAAAGTTATAATGTACTCATGTGACTAATCTGTAAGATTTTAAAGTGGATGATGCTGATTGTTGTAAATTAGGTGTTCCACCAAGGGACTCAGCAGTAGCAGCTTATATCTTCAACTTGCCCACACCAGCTGTGATGGCATAACAGCCCTGCCCCTTCTCATTCCTTCTCTGTCTTGTTCACGATGTCTATCTCTATCTCTCTTTCATGTTCCCACTATAAGACAGCCTTACACTCTCCCCTCCCCCAAATAAACTTCTTGCCCTAGATCTGTTGTGTGGCATAACTTCTTAGTGGCACAGCTTGGCCTCACCCCTCACTACCACTTTATCCTAACACTGATAAGCTCAAAGAAATTGCTGAAGGCAAACAAAAAAATAAAATAACAAGTCCACCCCCAAAGCTGTAGTGAAAGTTGAGGGATATTTGTCTTTAAAATAACAAAGAAATCAATCTCAAAAATCATAGTAAATGTGAACATTGAAATACATTCCAACTAACATCACAAAACAGGAAATCAAAATAGATATTAATTAGTAGAAGGAAGTGGAGAAAATGACCACTATTTTATTGCTATATATCTTAAAATATATTTTAAAATCTCTCTCTCTCTCTCTCTCTCTCTTTCTCTCTCTCTCTGATGACCACTATTTTATTGCTATATATCTTAAAATATATTTTAAAATCTCTCTCTCTCTCTCTCTCTCTCTCTCTCTCTGTGTGTGTGTGTGTGTGTATGTGTGTGTGTGTACCACAGTGTGCATGTGGAGGTCAGGGGACAACTTGTAAAACTCTGTTCTTTCCTTCCATCATGTGGATTCCAGGGATCAAGGTCAACCGGCTTAGTCCTCTGCCATCTTTACCTACTGAGACTTCTCGCTGACCACAGTACTAATACTCCTTGACCTAAGAAACTTTAAACTTCCATCCAAAGGCTGCACTCAAAGCTATTTTAACTACTGGGGAAAACCCACCAAGTGATTAGCTATACGATAATTAAAAAGTCTTGTTCTATGGCTGTAGAAAGCTGTCTTCCAGGTGCTTAAAAGATTCCCAAGCTTGGAGCTGTTGATGTTTTCTGCAGAAGGGTAGGTTAGGGTGGTCATGCAATGCACCTAGTCGGTGTGAGTTCTTCAGCAATAACAAATGGACCCCTCTTTTGGAAGATGCTGATAGTGGCAGACACTATCCATATGGAGCATGGGCATACTAAGGTAGATCTCCTGAACTTCCATGTAGTTTCGCTTGTGAGTCAAACAAACAGCAAAACAAAAACAAATGTAACACTGTTAAATATTTTTGTAAATTGTGAAAAGCCCACCATATCTTTCCTAGAATTATTAGGAAAATCTAAGTCTGTTCTTTTTTGCTTTTTTGGATAATGGTCTTTTTTTTTTCTTAAGAATCTGATATTATGTCTTATAAAGTATTATTAGATCATCATTTTTCTTAGCATAATAATTGGTATGAATCTAACAATTACTAGATTCATTGAAGCTATAATAAATCAGATTTACAATGCTGTAACAGGTTCAGAATTTCAAAGAGAAGTATAATAAGGAGCTATGTAAGAAACTCCATAATGACAGTATCTTTCCCCTCATCATATGTGTATGTCATTGCTGAAAGATACATCTCAGAATGATGGAGTCTTATGCCCATAGCTTCAATAGGAAATAAAATATGAAAGTGAAAGTCTCTCTTAAAGACAGAGCGGGATACTGACTTAGATATGCCTTTGCCGTACTTGCAGTTTTTGATTCAGTTTCTCAGGAGAAATTTTAGTGAACATCAAAGAAAATATCATAATGAACAAGTTGGAAGTCACCCTAGCAGAAGGAGAAGGGAGAAGCAGAAGAGAGAAGGCTGCTGAAGCTACATTGGTAAGACAGATGAAATCCTGACGTTTTTGCCCATGTTGTAGGAAAGCAGAAAAGTTAAAACAGACAATAAGTGAAGGACTTCTTTGTAATTAAAAGTGTAAGCCATCATCTTGTAGATTGAAGAGAAAATAAAACAGGAAAGGGGTTGAACGTAGGCATTGCTGAGACAACTGGGTAAGAACTAATTAAGGAGCCTGCAGAGGTCAGGGTGGTTTGAGTTAAAATGGCCAATGAATGGTATCCTTAGGCCAAATACCAGGGCTTTATTAAAGCCAGGACTGCCAACGAATGGCAAAAGTTTATGACAAAGCCATAAAACTAGCAAATAAATGATGGCCAATGATGGCATGATCAGAAAAGACACTAATCCCTCATTAGATATCTTGTGTCTTTTACATGTTGTCTCAGATTTTTTTGAGACCCAAGTACTGTTTGGGTTCCCTAAAGACACATGTGTTTTAAAAGATCTTCAGTTCTCTGCTTGGCATTGCTGGGAAATGTTGGAAACTTCAGGAGTTGAAGCCTCGGGGAAAGTCTTCTGGTCACTGTGAGTGTGTCCTTCAAGGGTCAATTGGTCCCAGATTCTCCACCTCCATCACTTTGCATCCTGTTCATGAAACTGATTGTCTGCTCAGCACATGCTTCCACCAGGAAGTGAGGCTTCAGCAAAGGCCAGAAGCAATGGGAACAGCCAGTCCCAGGCTGCAGCCTGCAGAACTGAGGAGCCAAGACACCTGACTCCTCCAACGTTGTCTGAAACAGTGATGGAAAGCTGACTAACAGCAGGAGCAGCAGAACACGTAGGGTCCTGACAATGATGGAGAAGCAAACTGACACGAGACAGAGGGACAGGAGAAAAGCATGGGAAAGTTCTTGATGCAAGTGTTTTGTAGTCTGAGAGCCATCACAGAAACAGGGACTACAAGAAACAGTGGCTAAGCACATAATATAGATCTCAGATAAGGAATAGCAGATTAGGAATATGTAACTGGCAAAGGAAGGGGTCTTGGCCAGGCGTTTGACTGAGCAGAGACATGACTGGGAAGAAGAGGGCTCAGTTAATAAGGGTTGTTTCTACATAGTTCTTTGCTGTTAACTTTCTTGTCCTTGATAAGCATGACACTTTTTTTTTTCTACTTTAGTGAGCACATCTTTCATATGGAAATTTTATCATCTTTCAAGAAAGAAAATGAAGGCAGAGTGATACCTTTTCATCTGCTGTTTTTCAAGCCTTTAAAAATCCCTGGTATGATTTTTAAGTCCTTTGGTAGTTAATGTAGAGAACATCGTTTATAGTCAATTTTAGAAGTATTCTAAAACTTCAGTAGTGGTGAATTGCATCAATAAATATAATGTACATATGGAAAAGTGTGCCTGCATGCACACAGTGTGATGGATGACCTAGTGCACACCTGAGTGACCCCTGGACCATCATCAACACCATCCAACATACCACACTGTTCAGTTGCTACTTTCTTCTTCCTCTTCATCATGATTGATTTGTTTGTTTGTTTGTTTTCTACTTGGGTAGAGCCATCCAGTACAGATTGACTGGATTCTTTTACTTACTACCATGAAAGTCATCAGTCAGTTCATGGAGAAGTGGGTCATCTGTTCTCAGTCTTCTCCTCAGATATGGGAGGAACAATGTACTTATCTCAATTACTGCCCAGGAGGCTCAATAAGGGAGAAGGGAGTCTAACTTCTGGTGAGGAAGGAGACTTGTTCAGTCATGGATCATACATGTTTTTGTTTTAGAAGTAAAAGCTGAAGGATTTTCTCAAACACTTGCCCTCACTTTTGTTTATTCTACAAACATTCTTGTCTATTCACATTATTACCAGAGTTTGGTTGTGTTAATCTTTATGGCAGGTGTCTTATAGACTCTTACAATTTTAATTTCCTGAATGGAAAATTCTGTTAAGCACCTTTGTTGATGTGAATTGACTACTAAATTTCCTTTGTTAAATTCTTCCTGAAATTTGTTATTCCTTTGGTCTTTCTGTCTGTCCTTACTCTTCTGCAATAATTCTTTCTATATTTTGGGCATAACCCCCTCTTTACCATCTAAATGATGCTTTCTGATTCATTTTGTTGTATTTTTAATTTTTATTGTCCCATTGTGTAGCTGACTTTTCTACTCTCTTATAGTGTCCCTTTTAACTCTATGAAATCCTAGTTATTGTTTCTTTTCTAGTTAGTTCCATGTCATCTTTCCAAAGGACTTTTCTACTCTATGATGTTGAAAGCAAATGCCTGATGTTCCTAGGTGATCCATCCTTTAATTTTTTTACATTTACATCTTACATTTAACTTGAAGTTGACTGTCATGTGTGGTGCGACCCGAGGAATTCTGGTTTTGCTTTCCAAATTGGCCATTGTATTTTTAATAGGACGATATATCTCCCATGACTCAGTATGGTAAAGATAGTGGCTATCTTTAAGTGTGTCTTAGCTTTCTGTTTAACTCACTCAAAATACTAACAATCATTTTGGTGGCAATGGGAATGTTGATCCCTAAACTTATTAGCAGATGCAAAAGACCAAAAACTAATCAAGACATCATTGAAGAATAACAATGCAGGAACTGTGTTCTACTAGATATTAAGATTATTATAAAACGTAAATAAGACCAGACTCATAGACACAAGGACAGAGCACACAGATAAGAGAAGGGAAAAATCTACAC
>NW_022196911.1:59477172-59506817 GCF_008632895.1 Mastomys coucha
CAGAGTTCATATGATAGAGCTATGCTACAAAAAAAGTAGAAAATGGCATTAAAATACTTTTTAATTAAGTACAGGAACTAAAGTTAGGTAGGTTTATAGTTAGACTCTTGTGGAAGATTTTTTTTTTTTTATGTGATAGCTTCTGGTGCTTAGCAATAGTTAGACTTAATGGAAAAATAAGTTTGTGATTCAAATGAATGTGTTAGGTGAAGACCTCCTTGCAACATCTGCCTCATAATGGATGCCTTAACATCATTAGAACATCATTTTGTGTGCTTCCTTGTCGTGCTTTGAAGTTTAACTAGAACTCATGGGCTCCAACTTCCCTAGTATTAGGACACACACCTGGCTTAGTATTTGCAGCTTTTTTGATTGTTGGTAAATGGCTAAGTAACCAACCAAGTACTTGATTATATATCTCAAGGCTAAGACTGAGCAAACATAGTAGGGATGTCAAAGATGTAAAGGCTATTTATCCTTCTGAAAACTATAAAAGAGATATATGATGAGCAGCTCAAACACGGCAGGTGGGGAAAATGGTACTAGAACATGATCGCATCAATGTGTGCTGAAGGCCATAGGGCACTGCAGGAGAGGTCTCAGGCTGGACCTTGTATTTCCAAAGCACTTTCCAGGGAACATGGATGTGCATGTGCGGTGAGACTTGAGATCTGGGTGGGATTTAAAGAAGTCGATGGGAGGAGAGAGATTTGTAACAAGGTAGTCACTTGTGAATGAAAGGTTGGAGGTGCTCAGTGCTGACCTCTCTCACAGATGTGCTGGCTCAGATCTCTAAAGCAAATGAGCTGGCATGTGAGCACAAGTGGAAGGAGGCAGTTTAGGTTTATGGATTTGGTCCACATTATGGAAATACATAAAAAAAAATTTAAAAACTCATGTTAGCATAAGATACAAGACAAAGCATAGGCTGAGGTGTCTCAGTACTACCCTAGTGCAGAGCAGAGTGCCTGGCCTGGGCCATAATTCACGCACAACTGGCATTTGTTGTAAATTAGTGGAAAAATAGGGTTCCAAAAGGGACAGGCAGTCTGGGCCCTGCTTTGAGACACAGGAGACCTCCTAATAAAGCTAACATCTTCTTCTACCTGAGATGTTCCCAGGACAGTAGTGGCTGCTGTTATGATTATGAACAATTGTAAATAACCACCAAAGCATTGTGTACTCCATAGAGAAATGTTTTCATAAGCCAATACTGGCCATTATTTCCCTTTTTGCAAAGAGCAGCCACATCTCTGGGTCTTACATTCTTGTTCATGAGTGAGGGGGATTTTCACCTGTTTGTTTGTTTGTGTTAGAGATAGGAAGCAGTAACAAAAAGTTTCGTGTACCCCAAAGTTTTAAATTTCTGCATCTCTTCACATCCAAGGTTAAGCTGATGAAATGTTGGTGGAGACGTAAGACCCCATCTGTTCATTCCTCTGCAGAGAATGACGAAGGAAATATGTCGCCCTGCAGGTCTCACCTGATTGTGCTCTGCTAATCACCACTTCCTGGTGGCTGCCACCTGTCCTGGCTCCAACTCAAAGGCCCAGAGGAAACCTTCAGGGAAAGGTGAACTCCTTCATTAGAGCCTCCACAGGCTGTGACTTTGTGATCGTTACATTTTTGTCAACGGTGACACAAAACTAGGGTCACCAGGGAAGCAGAAACCGAAACTGAGGAATAGGCTCCATCAAAATGGCCTGTGGGATTGTCTGAGTGGGGAGTGGATTTCATGGATTAGTGATTGATGTAAGAGGGTCCAGTACACCTGATGGTGCCACCCCTGGGCTGACAGTCTTGGGTTTTATAAGAAAGCAGGATGAGCTAACCATGAAGAGCAAGCCACTAAGCAGGATCTGTCCATGGCTTCTGATTTAGTTAGTTCCTGCCTCCAGTTTCCTGTCCTGCCTTTCCTGTAATGTGTAAGCCAAATAAAACCTTTCCTGCCCAAGTTGTTTTGGGTCCCAGTGTTTATCAAAGGAACAGAAAAAAAAACCTGGGATATGTTTTTTCTCCTTTACTCCTTGAGGTTTTCCTGAGGGGTTGAATGGAATGCATCAAGCCCAGTGAAGGGACCAAATGGTACCTTCTTATTCTCTGTCTAGACATCCTGTGAGTCCTCAGCTATGTATGGGACCTCACAGGCTGGTAGTAACCTCAAAGACATGGCCTAATCCCAGCAGTTTTCAGTGGAAGAAGCTAAGTTTGCTGTTGAACTACATAAAGGTTTGCAGGTCTCTAAGAGGCCATAGTGGGAACAGCTCAAAGTCACCCCCTACACCCGGTCTCCCTTCCCCCCCCTCACTACTGTTCTTGTCTGTCACCAACCTGTCTCAGTTTCCTATCTGACTGTGGCTTTGTGGCTTGTTTTCAAATCATACTTGTCATAAAAGAAGTCTACACAGCCAATTACCATCAGGTTACGTACACAATCCATGTCCAAATGAACCAAAGCTGGACTGGCCTGAGATTTGAGAGGGCTTAGTTAAAAGGAGCTCTCTCCAAGATATGTGACCTCTGATGAAGTTACACTGAAGATTGAAATTCAGTGTTTCTTGTCTCTATAATACATTGACAGTTTCTGCAAGTTTACCAAAAGACCTCTCAAGCTGACAGACTATTAGAGCTGTGGGCTGCTTTGCATCTCTCTAGTAGAGCTGTGGGCTTTGCAGGGAGTGACGCCCAGCATCTGGGGAACTGAAAAGCAGAGAATGTCAGTGCATGAATGGATACCACCTTCATCGGTGGGGAATTCGCCTTATGTTGCCCAATATTTGATGGGCCATTGAATCTGGAAAGGACAGATCACCTGCATCTCCCATCCCTCCCTCTCCTTTCAGGTAAATCAACCAAGGACAGGGGGTAGGCGACTTTTAATCCTTCATTTGTCACTGATATCTAACTCCCAATATAATGTTCTCCTCCTCCTCCCCTCGAATTTGTGTTAAAAATAAAAGCTTTTAAAGTGACATTGGATTGCTCACATCTAGTACACTAAAATGAGAACACTTTAATCACCCTTTCAAGGTAAATTCTGACATTTTCTCCAAGGCACAGTGTGGCTGACAGAAGTGAACCCCCTGAAGAAAGCCCATGCATGGGTGCACAGGGCTCTCTGAGAAGCTCCTGGGATGTTTCCTGCTTGCCTCAAACTTCAAATGAAAGAAGCAACAAAGAGGTAAGGCCTCGGGGTGGGAGGTGGTTGGGAGAACCCTACAGAAAGTACCAGAGAGCCAGGAGTGAGAGACTCTCAGGACTCAATGGGGGTGACCTTAGCCAAGATGCCCAACAATGGGGAGAGGGAACTCAAAGTGACCACCTCCAAAGAGACAGGGCCTCAAGTGGAGGGACTGGGTTACCAACCCACCATCAAAATTTCTGACCCAGAATTATTGTGTCTAAAAGAACTGCAGGGACAAAAATGGAGAAGAGAGTGAAGGAAAGGCAGTCCAATGACTGGCCCAACTTGGAATCTATCGCATGGTGGGGCACCAAGGCCTGACAGTATTACTGATGCTATGGTGTGCTTAAAGACAGGAGCCTAGCATGGCTGTCCTCTGAGAGACCTTAGCAGCAGCTGACTGAGACAGACATAGATATTTACACCCAACCATTGGACTGAAGTTGGGGACCCTTATGGTTGAATTAGGGGAAAGGTTGAAGAAGCCGAAGGGGAGGTAGACCCCATAGGAAGACCAGCAGTCTCAACTAACCCAGACCCCAGGGAGCTCCCAGAGACTGAACCACCAACCTAGAGCATACAAGGACTGGTCTGAGGACTGGTGCATACCTAGTAGAGGACTGCCTGGTCTGGGCTCAGTGGGAGAGTATGTGCCTAATCCTTGAGAGACTTGAGGCCCCAGGGGATAAGGAGGTCTGGTAGAGGGGGAGTATCCTCTCAGAGGAGGAATAGGATGAGGAGCTCTGGGAGGGAGGACCAGAAATGGGGGGAGCAATGGCTGGAGGGAAAGCCAGTGCACAGAGCTTTCCAAGAAACTCCTGGGAAGTTTCCTGCTTGCCTCAAACTTCAAAAGAAAGAAGCATCCTAGGGAATAAGCAAGTGCCTTGTCATTGGTCAGAGAAATGGGAGAAAAAAAAAACCCAACATCAAATCCCACAGGACTATAGAGTCTGAAGGTCAGAGATCTGAAGGGCGGCAGTAAAATCAGACATTCTTTCTCTCATAAACTCTGTGCTTCACCATTTCAGATAAATTCGAGCTTTCTTCTCAAAACTGTCCAGAGAGGATTACATTTTATTAGACAAAAGGATTTCTGATTCCTGGATCTGCTCTGCTCCCCTGTAAAGTCCAAACCAAACCCCTGATGTCGCAGAGTCTCTTCTCTATGTTTACACCCTGGCCTGTGCTGAGTTCCGGACAGTTCGAGGCAGAATCTAGACAGAGCCTCCATCACTGCCCACTTCTGCGTCCTTTCCTGTTGCTCAATCCGCTGCTAACCCTCTAACACAGCTTGGATGCATCTGCTTCTCTCCATTCAGCCACCTCTGTCCCCTTTAGCCTGCTCCCCAACCATCTTTGGAGAATCTACCCATCAGTGTCTCTGCTTTCACTCATAAGGTTTACTGCATTCTTCACACAGGATCTGGAAGGGTCCTTTAGAGACACCCTCAGATCTTGTCTCACTTCTGGTTAAATACTCCCAAGGGCACCTCACTGCACTGGAGACAAGGACAGCCCAGCCTTTGCTCCCTTTACTTTGTATTTCTCACTCGGTTCTGCATCTGACTGGCCCCTGCCGCGCTCATGTCTTTCCTCCAAAGAAGCTCTCCCTGCAGAAAAGTGATATTTCTACTCCCATTCTCAGATGTTCTACTATTTGTAATGCTTCCTAGATCTCTCATAGCATAATATGTAATCCTTACAGTTATTAAATTGCTCGTTCTTCTCTCACTACAATTCTCCAGTACCTACCTTAATCACATAGGCATATAGATAGATTTTACTGAGGATTGAAAACTATTAGCTCCATGCAAGCATTTCCTGTATACTACACACAGGAAGACATAATCATAACACTTCCATCCTCATAGTAGCCCTCAGAGACAGACACTGTGATCCCCATAGTATAGATGTTAAAACAGACACACCGAAGCTTCAATAACTTGACCAAGCAACTTAGAAATTTCACAGATGTACTGTCTGCTGCAGACCCTGGCTCAGGCCGTGAAGTCTAATTGACTCAACTATGCCAATAGAATGGCTGCTATTTAGATAGGTTCTTCGGACCCTATTTGTCTTTCTAGAGTAGAGAACAAGAGAGTTACCAGGGACTATGGGGAAGGAGAGGTGCTGCTCCTGTGGGGATATTATAGGGTCTCCCTCCGGGAGGTTTTGTCTCCACCTTCCCATTCTGTGGTTCCCCAGTTAAGCTCCACTTCCTGCTATGCTCTCTACCTTCCGGACAATTTTCTCCTCACATCAGGCCTGCTCTTCTTGTAGGAGGAGTAAGTGGGGGGACAGAGAAGGCCTGCTGGAAGCTGCAAAGAATCATCCTGGGTCTCATTGCCTTCCTCTGTAAAAGTGGCCTTAGGAGGGTCCACTCTGTGTTTAGAGGGTTACCGCTCAGGTGACGCTATACATACACCCTGGCCTTGGCTGAGGGTCTCCCCAGTCATTTCCTGATTATTTCCTCTGTCCACTCGTTCATCACACATGAAGGTTAGAACACCATAAAGAGACCAGACAGATTCTTGCAATGCTAGGGCACTTTGGCAGAGCTGGGCTGGACTCTGGCATAGCCATTCCCTTTGGGGATTTTTAAAGGTGTTCATGCATCCATATGTTTACCTGAGAAATAAAGAGGGAGATCCCACTATGTGTCAACCATGTGGTCAAATGTTGGGTGTACATGCAGAGTCGAGACATTCATGCAATGAACTTCGATGGAATTATTGATAAAAGAAATCACACAAATTGAGGTGAGGTTACGTTAAGAGGGAAGCATATGGAAGTCTGAGCACACACTCATGGAGACTAATCTAAATGGGAAAAATAGTGGGGGCTTTCACAAAGAGACATTAACTAAAATTCAAAGGATAATTAAGGGTTTTCTAGAAGGGGACTGTCTATAGTGTGCTAGGCAGCAAGGATGGCAGGGGTTGTGTGGTGTACCCCAAGACCCAGAGATCAATCCAAGTGTTACAGATCAGGTGAATGTCTTCTCTGTGGAGAATGGAATCCAGGCTTCCCTAAGGATGAGGAGATGGAGCTGAGATCTGTCCAAATGAAGTGGTCTGTGAGGTAGGGCATCTTGTCTGTCCATAGGAAAGTATTTCCACATAGTTTATCATATACATATGACAGCATTGCCTGGAGGGAAAAGACCTTTACAATCAAGGACAGCCATTCATCTCTTCTGTTCAACTGTGCTAGGGAGATCTCCTTGGAATCAATGAGGAAGTCCCTATCAGCTGTCAACTGCACTAGGTCTTGACATGAGAAACCCAGGAGAGAGCTTGCCAGTGTCTTCCCCTTGGCTGGCAGTGCTGCCAAAGATGGCTGTGTATGCCCCTGGAGTCCATCCTAATGCCAATTATCCAGATGAAGATGTCCAGAGTAACTAGAAAGCATTTGCTGGAAGAAGCGAACCAGTCAGGACCAGAAGCCAGGAGGCATTGCCTGCCAACTGTGCTGAGAGAGAAGTGGAAGCTCCTTTTCTGCCTTAGAAGTAGCACTGTGGACAGAGGCTGCCATTCTAGAACACAGTTTAGAAACAACAACAGGGGTGGGGGGTGGGGGGTGGTGGGGGTGGGGGTGGTGGTGGTGGTGATTCGAAAGAACAGTAACAGTCCATTCTCCACCCTCATTCTATCAGGCTCAACCCAAATCAGTAATCCAAAGGCTTTCTCCTCTTTAGTCCCAGAGTGGAAAACTCTGCCAGGTACAAGGAGGAGAGGCAAGGCCTTAAACAAAATCTTTGTAGCTGCTAAATGGTCCTCAACTTCCCAGCAAGCTCCCTGCAGCACACGCTCCCCTAGGGCAGAGGAGTTAAGAGTAGAGGGGACCTCTCAGCAGAAAAGTGCCTGTCTCTGCCTCTACTGCTGTGAAAGCTCAGACGTAAGGCAGGCCAGCTCTTTCGTAAAGAGTGTGACTGTTAGCATGTTAAATAAACATTTACAAAAACGGAACCTGCTGGACAGTTAAGAGTCTGGCATGTGTTTTTTCCCCTTCACTCAAAGAGCTCAAAATTGCCTTAAGTGGAGTTTAATTGAAAAAGTTCACCTCAAGAGTGTGATTAAGCCTGGAAAATATTAGCCAACGGGGGAATTCTTCATAAAGTTATGACTGAGTGGAAATACTGCGATAATGGAAGCCTGTGTGTAATGGGCACCATTAAAATTATATATGTACATCTCTGAACATCAACAGGTGAGTTACTAGGTTACAGTTCTGTGACTCGTTCCTAGTGATATTAGGAGCCACAGACACATAGCACTAGTAATCTAAATTCCTAGACAGAATTACAGAGATTTGAGAATATTCCTGCCATAATTATCCACCAAGCATGGTCATTTTGTTCATTGGCTGTGCCTGTATAATTGTGGGTAGTCTGATTGACACGTCATAAACCCATGGAATATCCTAATAGGAAAAGAATTCTAAGTTTCTAGTTTGCCCTCTCCACTAAACTCATAAAGACAAACAAATATAACAAGGAGCAACCCTGAAAACGCTCACTGCCAGACTCGTTAGGTGATTCCAAGTTTGAAGGATGTAATGGTATTCAGATGCTGTGACAAAATACCCGAAAAATTTAATTTACAAGGAGAAAAGGTTTATAGTTTTGTTCATCATTTAGTATATTTCAGTCCTGTTTCATGGTGTGGAATATGTTGCAGAGGCAAAGCTTATTATCTCAAGATGAGAGAGTAGAGAGGAGGCAGGACAGGTTCCCTCTGTCCCCTCTGAGGACATATCTGCGGTGATCTCACTTCCTTCTACAAGAACCCACCTCCTAAGGCTTGTACCACCTCTAAATAGCGTCATCACTGGGTTCCAGACCTCCAACTCAGGGTCTGGAGAGCCTCTGTGATGCAAAGGGCTCTAGGCAAGGTTTAGACTCATAGTCAGAGGCTGGCTTACTTTGGTCTTCTCCTCACTCAGCTTTTAGATTTGGGCTTTATTGAGGACTTCAGAATTATTTTGAAGTAAAGAAGAACATGGGGGAGGGGTGTGGGTACTAAATTGGTTGTACCTTGGGAGATGGAAGCAAAGAAATGCTTCTTAAATTTTTCTGTGGATCGGGGGACTTTATGATGTAGACTTATGATGTTAGTTCAGTGGTATTAAAAGCCTGCAGACAACGCTGAAGTGACTACCCTCAGAGATTCTTTTGAGGAGGGAAGAGCAACAGAAGGCTTGTCTTAGAACTAGGCTTGCATGCAGATGGTCAGAGTTCCTTTGACTGTAATGCAATGCAATTGATGACATGAAATGTCTTTGTCATGACTGACAGAATTGGGAGATATAGTGGCAAACTCTCTCAACCAAGTGTCTTCCAGTTTGGAAGCAGGGCCTTTGGGAGGTAATTAGAAATAGAAGAGGTCATCAAAGTGATGGTGTGCAAAGTTTGTAAGATGAGGAAGAGCTCTGACCAAGACAACTTATAAAAGAAAGTGTTTGATTTGGGGAATCACAGTTCCATAGGGTTAGAGCCCATGACCCTCATGGTGAGGAACATGGCAGCAGGCAGGTAGGCATTGCAATGGAGCAGTTGAGACCTTACAGCTTCATCCACTAGCATGAGGCTGAGAGCTGCCTGGGAATGCTCTGAGCTTTTGAAACCTCAAAGCCCACTCTCTAGTAATACACTCCCTACAACAAGGCCACACCTCCTAATCCTTCTCAAATAGTCTCGCCCACCAACTGAGGACCAAGTATTCAAACCTATGAGCCTATGGGGGCCATTCTCAGCCCACCATCGCTGATAAATTTGCTCTGTCTCTCCAGGGGATGCCTCAAGAGCAAACACTAGCACTGCTGTTGGAATTCCCAACTCCCTAGCCACGAGCCATGTAAACTTTTGCTCTTCATAAATTAGCCAGTCTCAAGGGTTTTGTTGCAACACAAGAAATGGACAAGAGCAGCTCTGATCTATTTGAAGGCTTATGATTATTAAACTGAATTCTGTTATCAATCCTTGGTCTCTGGAATGTCTCAAAATGTAAGGGTCACCAGTATACCTTTGTCAAAGTTCTACACAGAGGCTGTCTTTCTTTCTTGAACTGCACATGTCTCTTGTCAAATCTGAGTTTTCAGCAATTATCTCAAGCACTTTTCTCCTCCTCATCCATGTTGGTGGCAGTATGGCATGGTCCTACAGAATGCTGAGCCTCACACTTTTTTTTTTCATGGAATAATCTTTACTGCTCTGTTCACTCTTCTGTCTTACTGCTCTGTTCTATTTTATTTTTAAGATCTCTTGCTGGGGCATTTGTTTTGTTTTGTTTTCTTATGTTTGTATTTGCTGCCCTTCGCAGTTTTAAACTTTCTGAGATCCGACTTTGCTCTGGCTCTTACTTTTCACTCACTGTCTTAGGCAGATTTGCTGTGGGTTGTTCAAGAACAGTTATAGCTGCTTCAACATTCATGTTGTCACCTTAAGGTTAGTGCTTCATTCCCTCCCCCACTGGTTTGAAATATTTGATACTTGGTATGATAGGTGTTTTCATTGTGGTTTTTCTTGTTGTTGTTGTTGTTACTGAATCCTGGACACAATTGTATTTTGAAAGAAGGCCTTGAGCCTCATTTTAATACGCAGCACTCAGTTTGCCTTGGGTTCTGACCCTGCTTCATTGTGAAAAGGGAGCTGTGAGTTTGTTTTACTCAGAGAGAGACAGGTCTGATTGCCAACTTGGCCTCCACTGAGAAGTAGGATTCTGGGCTCCTCCTGACTGTTGGCGGGCAGAAGTTCCAGCTCCATGTGTGGTCTCCACAAAGACTGGCCTGCAGAAATGATGTCCTATTACTTATCTGGACTTTTTGAATAGCCTCACTAGGAAGGAATGTCTAGGTTCCCCCCCCCTCCTTAGCCCCCACTGCTGTCCATGGGGACATACTGCTTCCTATGTTTTCTGGTTGACATAGAACATTTACTTCCCTAAAGGTTTCCTTTCTGTTCTTTGCCCCTCCCTTTACATGGCTGTGTTGTGTGAGCTTCTCAGGGAGGCTGGTTTTATTTCAGGCAGTTGGTGGTTTTTTGGTTTAGAGTCTCACTCTATAAAGCTAAAAAGGCCAGGGCAGAACTCACGAGCATGCCACTTTTCAAGCCCCAAGATGCCTGGGCTATTGGTCTTTGCTTCACCTCTCAGTGCTATGCCCAGTGCCCAGGGCCTCTTTTTTTTTTTTTTTTTTTTTTTTTTTTTTTTTTGCATCTGAATGAAGAGCGTGTGATGTCTTTGTGGTACTGGTGCTGATCACCAAGCAACTGCTCTTTTCACTTAGCACTGAGATTCTGAGAGCCATCCTGTTGATGGCTGAAGACTGGGGTTCTAGCTTACTTTTAAGAGATTTCTCAGTCATCTTGTTAGCATTTGTCCAGTAAATTTTCTACGGACCCTTTCAAAGGAAGCTCCATCTCAAATGGCAGAAACAGACACTTATTTTTTTTTTTTTAAATGCCACAAGACAAGAAACTCCAAGCACCATTCACTCAGCCGCCCAGCAGCAGCGTTGAGATGCAAGTCTTGGCACAGTTTGCTCTTTCCTTCAAGATAACTGCAGTAGCTCCAGGCTTCACACACAGAAGACGGACTCCCTCCCCACCCCCACCCCCGTGTGTGCGTGCCTGCGTTTGTGTGTGTGTGTGAAGCTTCCCTAGGTAACCAGAACTACATCATATACTAAGGACGGCACAGCATGAAATGGTGACACCTTTTGATCTCTAATTCTTAGGCATTTCAAGGACAACTGTGGACAATAAACTGGGCATGAAGACCATCTAAGCAGTGTCCCATGCAGATTACACACACACACACATGCCCATAAAGGTAGCCTTATCCACACTTCTGGAAGGAGGGCAATGTATCTTTTAAGCCCCGAGACACGGTGCTGTCCCTGAACACTGGGGACCAGTTTTCTTAGAAGTCAGTACTTTTTGACTGAAGCTACCTTGAGGGGATGGTGGTAAGATGCTTGTGCATCTCTAAAAGAAGCTAGCTTGATGTGTCTTTGCCTGGAAAATGAGACTCATCCTCCTGAGCCAATCGCAAGCATGATTCTAAGGTGCCCGGACCTGCCAGTGCTCCCTCTGCTCCCTCCTCACAGGGAAGTCTTCTTTGCCTTGATTTTCTGAGTGAGAAAATATGATTCCCTAACAAGGTCTCTGCTACTGGATAGCACTGCACAACTTGCAGAAGTGGTAAAGATTATGTGGGATCATAAAGAAGTACATACCACAGCTTTTGAATCTCACAAGTGCTCGTGTAAGTTACACTCTTAGTGGGTTAAGGGGTATGAGTAATTACTTGCTTTCTTGTCCTAATTTGTACTATTAGTCTGCCTTTCAGCTGTAATTTGTGGAAGGGGGTGGTAGACACACACACACACACACATACGCACATACACTGGCTTAAACTTAATAATTTGAGAATAATAAAGTATTTTTCCTGTCAACTTCAAAATTGAGATTGAATGTTTGTTTAAGCATTTGACAAATTGTCCTAGTTAGCATTACCATTGTTGTGATGGAACACCATAACCAAAGCAACTTGGGGAGGAAAGGGTTTATCAGGTTTTTGCGTCCACGTCATTGTTCACATAGAAGAAAAACAAGACAAGAACATAAACAATAGAATTGGAGGGGTGCGCTCCTGGAGGCAGAAGCACATGCACAGGCTATGGAGGGGTGCTGCTTATTAGCTTGCTCCTGAAGGCTTTAGAAGCTGGGACCACTAGCCCAGGATGGCCACACCATAATGGGCTGCCCCACTCCTTATCAATCACTAATTTAAAAAAATGCTCTCCACGCTTGTCCACAGCCCCACCTTACAGAGGCCTTCTCTCAATTGAGGCTCCCTCCTCTCTTGTGTCAAGTTGACATAAAACTAGTGAGCACACAAATATTGTCTGAAATTGTAGACATGTTAATATGGTGCTAAAGCACGAAATACTTTGAGTAAAATGATTGATGTTGGACCAACAGGAAATGATGAGGGAAGTCATGGAGAACAGGTGGCAGAGCCATGAGGGAGGAAGAACACATTTGGCTGAGTAGTCACATTGAGGTAGGAAATATGGGGGAATTTTAAGATGGAAAAGAATATATCAGAAGCCCTTCATTTTCCTCTAGGTAGTCAGAGGTCTCCTCATGGTATATTACAGTAGGGAGCTTGAGAATGCTCTGTTATGTAGCAGAATACCTTTTGTTAGTTTTGTTAGTGCAAGACAGTGGCAGCAGACACCTCTCAGGTCATTCTTCTGCCTTGTATCCTGAAAGGGTATAATTGTGATACCACCTGGGATGTATTTTCACCAAAGACTTGAGTGGGGGAGAGGCTACTTCTAAGCCCCCAGGTTGCAATACCCTTCATTTTTTATGGGTAGGGACTGAAGGCTCCATCTTTTCACTTGATTGGCAATTATTCAGATCCTAGAAATTACCTGTGTTTTTTAGAATCCACTGCGGGTTGTAGGTGACACCACTGCTTATGTCATGTAGCTTTTTCAACCTGGATGCCTTCTCTTAGGTAGTAAGCAGGGCCTCTCTAGTGATTCTAAACTCTAGTACGGTGTCATAGGTTCCTCTGAGATTAGAACATTCAATCCTGTAGGGAAACTCCTTAAGCAGGAAGGTAAACAACTTCAAAATAGCTTCAGGAAGTCCCTGGAACCTACCAGATCCACTAGGCCCCTCCTACCAGAGTTAGCAATGGAAGCTGAGAGTCCCTCAAAGACTAACTGAGCTAAGTTACAGAGAAGACTCTGAGAGCATTCCAGATGCCTGGAAGAATCAGAAACCAGCTGAGCTGCCAGGAAGACATTTAGACCAGCTGAGTCACTTAAAAAGGATACTCTCTGTTGGACTGTGAAAGGTAGTCTGTGATCTTGATTGAACGAGGCTTATTCTGGAAACCCAGTAGAAAATTCTACAAGGGATGGAACAGTAAAGCTATGCCCTACCCCAGACATAGACGCACTCTAACTCCATTATCCTGTGGCTAGACAATGCCCCAAGTTCCCAATATTCTGGGTGGACTCTGCCCCCAGTCAACTGAGCACAGCCAAGTATGCCCTGCCCCACAGTTACCTGGGAACAGAAAGGTAGCCCAGCCCACTATATAAGGGGCTGCTTGACCTCTCCTCTCTGTCTTAACCTCTTAGTCTCAACTCTTTGTCTTTACTCTCACCTCTTGCTCCCTATCTCCTCTTTCCTTCCCCCTCTCTCCACGTGGCCATGGCTGGCTTCTACTTTTCTGTCTTCTCTCTCTCTGCCCTCTTTCCCTCCCTCCCTCCATCCCTCCCCCCACCTCTCCTTTCTATAATAAATCTTAATAACTATGGACTGCCTCCTTTCATTTAGACTCCCTGTGCTAGAGCAATGTATTAGGTCTTCCCCTAAAGAACCACTTCTAATCTCCGGCAGGAAAGTCTTCTAGCTCCAGCCTCGAGAACCGATCAAGAACTCAAGCTCCATGCTCTCAAAGGAACCACTGCCTCCCCCTTTCTCCCTGCCCCTGCTCCCTTTGGCCACTGGGGCTGACTCCGGGGCTCCCAATTAGTTCTCAGCTCTTCTTCGATATTCAGCATCCTGTGATGCACAGGAGCTGGAACCTGTCGTCCTTGTCCTCCATGAGGCCCAGAGATCACAGGACTGTTCCCTCTCCACCCCCAAGGACTGGGATAGTGGCTTCCCACAGCCAGACGCCCACCCAGTGGGCTGGAATACACAGGCAGCCTCCTGAGTCCGTCCTGCCAATGCTCCCGAGCTCTAGCTCTCCCGATGTACACAGAGGTCTGTGGTGCACAATATGAGAGCTGGAGCAGAGACTTGCACGTTCCTACCATCAGTTTCCTAGGGTCCCGCGCCATTCTCCTGAGCTCTGGTGGGATGCTGGTTACTTTCTGTCCCCCCATTATTTCGCCACTGCCTAGCAGAGCGCCCGACAACTCTCTGATCAGTTTTGATATCTATGGGAAACTTAGTCACCATGCTGGGGTGGACTTTGTTTATAAAGCTGACTTGTAAATAGCCCCTCAATCATATTCCTGTAAGCAACTCCCATAAAACTCACTGTTTCATCAAGTTGGACTTTGGTGGTACCTGTACTTTGGTGTGTACTTTGAGGGCTTCCTATCTGAGGTAAGTAATGTAGCATATCCCCAGGGAAAATTTTGTCACAGACCATCTTGTTACAGAACTAACCAGTATTACTTTTGTTTCATTCCCTTGGCTAGAAGTCTAGAAGTATGCCATAGCTCCTGTCCACACAGGAAGAGAGAATGACACAGAATGTGTGAATATCAGAGGGACCACTTCCAACTCTATCTGTCATAATTCAGATGTGTGAGCACAAGGTCCACCTTCTGGGTACTTCTGCTGACTGCAGACGTGGTCTTTTTCAAGGCCACCTCTAGGCCAGGGGCTCATTTCCAGGTTAGGTCTTTTTTCTTTTTTTTTTTCTTTTTTTTTTCAAAATGCAGAGACATTGGCAATTAAGCAAGAATATTGCTGAGTCCAATGAGGGTCATTTTAATCAGACTTTCCCACCCTTGCCTCACGAGTCTGATCTCTTTGGTTTCAGCCCATCTGAGGATGAAGCCTCGCCAGTCTCCCAGGAAGGCGAGAGGGGTGTGGGATCAGCGGAGGGCAGCCAACAGCAAAACAACAGAAGGGCAGGAGAAGAACACAACGACATTCTTGCCTGACAGGTTTTGGTTAATTGAGCAAAATTAAAATCTGTTTGGGAATGAGAAGTTGATCAAATGCCAGCTAGAAAGTGAGTTTTGTAAATAAACACCGGAAAGGAACAGAACCAAGTTACTATTTTGATTACATGTTTTGAAAACAGAAAATTCAATTTTCAATTTTCTTTGCCCCACACCTCGCACTGTGTGAAATTTTGAAGGGGATCAGAATGTTTTGCTTTTTTCCTGGTCTCCATGTCTTCTAAGCTTCCTCAAATTGCCTTCACAATGGTGTATCTGTACATCCAAACAAACAGACAAGAGGAGAGATTAATGAGCTGACCTTTAACCTTTTGAGTCTTTATTCCAGAGCTCAGGGGAAATGCATTTCTGGGCCAATGAAAATCCTAAAACTGTCTCTGATAATTTGGTATTAAAGATAGCTCCATCAAATGCTTCTTGAGGCATTGTGAGCCTTGGCCTTCTCCTGACCCCAAGCTCCTTAGTCCTTACCTTCCTCTCTCCCTATTAAAATGGATTGTTCTCAGGCCCTCCTCATGCATACCCTGAATGTGCTTCTACTCAATACTCAAGGATATTAACTGACATTTATTAAGCATCTACTTCACCAAAGCTTGGAGTAGCTGTCATAAGCCATCATCACCATCTAACATTCTAGAATATTCTTCCAAGAATGTCCATGCAGTTTCATATCCTCCCACATAATTATTGTATTACCCTTATAAATCATGTGCTTAAAATATTCAATTGCTCATGTGTGCAGGGAATGATATCTGAAGATGGAATGGATGTCAGATCTATAACTTTGATAGTCAAAACAAATGGATCTTGGATACTTTCTGTATTTTTTTCTTATTGTAAAGGAACAAGTTGTCTAAAGAACAGGAATTATTGGGGTTCAAACCCAAAAGCTGATAGAGAGATAGAGTCATCTTCTCTGGCACTGATTTCCATTTGGATATATATGTATGTATAGGTGTATATGTATATATATATGATCTGCACAGTTACATGGATATGTAATTGCACTGGGGAGGCCTTTTCCCTATCCACTGCTCTAATAATATGACAAGTTTAGAGTAAGAATGGTATGAATATTGATTCTGACTTCAGAAGAAACCTAGAGCAATAACTGTGGTATCAAAGGACAAGTCCTTGATGGTTGCCACTGTTCAAAGAGGGATCTGTCAGTCCATGTGCACTGTTTCCTGTGTCAAGAAGAGCTTGAGTATAGAGTGGCCTTGGAACCAAGAGAAAGATGGGGATCTTTGTGGAAAGATGACATTCCTAGAGGAGAACCATGGCCCTCCACCTGCAGCTTGTGGAGTTTGCATCTTACAGCCAGCTATATGGATGCATCCATTCTAAACCTGCAATCAACACAGAAGGAGCAGAATTGCATCCAAACACAGCCAAGGAATAACATGCTGCAGTTGCTTTAATGCACTATATTCTAGGTGGCTTGTCAGGCTGCTGTGCCCAACCCATGAAATTTTTCTTTCCCCAAGAACATTTCTTAGATTGTCTTCCTTGTCCTTTCTTCTGCATGTATGCCGTAAAAGCATCAGGGTTAACCCAAGACTGCTTGCAGGGGTTGCAGGTCCAGGCTTCCTTTCATTTCTATCACAGAGGACCATCTCAGGATGTGGGTGGGGCTCAGGGGCAACCAGCAGCCAACCAGTGGACCAGAACTTCAGTTTTTAGAGAGAGAGGTTTTCTTTACTTTGGTTTTGATGGTCTATGTTTCGTCTCAACAAGCAAGGTGATTCAGTTTGGAGATCAAAATTAATTATGGACCCCAACAAGACACCCAGGGAGGTTACTTTGCAAATGCATATGCCTGGCAGTCAATGGCACCCAGGAACTGTCCAATGGGGCTACCATGGTTTCTGAGGTTGTGTTTTCTCCTCACATGCTACATTCATGGTGTAGCAGGCATTCCTCACTTCCTTTTGGAGTACAGGGACTGTGACACACCACAAGGACAGTTACATATCATTTGATTCTGTATCATGATTATGCCACCATGGTATTAATTTATAGACTCTAGATTACATTTTAATGGTCTGGTTTGCACTCTCCCTCCTCCTTTTCTGCTTGATAAAATTTTGAAAGGACATCTGTTGTGCGAAGGATGACTTTTTCCCCAGGATACTATCGCACCAGAATGTGTGATAGTCATTTTTCTTAGGAAATAACCTCCCCTATCTTGTCAAGCCAGGCTTTGACTGAGGAAGGGCTCTAATTCAGCTGTTGTGTTCCTTTGCCATTTGTTTGCCGGTTGGATGAGTAAGTCCATCTCACACCTCACTCTCGTTCCTTACACATTTATCTTCCATTCTGAAGAAGGAAGTCAGGAGTCTGAGGCCTGGCCTGAGTCTACTGAGGAATTCTAAAGCTGTTTTTGCAAGGTTTTGATGATGAGCATGCCTCCATCATCCCCAATGACAAAGATTTAAGGACGTTCCCCCCTGACTCCAGAGTCCTACAGTGTCTAGTTGATGTTTTGCAACTGGTAATCATTTTGCAACTTCCTCTTTCCCAATCTCCAGAGACATCTCTAAATGGCACGATGGGGGATACTACTGTCATCTTGTGGGTAGGGGGCAGGGATTCAATCAGATACACATAAGATAGGGCTTTTTAGTAAAGTATTATCCCTTCCCAGTGTCAGCAGTTTTGAAATCGACAAGCCTCAATCTGTGAGTACACATATTCCTCTTCTTCATGGAGCAGAAGCAGAGAAAAGGGAAGTAGAGAGGAAATGCAGACACAGCATGCCATCAGCCACAGAGAATCAACCTGATCTGCCAGAATACCTGTGAAAAGGAAGGACACTTACCACTGGACACAATGACCTTTTGTAAAGGTATAGAGAGAAAAGAAAAGGGGCTGCGGGGATCCTCAGTATTTGTGACTGCGACCTCCTTTCTCTCTGTCCCTCCTCATCTTCTTTGTACTCTCTTCCTAGAGGTGTCCTCCCTGAAGCCACAGGCTTCAAGGCTGTCTTCCAGATGACTTCCATTTTTCTATCCACCCCAATCCTTTCTTCAGATACTTGATGTACATGCACAAATGGATAACTGTGTGTTTCCAAGTGGGTGTCTCAAATTTAATGTGACCAAAACGGAGCATCTTATTTTCTCTTTCTGACATGGCCCCCTGCCCACACCAAATCCTTCCTCTGGTAAATAAGAACTGTTATGCCAACTGTTTACGACACAACACGATTCTTCTCTTTTTCAAGTTCCTACATACAATCTATTACAGTTTTTGGACGCCTTGGTTTAAATCTCCGAGCCTCTTTCTTCACTCCGTTTCCCTTCAGTTCCTCAGGCTAAGCCACTATGATGGGTAGGTCCTGAAGACAGCTTCCTCAGTGAGCAGCCATTATCTTTCCCTTGTTGCCTCTTTCCATCATTCTCTATTTGCCACCCACATGCAAGTTTGATGATGTCGCTTCATGGTGATGAATCTTTCAGTATCATCCCTTGCTCTTGCATTGTGGTCTCTGATCTCTTGTCTGACACGCATCGACTGGTTCATCTGTGAAAGCTAGTTTCATTATGAGAAGAGGGCAGCACAATGATCCAGGAGGAGAAGATGGGCCATGTGAGGAGAGAGGCAGAGAAGGGGGTGAAAGAACACTGGAGATTGCCAGCAAACTCCAGATGGTAGAAAAGGCGATGAAACATTGTCTCTGTATTTCCAGCCATGCTGACCCTTGGAGTTGGATTGCGAGGTTCCAGAGCTCAGCTGGCCACATACCTCAGCATTTCTAATGGACTAAGCCTTGTCACATGGTCTGTGGTACTTTGCTATGACAGTCGGAGCAAGCTCTCAGCTCCTTACTCTTAGGCGCTCAGCTCAGCCTCCTTTCCCCTTTTAATTCATAGAGTAAACTATTAGGGCCTGGTATTAGCCACGCCCTTTCTTTGGGATGGTGTGATGTCCTTTGTGTCAGTCAAATGGCAGTTTAAATGCAGTGTCTTCTGAGAGAGCTTTTCTGGTGGAAGTCCAATTCAGCCAGCCCTTGTCATCTTTCCCACATCTTGCATCCTGCCTTGACTCGCCAGTTAGGACTTGATGCCCACCTGGAAACTTCCTCACTCATTTCTTCCTGCCATTGACCACGCCACATAAACCTGTATCACACCACACATTTCTCTCTTCTACTTAGGATAGTGTCTGAGATTAGTAGATTGTCTGTGAGCATTTCTGGTACAAGTAGAGTTATTTAAGAAATTTGGCTGCTGCCAAAGTGAAGCTCATTTTAACTGGGTCCTTGGCAGAGAGAGTGTAAGGCTTTCAGTGGAGGGAGATAGAGTGCTCCAAGGAAGCTTATCTTCCTCTGGAGAGAGAATGAGCAGCCCCTGTTCAGTGCCTAACCTTTGGTGGAAGGGGTAATGCTTGGTTGTGTTCCATCAAGCCCACCCCTTTTTCCTCTGTAAATATTTACGCTGTATAAGCTCCCCCTCTCTCAGGCCTAGTGGGAGCCTGGGAGAGCCACATACTAGCACGGGGTCTAATGGAGACATTGCAGCACCATTAGCACAGATGGTTGTCATATGTATGCAAATGAGAAACAAATTGAATTTGGTGTCCCTTCTCACCAGCTGTACTATCAAGGAAGGCTCCCAGAGCAGTGGGAAAAAAAAAGCTGCCACCACACCACTAATCTGTCACTGCAGATTAATTACAACGAGCACATTAGCCATCATTTGTTTTTAGTACAAAGGGAAATATCTTGTTTTTCAAGTATGTCCTGTAAAAAGAAGGTGTTCGGCCTTGTAGAAACAAGGCCCACAAGGGCACGAGGCTTCATTAGTTAAGAATAAGAGTATGACAAGGGAGAGCCCTGGCTGCAGGCCTCCTTCAGAGCTGATGGCTGCGCACACGTGGACAGTGGAGGACAGCCAGCCGCTTTGGATATGGAGACTCCCAGGCTTTGAAGAGTCCTCTGATCTGATGGATTCCAAGTGAGACAGGAACTGATTGTACCAGACAATTCCTGTTATTATTACCTGTAGAGGTGCAGTGAGGAAGCAGCACTAACTGGGGATCCAAGAGGTCAGATTTTACTTCTGAATCTGGACCTCATTGTCACTTACAAGTCTCATTAGAGTGGTTGTTTGGGTTGCTAATGTTCTTTCTCGTCTTCTTGTTCTGTTGTTAGTATTATTGTCATTGTTGTTAAATAGATTGAGCCCCAGGGCCTTGTCCACAGAAGCTCAGCTCTGTACCACTAGGCTACCTCCCAGTCCAGACTAGTGGGTTATTAACATTTCTTCAGAGACAGGAAGCCCTTGACGTTACAGATAATGTGATAGGCTGTATGCCCATAAGTTGCACATGGCTACAATATTTGGCTGCTTTAGACTTTTTGCTTCATGGAGATCTTTCTAGACAGACGTATTAAGAAAGCTTGACAGACAGGATTGGTTCCCTCCTACTTCTTCTATGCACCATTGCGAGTCCAGTCACACACATACCATTTTTTACTTGGACTCTTGGTTTTAGCCACTTGTTTGTTGACTTACCCCTTCAGCGTTTCTTGGGCACCATACTCATTGATGGACAGTTCATGGTGAAAGAAAGGGACATTCTGGCCTTCCCAAAACATACTTCTAAAAGAGGCAAGCATAGCAAGGTGAGGGACTAGTTGAAAGTAATGCCTACAACGGAGAACCACTTGTTACTTGGATAGCGGCCAGCAGGGTGATTCTACCTGTCTAGAGTAGAGGATGTTTCTCTGAAGAGGTGACAGTTGTATCAGGAACTGAAATATGATTGGTGTATGGCTAACCTAGCAAAGAGGAATGATGTAAGGAGGCAAATAAACCTTAGGAAACTTCAGGGGTATTGTGGTGACTGATGTATCAGACAGAACTATTGGAGGCCCCTGCAGGAAAGCCTGTCTATTCCCACAGCAATGGACAAAACTGCTGGGCTTCATCTGGTAAGGAAACATCATCAGATTTATATTTAAAGAGACCCCTGATCCTCACAACATTAGAAACAGCTGTTGAGTCTTGCAGTGGTCTTGACAGTGGAGGGCTTTAGATCAAGAGCCAATCATCCCATGATGCCCACATCATGGTGTTTGAGATCAGGGAGAATTCAGTGATTGAATGCCATGTCAAGAGCTGAGGGTTTTTGGTTTTGTTTTGTTTTGTTTTGTTTTTGTGCAGAAGGGAGCTGAGGGCATTTGAATCAAGTTTGTTACAAGTGTATCTTTAAAGGGCTCCAGACCAGTCTTTGAGAGTCAGGAGGCTCACAAGTGGGGCTAACAGTAATGGACAGAGGGCTGAGGGGAACAAGACGTGTGTGTATTGAAGACACATGTGCTGTGAATGAATCATGGGTGGGAATTTAAGCTAGAATGGCTTTCAGCTTCTAGCAGTTTCCCTGAACCCCCAAGTCTAGCCAAAGAGCTCCTTGTTGGCAGTTGCATTGGCAGCGAAATAAGAAGCTTCCTTTCAGAGTGCATAATTAATATAAATTCCACATGAAGGACAACCAATTACTTAATATGCTGTGAGAATGTAATACATTAGAGGAGGCCCATTAGAACAAAGTTGTATCAAAGGCAAGCATTTTGCCTAGCATACGGTGTTGGAAGAAAGGGGCAATTCTAACCCCAGATTTCTAGGAAGCAAAATTCATGTGCAGAAGCAAAATAAAAGTATTTGGAAAAAAATGAAAGTGGATAAATAATTGCAGTGGCTGATTTTATCCCCCCACCCCCAGGTTGAGTGGGCTGGGAGATACCCAGATATGCTAGTCAGTTTTAGTAAACTTGAAACAAAGGTCTACAGTGACCTGGGAAAGGGGAACCTCAACTGAGGAAGCACCACCGTTGAATTGGCATGTGGGCATTTAAAAGGTATTGGTATTAATAATTGGTGTGGGAGAGCCTGGACTGTATAAGAAAGCAGGCTGAGCAAGTCTCTGGGGAGAAAGCCAGCCAGCAGCATTTCCCCATGGTCTTTGCTTCAGTTCCTGCCTTGAGCATCCCTCACTGATGGACTATATAACCTGGAAGCCAAGTTGGATATTGTGTGTGTACACATAGCAAAAGGAAGCAAACTAAGACATCAAATAATTGATATGTCATTATTTCTGGATATTTCTGAAGATATTTGTGTAAGTGGACTGAAGAATGAAGAGCCATCCTCACTTGTGAGCCATGTTCACCTAGCCTCTTGAGCACAAAATGGAGTCAAAGGGCAGAAGAGGAAAATGGATCTTTTCTCTCAGGGCTGTGTGACCTTGGCCAACAGGGAAATGCTCCCCCAGACTTCTAACTCTGGGACCTACACCAGGGGCCTCTCAGTCCTCAAATCCACCAGGCCCCTCGATTATTAACTCTCAGACTTAATGACACCAGCAAATTCCCCATTATTCCAGCTTTTAGAAAAATCATGGGACAGTTCATTTTCCACAATCACATGAATTCATTCTTACAATACGTTTTCCACTTCTTACTCTTTCTGCAATCCGTTCTAATTCTCTGGAGAACCCAAAGAGTATATTAATGAAGAAAGTTTTTTTATAAAAATCTTATGTTTGTAAGTTTATGCAAACAAAAGTAAGAACAAAGGGCATGTAAGAGATATTTACTAGATAGGCTAGAGAGATAGGTCAGTGGTTAAAAGCATTGACTACTCTTCCAGAGGTCCTGAGTTCAATTCCCAGCAACCACATGGTGGCTCACAACCATTTTTAATGGGAACTGACAACCCTCTTCTGGTGTGTCTATAAAGAACTATGGTGTACTCATAAACAAATAAATCTGGAAAAAAAAGATATTTACCACCAAAAATGTAGGGAAAATCTATATGTTCCCTCCCAAGAAATATTAATTAAATAAATAGTAGCCTGATATAGAAAGAATACTACACACATGTAGAGGAGTTGACTGTGATGTATGCATTACATGAAAATAGGTCTATACCAGTAGGATGAAAAAATCTTCAAGATAAAATTTATTCTGATATCAATGATAAAAATATTTATAGTAGTCATTCAATGGAAACTCTGTGATCTTTCTACCCATTAATTTAAAAACAGCCTTATGTAAATTTCATGTTCTGTATTTTCCATCTAGTTTTGAATGAAGAGGGGTCCTTGCTTTCACCAAAGGCCCACAGTGCTACTCCCTGTCTGACTCCATCTCTTGCTCTGTGAGGGACATCACGCTGCAGGCACCACACCCTTCTTGTGTGTCACAAAATTCTCTCTCTTCAGCTGAATTGCCATCAGCACATGAAAAAGACCACATTCTCCACACATCTAGTAACAGACACTGCCTCTTTGACATCCACCTATTCAGAACAAGATTCAAAATAGTTCCCCCACAATGCCTGCTTCCACTTCAACTCCATTTGATCTGATCTCCATCTCTACCATCTGACAAAAGCCATGTCAAGGTTCCAAGCGGCCTTTGTGTTGACAACTGTGTAGTTGCTTCTCTGACCTCCTCTGATATGCAGAGTGGTATTTGATACCGTTGACCTTGCTGCCTCTCTAAGTCCTTTGTCTCTGCCTTCCTTTTTTCCCCTGGTCTCTGCCTGAAGAAGTATCTAAAGGGGAATACTTTAAGCATTGGCCTGGATTCTTCTTTCCCCTTCAGATGGACTGTTCTCAACTTTGCCTGCTGTTGGAATCATTTTAGGGTACTGTTTTCTAAATACAGTCATGCCCGAGCTCACGACGGGGGGGATTGGAATCTCCAGATGTAAAGCTCTGATCGATAGGTCTTGTAAGTCCCAAGACTGACCTTTATATCACTCAGAGTACAGAAACACTTTCTTAGGTGATGTCACTTGGTGAACTTGTTTTAGAAACTAGTGTCAGAAAGCTTCAGCAAATTTATACCTCGTGTGGATGGTTCTTCTGGGACGAACTAGGAAAGCCTGTTCTAAAGGGTCTCTGGGTCAATTAGATCCTACTGACTCTGTCTGGTCTGGAGGTGGGGTCAGAACCCCTGTATCAGGAGACTTGCCCTGGGCTCCTGTGATGTCCAGTGAGGTGTGCGTCACCCAGGCACTGACAGAGCAGAAGGCCCTGTTAAGAATTTTTTTTTTCCATGCACTCTCCCAGTATCTGAACAGTGGTGTATAATTTTGCATGGACAAAGAATGATTAAAACCTAATTGTTACTGGCCCCACACGTGTCACTTATGACTGTGTACTCTGTATACATTGCATAGCGCTTGTCAGTGCTCACCCCTACCAGGACATACCAGGAACGAGGTGAATGTTCCATCAGTTGCTTGGCGGTTTCATACTGCTCTGCGTCCTTCTCCCCTCTAATAACAGTTCCCTCCCATCCTACATTCTGTATGGCTGCGTGTCTGTCTATCTTTAGCCACTTTTTACTCAGAGCTTTGCTCACGGTTCATTTCCTGGGTCAATTCTAGGCCCAGATATTTGGCTGAGCATTATCTTGCTTGAGTCTGAGAAGGTTCTTGGGGGTCGGATTGATGTTTGAATGAGTAGTCTGAAGAAAGCAGCATGCCTTTCCCTAACACGGGCTGGCCTCGTGCAACCCTTTGACGGCTTCAATAGAAATCCAACGGCCTTGCTGTAGAGAAACATCTACATAAGACTGTTAAATTGATTGTTGTTTTATATCAAACAACTTTTATAATACTCATTTTCATTGTTACAATATTTTATGAATTTTAAAGAATATGACAAAAAAAGGTATTTTAGGTATCTGGGAGGAGTTGGGGTACAAAAGGGAAACAAGAATGTGATTTAATTCTATTTACTTAAAATATATTTTTAAATGTTAGGGGGTGGAGAGATGGCTCAGCAGTTAAGAGCACTGACTGCTCCTCCAGAGGTCCTGAGTTCAATTCCCAGCAACCACATGGTGGCTCACAACCATCTGTAATAAGATCTAATGTCCTCTTCTGGTGTGTCCACAGAGAGCAATGGTGTACTCATATACATAAAATAAATGTTAACAAATTCAGATAAATTGAAATCATGTATCTTTTCTCATCATAATGCAATAAAACTTAAATCAATAAAAAAGAAAGGACATACCATGAAATCATTGTGACTGTTTTTCACTGTGTCTCTAACTGTCTTGACTAATTGAGTGATACACCAAATGAGCATTTTGATGCACATTAAGCATTTGATGAAGAATATTCATATATTCATTAGAGGTTTGAAACCTGAAAAGATTATAGACCAGAATTCTCCTGCTTATTTGTTTTAAATTACCATCTTATGTTGCTTATATTTCATTGTAATAATGACCTCTATAATTTTTACAAAGTCAATAAATTAATTTGGAAAGTAAATTGATATTGAAGAAATGAGAACAACACAAGGACCTATTTTTATAAGCCTAAAAGCTGAATAAAAATACACTTAAAATCTGAAAAGAAAAGAAAAGAAAAGAAAAAGAAAGAAAAGAAATCCAACAGGCTGAGGAAGATGGAGCATCTACTGTCTGGCAGCCCTCAACAGGGACATCAAACTCAAATGGAAACTTCCTAACTCTCAAGACTGCTATCCTTGGTACTTGGACCACTAACTCAGAGTTGGCTTTGCTGGTAGCAAAACTTGGCACTTGCCCAAATGCCTGAAACATCCTGAAGAGGACATTAGATCCCATGGGACCAGAGTTGCAGGTGGTTTGAGCTGCCATGTAGGCTCTGGGAAATGAACCCAGGGCCTCTGAAAGGGTAGCCCATGGCCTTGATCATTGAGCCATCTCTCCAGCCTCCAAATTTTGCTTTTGATTTGTTTTCTTTATTCAGCAAAATTGGAGTTTGTGTTGTGAGCCAGATGTTTTGCTTACTTGGTTTAAAAGAGCTGGGGCAACTAGACTGTCTAAGAAGGCCTGTTCCTGGTCCTGTGACCTGTTTTCTATTAAGAATTGTGTCTGCTCCCACTCGGGGGTGTTCTTTGAAGTGTGCAGCCTGAACTGGCTTTTCAGTGCCCCTTCTCTCAGCTTCTCGAGTGTTGGAATTACAGGTGTGTGCCGGAATACTAGTCGAATTTCTACTTTTTGATTAAAAAGATCTTTTCTCACTTGTTTGATTTTTACTCTGTGGCCTTGGAAAGCATGGAGCATGCGGACTGGCCTCAGACTGTTAGTGAACCTAGTTAAACCCTTAGATTACAGGTGCTAAAAACCACATATTTATTGTAGATTTTTTTTTGAGTATATGTGTATTCTGATAATTTGAAAAATATAGTTACTTGGTTTTGCAACTTGCTTTTAAAAAAAGATTTGTTTTTATTCTTTTTAGTTATGTGTAGGTATAGGTGTCTGCAGGTGGATATACGCACATGAGTGCAGGTACTCACTGAGGTCAGAGGTGTCAGATATCCTGGAGTCATAGACCATTGATCTGCCTGCATTGGCATTGCTGAGAACAGAATTTTGGACCTCTGGAAGAGCTGCAAGTTCTTTTAACCTCCCACCCACCTCTCCAGGCCCCATATGTTACTTTTTAAAACAGAAAAATACACATTTGAAAATTAAATATTCATTTAGATCCTTAAATACAGATGGTGTTGATGATTGCAGTTTTCCCACATCTCCTACACATCCACCAGCAATTTAGTGAATGTTATTCTTTGCCAGTGCTTATACATGTTAAGTATGCCCACAGCTCTCTTCCTTGAGCCACCATCTTTAATTTGTTCCTCTCAGTCTCCACAGCTACAAGGCCATCCTCCAACCTTTTAGGGATTCCATTTCTGTATGTCCTGGGACTCTCCTGTTTACATTATAACTGAACTGTTACTTTTGTTTGTGTACTAGTCTGTAATTTATTGGCCCTTTTGGGCCCTTCTCCCTTTTCATTCACAGCTAAGATTCCATATCCTGTGCTTATTTTCTTTTGCAAAACCAAATAGCCATTTACTTTCCCATTTCTTCTCTGTTGTTCCCTCTACCATTTTCCAAATGATCTTTTTTTTTTTTTGGTTTGGTTTTCTCATCTTTATTCTCCACAACACTTAATCTATTTACACCAGTGTCTATTCTTCCATATTCTGGATATTGGGGTTGCAGTTGGGGCTGTTGCTCATTTTGCCTGATGGTTTCTGATTCATGCATCATTGTCTGCTGCTATCTCAATATCTTCTCCATTGGATCTCTTGTATCTCTGCCTTTTGTCTTGTTTCGAGTCTTACACTGTAAACAACAGTCTATTTTAACTAACAGTCTAGTTTAACATCATGGTTTTCAACTTTTGAGCTTCTGATTGGTGACTCTGTATTTAAAATGATGTGCTGAACGATGTCTAGTGTTCCTGAGCACAGGAAGGCTCTGAAGTGTATTACAGAGGAAATATACATTTTGATGAGCCCCTGCAGGTAGGACTTATGACTTACAATGCTGCTGGGTGTTAGTTCAATGTTAATGAGTTATCAATACATATTAAATGAGGAATTTCTACTTGAAGAAGTAGAAACACGCATAGAAGAAAATTATGTACAGATTGATTAGCGACAATGATGTTGCAAGAAGCTCTCAAAAATCTAGGCTCACCTGTCCCCCAGGAAACAGCTCAGGGTGTGCAATCTCAACACTTGGAGCGCTTTTACAGAAGGTAGCTACTGTGAGTCATGGCATCTAGCCAGCCTGCTCTCTTAGGTAGCTTGTGCCTCCCAGTAATATGACAAGCAGGGCTCATGACTTTTGTGACTTTAGGTTTTTTTCTTTGGAATTTTGGGGTAAAAATCTGAGAAACGAAGGGCTGGCTGTCAGAGGACAACTTGGGCTTTAGTTAGTACTTGCTTTCCAAATTGTTTGAGACAGAGTCTCTTGTTTTCAGCTGCATGCATTAGGGTAGCAGGCCCATAAAATTCCAGGGTTTTCCCTACCCTCACCTCCCATCTCACTGTAGGAGTGCTAGGATTATAGATGAACTCTGGCAGCCAGCTTTTCACGTGGTTTCAGGGAATGCAAACTAGAGTCGGCGCATTTGCATGGCAAATTCTTTACCGACTGAGCTACCTGCACCCCTTAGCCTAGGTTTTAATTCCTTAGGCAAAGTTTTACTTATTCCAGTTTGAGGGTTGGAAAGAGCCAAGGTAGATGCTGAGGCTCGGACCAGAAATGGTGAAAGAGAACTAGGAGAGATAATGTGGACAGGAAGGAACCTTGTCCCACATTCTGCCTAGTGTGAATGAAGGAGGTCCACCACATGAGTCCTTGGTGTGGAGAACTAGTCCTTGGTAGCCTGGAAGCTTTCAACCTGGTTTTGCCTTTTTTTTTTTTTTGGCCATTAGTTTGCAATGACTGATGAAGTTAGAGCATGGAACATTTGGAAAAGAGCATGTGCCAGCATTCTGGTTTCTCTCACATGTGTTGACAATCTGTACCCAGAAAAATAAGATCAATATCCAGGTCACTTTTGCTTAAATACAGTGCTATGAAACTGCTTGACCACCATCCTTTCACTAGATTGACACTGAATAGACCTTAGTAATTTTCAAAAAAATCAAACTGACTTAGAGTCCCCCCAAAAAATAAAAATATTTTTTTTTTTTTTAAGAAAAGGCATGCATCAATTGGAGCAGGGAGACATGCTGCATCTATTGAGGCTTTCTGGGCTCCAGGAACATCTCCAAAAGACACCCCTGCTTCTGTGTAGCCCACAAAACTTCTGATCACCAACATGCTGGCTGGAGGATTCACTCTTTAAACAGCAGCTCAACTTCCTTTGCATTAGATGCAGTGGATCTCAGCTAGGGAGGCCCAGCCAGTTGGGTTCCAGGCCTTTGAGTGATGATGGCAATTCTGGGGAAAGTTAAGTAGGCTTTCCCCTAATTGGTGATACAGCATAAAGAACTGGCTATTTCCTGAAGGTGCCTGCTGGGACTTTGCCAGGGGAACTGAGGAATTCTAGGCTTTTCTCCGGGAGGGTGTTGATTACAATGCCCAGGACCCTTATGAAAGGCAGCATGCTTTTGTGAATTGGGATGGCTTGGATGGGATGATTATTGAAATCTCTTCCTCTCCAAGGAAGATTTCTGGAAAAATACGTGACTGTTGTGTTCTTTACCTTGTTCAGTTCCACTTGCCCATCCACTCCATCCATCCTTTGCATGAATTAACCATGCCCAGTTGCCTGCATCCTCTGCTTTCTTTTCTCAAGCTTCTAAGCACAGTATCTCCCTGCCTCTACGCAGACCACGACTTTGCCCTCTCTTTTCTCCTGTGGCTCTGTGGATCCTCAGTCTTGCTCTGCATCTGCCTGTTCACGCCCTTGCCCAGGGTTCCTTTCCCTCATCACCTCCCAGTTCCCTGAACTATCAGGACAACAAGCCTCGGGCTTTTCTAACCTGCTCCTTGCTCTGTAGCAGCATTGAACCCTCAGGATTCTGATTCTTTCATTACCTAAGAGCTCGCTTTTCATCTGGAAAGGCCAGGAGCAGCGGATACAATAGGGAGTTTTTCTTCCTGGTTCCCCACAGAGAACCCTGTAATGCTTTAATGGTCAACAGCAAATTTAATTCAAATCCAGCAGGCATTATTAGAAGGCATGTTGGCTAGCATGTCTTTATTGCTCCCATCTTTAATTATGAAGTATAATAAGGTCACATTTCTGGAAATAGAGCTCAGTAAGATACATTGGTTTAATTTGTAAAAGTAATCTCCCTTCAGACGTGATATGTTTCATTCCACTTGAGCTAAAACCCACATCAATTGCAGAAAAATGAAACAGACTTCAATTAGCCTCAGTAATCCTCCTGCACAGTGATGAACAGA
>NW_022196911.1:59506827-59509327 GCF_008632895.1 Mastomys coucha
AAAAAAAAAAGAAACTGGTGCGTTGTACCTTCCTCCTGTAAGGCCTTTGATGATATGAAATAGACTGCCTCTATTTGTTTTCCTGCCCCAATGCTATATCTTCTTGGAAGGTTGTAATAAAATTAAATGGTTTTAATAGAACAGAGCTGATGAAGGGGTTCCTTGGAACCAAGTCAAAAGCATTTGACTGATAAATAGCAAGAACCCAGGTGACATTTTATGAATGGGAAGTTAGATCTGCTGGGTGGAAAAATTAGGGGAAAAGCTCCAGGTAGAATCTGAAATTCTTAGCCTGAGAGAGTTGATGTTTGACACTACAGCATCAGGGATCTTATGTAGAAACTTCTTGGAGTGCGGCTTGGAAACAGCACCATTTGTAAAAAGTTGTACCTGAAAATGCGATGCAAAATTAAAAGAAAAAATAAGTAAGTGACCCAGAACATTCAGGGAGAAAATGGTGTAATCAGTGATCCAGACATGAATAACAGGGGTGTGAGCTGAGCTCAGGCCCTTCCAAGTCTCCTTTTATTAATCTGTGTAAACATAATGAGGGCACATCCGTGGATTTTTCCCCTCTTGTTTCAATATTAGTTCATCTGTAGAAAAGCCATGAGTGGGTCCTGGATGTAAACTTCATGAAGTCCATCTACATCTAACTGTAGAGAAAATGCAGTGCTATGTATGTATGTACATCTATGAATGTATATGTGTACACACACATCCTATATGTCCATAGGAATTAAGGGCTATTTGGCTATCTGAGAAAGATGGTATAGACCCATCCTGTTTGGAGAGGAGGAACATTAGCACAGATCAAGTCACCTACCAAGTTGACAGAGATCACTGTGACAAAGCTGGTTGGAACCTAGATTCTCTAAAGCTCAGTGGTTACCTTCAACCCAATTCTCAGTCCCAAACATACCAACCCAACTTTATAAAAAGCTCTAGTGATAAATATCAATTGGTACTTGGTTTGATTTATTAATATTGTAAGTTGACTCTACCATTCTGAGGTCCTGGCAACCATAATGTGTAGTGAGAATTTTTTTCTCTCTCTCTTCCTTCCTTTCTTCCTTTCTTTCTTCCTTCCTTTCTTTCTTTCTTTCTCCCTTTCTTTCTCTCTTTCTTTTAAAGAAAAACCACCTAAATACAAGAGTGTTTTTGTTTTAATTCTAGGTGTTAAGATGTGAGGCTGCTTCAGATTGTCCATAAAAGCTGACTATGGTTTGTCTCACACTCTAGCAGGGGCATGGTTTTGATAGCTGCAAATAGTTTCTGCGAGCGTATAATGTTTGGAATTCTGGGCACTCTTCAGAGGGTACCTAAATGCTAGAGCTCTGATTGAGGGGCTGGTTGGCTGGTCGGTTGCTGTTGGTTGAAGTTCGTTGTGTTTTTGTCAAGTAGTCACATGTAGAGACAAGAAGAAGAAATTAGGTATCCTGCCGGTGAAGATCAAACTTGCCTCCAGGAACTCAGCATCCCTGACCAGCAGGAAGCACTCTAATGACAACACCATCCTCTTTTCCTCTTGTTCTTTTATTGTCTCCTCTCTAGTGTTAGGGGGTTGAAAGGGAAGAAGAAGGCTGGAGAAGGGTGGAAGAAAAAGCAACCCATGAAGTAACCAAAAGTCCAGCTATAAGAATCCATCAAAATATGTCTTACAAGCATAGAGACTCTTCGTAAGAGAGAGGCTGTATGGACATTTCCCTGTCTTCTTAGCATTTTATTTCATTTTTAATAATGTATATGCGTATGTGTCCTTTTTGTGTGGATGTGCACATTAGTAAAGGTTCCTACAGAGGACAAAAGAGTGTGTTGGGTCTGCTGCAACTGGAGTCATAGTCAGCTTTCGGTAGCCTGATGAGCATGTTGCCAACTGAACTCCAGTCCTCTGTTACAGTGGAGTGCTCCCTTCAGTGCTGGACCATAGCTCCAGCCCTTCCTTAGTGTTTTAAAGATATCCAAGTGAAATGTCTACATTAGACTCCAATAGTTTTATGCCAAGCATTTTAGGGACTCTCCCTGTGCCATGAGAGGCTCAGCACTGATTTACTTCTCCTCCATAGTCTCTGCCTCAAAATATCAAAATGAATACAGAGTGGAAATCAGTCTGCCATCCCCAAGTGGGGGGAACCCTAAGGGAGGGCTCACTCCTAGATAAAGAGTGGCTAGCAATTAACAATTGCAGAGACAGAGAGAGAGAGAGAGAGAGAGAGAGAGAGAGAGAGAGAGAGAGAGAATGAATTGATCTTCCCCAGGGATGGAAAGTGGAAGCAACAGTGGACAGACTCAATGGGTTGCATTTCCATGTCAATTCATTTATATGTATATGTAATGACAATGATTACAGAAGAGGAGGCAGTGAATTTTGTGGTGGGTCGGGGGGGATGGTCACTTGTTGGACATGAGGAAGGACAGGAGGGAAGAGAGGAAGGGAAGAAGTGATGCAATTATCTTTTGATAAAACAAAAAAATGGTCTACAGTGTACAATTAGCAGAA
>NW_022196911.1:59514327-59590448 GCF_008632895.1 Mastomys coucha
ATAAACTGGGCATTGTGAACTTCTCCTGCTGAGAGGCACTAACAGTTTATAAGAGAGAAAAATTGATAAACCCCTGGGCATCATTTTTTTTGTTTTCATTTCACTCTGGGGCCAGCTGTGAGAAGGAAATGACTATAAACAGCCCATTAGTAAAACTGCTTCAGTCGATACACCACCAGGGAAAGTCATAAGGCATTGTTGCGTCAGCCAGGGCTCCCCACCTCGCTCTGACAGGCAAAAGACATAGAAGAATGTCCCGAGGTGTGCGTGTCTTGCCCAAACCCAAACCAAACACTGCCAACTCCCCTTCAGGAGTGTCCAGGAAGTGGTGATAGATTTAGGTGTCTCATCCATCAGTCCCAATGATACCGGAGCTGTGCTAAAATGCTGAACTCCTCTGTTAGATATATTTGTACTGGAAATTTTTTGATTGGCAAAGCATGCTAGGAAAAGGGAATTATTCCCACAGTCATCCAGTATTAGACTGTGGCTCATGGTGGCATCCAAAGCTCATGGGTCCCGATGCATCTTTTAAGGAAGAGCAAGGCAACAGTTCGAGTTGAACTGAATAGTCATCTCAGTCTATTTTCCATCATTGTAACTGAGTGTAGTTTTTGAATACAAAGTTATTCAGTGCTCAGTCCTGGAGGCTGGGGAGTCCAAGAATGTGGGGCTAGTGTCTGGGGAGCACATGACTCCAGCATGATGACAGGGCATCATATAGAGAGCAAGCAGACTGGTTCCAATCTCTCCTTTCTCTTACATGGCAACTAACGCCACTTTCTTTGCGTCCCCATCCTCAGGACATCATCCAAACCTGATCAACCCCTCTTATGCCTCACATCTAAATACCATTAAGCTTGGATAAAGTTTTCAACACATGAACTTCCGGGGAACAATACAAAGCATGGCAGAAGGTAACTGAAAAAAAAAAAGATGAAGAGCGTTGTCTCTGAGCAGGATCCTGGAGCTTGAGGGATTGAGGAAGTGTTAATCTACACAGAAGGGAAGGCAGGACTAGAGGTTTCAGAGAGAATTTGCCCCAAGGTCATCAGCTCTAGAGGAGTGCAACGGTAAAGCTTAATGCAGGCTTGTCTGTGTTTTGCCTTCTTTTCCCTCCATGGGCTCTAGGGAGGATGAGAACAGGTCCAAGATCTGAGAAGGGCAGTCTGGACACAACTCTGCACCACAGGGTGCTGCTTTCCCCAGCTGGCCCTGTCCCCTGGCGGTCTCTCCTTTCCGAGGTATAAGTAAATAAAGCTTCCCCTCTCCTTCCCCCCAGGCCTGGCTTCTCAGATGGCATTCCAAACCCAAGGCCCCCTGGAGACTCTGGAGAGCATGTGGGGCCAGCCTGATGCTGTATGTCAGACCCAACACCTCAGGTCCTGGGGAGCCTGGCATGACCTCCTGAAGGATTTGTTTATGAGCGGTTCTGTTAAGTTCCATTCATTTGCTTAGGTAAACAGCTGCGATCCCCAGTGCTGACTCCAGGCTCTCCCGGAGCAGCCCTAAATCAAAGGGAGCTTCTGAGATACTTTTTATTACTGGACTTTGCAAACTTGATTCGAAAGAAGGGGGTTAAGGCAAAACCCAGTTGCTTTGTGGCTAGGTGGCAGCAGCAAATTCAACTGCAAACCAAAGTTTGCACCCCAGTTGCACTGTGGTTAGGTGGCAGCGGCAAATTCAACTACAAACCAAAGTTTGCACCCCAAATCCTAGCACCATACCCACTCCCACTCTGTAAACAGCTACCCTGTTAGAACCATGAGAGGGCAGGAGAGGATGCTTAGCATCTATTGTAAACAGCCATTTTGAAAGCATTTCTGCTGATGTTTGAGGGATGAAGACTGTCTGAGGAGAACACGTTCTAGAACAGAGCCAACTGTACCCTTCACTCTGTGACAGTGGGCAGACACTATGTCTTTGACCTTCACTCTCTCCTTTTAGTGAAACTCAAGAAGTTCTTTATAATCATTGAAAAGGTTTAGGTAAGTGTGTGTTCGTGAGCCTGGGTGGGCATGCATGGTGAATGTAGAATGCCATTGCTCAAGTACTGTCTAGTTTGCTTTTGGAGACAGAAGGGAATCTCTCACTGCAACTTGATGCTCATTCATTATGCCAGGCTGGCTGGCTAGTAAGCCCTAGGGATCTGCCTGTCTCTGTGCCTCCTCCTAGCACTAAGGCTATCAATGCCTGGCACCACTCTCAGCTTCTTAAGATGTGGATTCTGGGGGTAGAATTCAGATGCCGGTGCTTATAAGGCAATTCCTTTACTAACTGAGCTTTCTCCCCCAGCCTGGGAAGTCTCTTGATTTCTGAATTTCCAACTTGGTGACTTTGTTAAGCCTAGCAGTGGAAAGTGGTCATAGAACGGGTAACCAGTGGTGAACCATGAAAGCAGAAAGGACAATGCCTCACCCAGGAGGCTCTAGGCAGAGGCAACATCACACCCAGAAAGGAGACTGTGAGATGTGACAGAGGGAAGGTGGACAGAGGCACTCAGAGAAGATTGAGACAAGCTAATTCCCAGCCCTTCTGGCTGTCAGCACCAGATAAGAAATGAAACAGAAGGGTCAGACTCAGATAATTAACATAGTTAATTCATTCGGGGCATATGGAAGACTTTAGATTTTATTTTAAGAGCTAGATAGAATCTTAAAGAGAAAAATTAAACCCTTAATTTCATACTCTAAATTGATACTCTTATCATGAAATAATACAATGTGAAAATTAAAATACAAGGAAAATAAATTGCAAGCAATTGTTCACAATTCTATCAACTCTAACACCCCAAGGATATAACTATTTAAAATGTAATAAACACACACATGCACACACATACATATATACACATACATATACACATTTACCTACATATGTTCATATATATACACACACAAACATGAAGGCATACATATAATATATACATACATATAATATACATATACATATATATGCACACATAATACATACATACATACATACATACATACATACATACATACATATATACATCTTCCCTCCTAGAAACTTCTAGCTTTCTGGCACTGTGTGGTTTGGATATAAATTGTCTCTCATGGATTCTACCCTATATTGAATGCTTGATCTGTACTAAATATAACCCAGTTTGTAACAGGATATCGGGATCTGGTCTGTGTCCTGTTCTCTGTGTGTCATGCCTTCTACAAGGTGAAGAGGCTTCTCCACCACACCCTACAGTGTTGGGGCTTACACGGGCCCAGACTCCGTGCAGACAAAACCAAAATCTCTGAAGCAGTGTGACAGGTCTTCTGTCACAGTATGGAGAAGACTCACTTGGTTATTGGCATATATGCTTGAAATAACTTGAAAGGAAGAAAGGGTCAACTCATCTCTTTTAGTCAGAGGTCCCAGTCCACCATCAGTGGCTCTTGCTGTCTGGGTACCACACTATGGCGGGGAATACATACTGGAGACACCTACCCATTTTGTGGTAGCTGGGACCCAAAGACAGAGAAAGGGTACAGACTAAGCTCCTCATACTTTTTCAAGGGTTCAGCCTAACTGCCTTCTACTATCCCTCAACCCCCTAAAGGCTCCAACACCTTGCAGTACACTATGGGCTGGTGACCTAGTTGTCAGCACTCTTGCCTTTGGGGAGTGTTTCAGTTGGAAAGCCAAGCCTAGAGCTAGAGTTAAACTCCTTCTACCAGTATACAGGATTAGTCTTGAGTCCCCAGGTCTACCTAGTTGACTGACTGTGTTTCAAGGGGTTCTATAGCAGTGAGAGAATAAGGAACCATGGGGGCCGAGCAGTGGGGATGATTTGACCACTTGCTTTGTGACCTCCAAAAGATGCAGAGCAGCCAGTCACCACACCATCATTTTGCCTGTTCTCTCCCATCCATTCTGTTTCCTCTTCTGCGTCACTGAAACAACGCTGCCCTTCTCTCATGATTAGTGTGCTTATTTCTCGAAAATGTTCCTCTCTTCCTAGGTTTTCTACTCTCAGACTATAATCTTCAGCATCCCCAGGAGGTCCAAGTGGCTGAGTCCCCAGTGAGGTGCTATAGTAGGTGGTAGAACCTATAAGAGGTGAGACCTAGGGGAGACCACTGGAGTTGCCTTTGAAGGTTGTCTTAGTTAGACTTTCTATTCCTGTGATAAAACACCATGACTAAAAGGCAAGTTGTGTGTGTGTGTGTGGGGGGAGGTATTCAGCCTACATTTCCACACCACTGTTCATCATGGAATGAAGTCAAGCCAGAAGCTTAAATCAGGAGGATTCTGGAGGCAGGAGCTGATGCAGAGGCCATGAAGGAGTGCTGCCTACAGGCTTGTTCTTCATGGCTTGCTTAGGCTGCTCTTTTATAGAATTCTGGCTCACCCTTCTAGGGATGGTGCCACCCACAATTGGCTGGGCTCTCCTCTATCAATCACTATTTTAAAGAGTGCTCCACAGACAGATCTTATGGGAGCATTTTCTCAATTGAGCTTTCTTCCTTTCAGATAGCCCTAGCTTGTGCCAAGTTGACATAAGACCATCCACCACAGAGATGATTATGAGACTTCTGCATACTCCCTCTTGCTTTCTGTCTTTTACTTGTTAGCCACCAGCAGAGTAGATGCATTCACTCTGTGCTCCCGCCATGATGTGTCACAACACACATCAAAGTAACTTCTGATCAAGGGTGGAAACCTCCAACACAGTGAGCCAACAAACTTAAGTTGACTTTCCTGGAAATTTTGTTACAGCAATGGATTGTATTCTGGTTCTGAAATAGAATAGCAAGATATAGGTGAGTGATGCTTCAAGTCCTGCTCAGCCTGGCTCAGATCATGTCTTTCTTTAGCACATCTTTTTCTTGTCTATGGATGGATGCGACATGAGAACTACTGCCTGTTGAAGTTAAAAAAAATACAGGCTTTGGGAAAAAAAAAAACTTTCCTCCTGGTTTTATGGCTATTTCTGGCTTGGGACTTTATATCCAGCTGTTCTGGCAAGGCCAGTCATAAATTCTATACGACTTCTTTCCAGGAACTATCTCCACCACACCATGAAGGAGTGGTCTGTTTATGGGAACCCAGATGTTGAGCTGTGTAGACACCTGCAATTCCACCCACCTTGGTGGCCAAGTAGACTCATCATAGTAAAGCACTCATTCCCTTTGTGCCTCTCAGGGTCCTATCTCTTGAAATATTTTAAACCATACACCCGGTTATACTGGAAAAAGAGACAATTCACATTCCTAGGAAATAGTCTGAATATGAAATGACCCCATGTTTTTGGATATTTGATCTTCTGGTGATGTTGTTTGGGAAGTTTCTGGTCACTTTAGGGGAAAGGGGCC
The DNA here is from genome assembly GCF_008632895.1 of Mastomys coucha. Classification (NCBI taxonomy): domain Eukaryota; kingdom Metazoa; phylum Chordata; class Mammalia; order Rodentia; family Muridae; genus Mastomys; species Mastomys coucha. The sequence continues at coordinate 59,519,658 of NW_022196911.1, forward strand.
TAGGTTTAGCTGGAGGAAGTAGGTTTCTGGGATGGGTTCTTGGGAAAATGTTATCTCCAGCACTTCTTGGCTTGCTTTCTCTATTTTCCATCCACCATGATGTGGGCAGACTCCTCTGGTACGTTCTCCTGCTACCACAATGCTCTGCTTAAGTGTTTGAGGTCGAATGACTGCAGAGCGAGTTCTCTGAAACCATGAGCCAAAAGAAAGCTCTCATTTTTGAAGTCGGTTCTATCACATAATTTAAGCACAGAGAAGCAACAGTACTAAACAGTGCATGATTTACAACTTAAGATATTTCCAGACTTTGCCATGGAAATATGTTTGTTTGAGTGTTAGCAACTGAAGTCTTGGAAAGAAGAGGTTGATAACGGGTCCTGTTGAAACCATCTTGCACACAGAAGTGGAAGGGGCCCCAAGCTTGTTTACGTGTAGAACGAAGTATGGTATTTTCTAGAAGGTACCCATAATCAGAACTACATTGGGCTGAAATTGCTCTCAGGGATGCTGTGAAAACAGTGGCAACATCCAGACTGGACCTCAGGGATCAGGTAATGGCTTTTGTTCCCAGAACAAGCAAGGAAATGATCTCCCTAGGAAATACAGTCAGTGTGGGACTGGATGTACATGGAGCTAAATGCCTTTGGTAACTGTGCTGCTATTTTCACGTGGGGCCATTCTGAGGAAGAGAAGACTCTTGTCACAGGCTGTCATCAAATCTGAATAGGCTTTTCAGTCAAGAATCAGCCAGGGACATGGAATTAGGGAAACTGCGTGAAAATCCCCATGCCTCGTTGAATCCGTGCTTGCTCAAGTCTTGCGTGTTGCAGTTTTGATGGCTGGCTTTGCCCATTTGGAGAATGTTTTATAGTTAGGTTTTAAGAGTCTTCTGTCTGTGGCTGTTTGGCTGCCTGAAACTTAAAAAACAATAGCAAAGTCCAGAGAAGTGCAGTAAAACAGCCCTTTAAACCCTGTGCAGGCCTTTGTGCCAATGAGGTTTCAGTATGCCTCCAAATCAGCAGGGCAAATGTTTGTAGGGATGACTGGACTCCAAATGTTGAGCAGATCCAGGCTGGCAGCTGCCTGTGGTGCCTATATGGGCCTCATCCAAAAAGAAGATTGATGGAGTCAGCAGAACCTTCATCAAGTGAGTCACACCATTAATAAAAAGTACAGATTGAAAGTGGTGTTTATGTCAGCGCTGCTAGAATCCAAGACTCAGTGACCTTGAGTCAGAACTGACCTTGGGCCAAATGCAGTGAACTTGGATGGGATGTGAGAACCCAGGCATTCTTTCTCCCTAAAGGCAAGCATGTGTCCAGATGATGTTGTGTTTTGCCCTGTCCTGCCAACACATGCTTCCTGGATCCAACACTTGTTGGCTTCTGGTTCTCTTCTACAGCTGGACACTTGAAGTCTCTTGTACTGACGATATGAATCTGGATCAGCCATGCAGCCAGCAGGCAAGGCTCTCCTGGGACAATCACAGGCTGCTATACTCAAGCCGTGTGAATATAGTTGGTGGATAATTCTCCAGAGTTCAGATTATACAAGCCAGCCTCATAGTGCTGTCTCATATGAAATAACCCTTGCCCATCTCCTAATGAGGGCACAATGTTCCGAGATGCTCCATTTTAGCAGTGAGGGTGACAATACCACCAGGTGTCATTAAGGAATAACTGCCACACACAGAGCATGCAAAGTGTCCTATTAATGTCTTACTGAGATGTGGTGAGCAAAGGCACTATCTGTTGATAGTGATTATCAACAGGTGAAGAAACTAGAGATAAGAAAGCCAGTTCACCCAAGTCATGGAGTTACGAACTGGTATTATCACCAATTGAAATAAGCTCCCTTTGCCCGAGGCTGGTGATCTCTCAAAGCCTCCTGCAGATCAGGTCTTTGAACTAAAGTCATGCAATGTTGTCTTGCTCTATTCACTTTCCAGGGAAGGATGGTCTCAAGTTTTCCATCTAGGCCCCACATGTTTGCTCTTTGCCTGCGTTCACTTCCATGTCTATGTGAGCCATTAGGACACACCAATGAAATAAACAAGTTTGTCATTCTCAAAAGGCTTACTAGTCAAGGAAGTTAAGTAAGTACCCTGTATTTCAAATGCTGCAAAAGAGATATTTCCTGGGTCTCAGGTATTTTCAGAGTTAGGAAATTTGCCTTGGGATAATGAGCTATTTGGGGAACTGAGTCTAAAATTCCCTCACTTTTGTCTCCTGCCCACATATGCCCACAGCCTGAAAGGAACTTTATAAACAGTTTTAATGCATCTGTGAGGCTTTCTTGATTTATACTAAAGATTGAAGAAAGCAAGAACTATATAAGAATAACATTTGTTCTGCTTAGGGCAAACTTAGAAATAAACTATTGTCCATTTGAATGTTGTAGCACAGCGGACTCTGCATGTGTTAAAGAAGTAAGCATATGCTTCAAGTTGACTTGGGTCACAAAGGTAGATCAATGGGAAAGCACATGTTCATTCCATGTCAAAGTAGGAGGCAAAAGGAGATGCTCGGTTTCCTCATCCAGTGCCTGCAAAAACAGCAGATCCCAGGCAGACAGCATCGCCAGACTGCAGAAACAGGTGTTCTTCATCAGAGTCTCCTCTTCTCTCTCAAAAGCCATCATGACTCTCAGAAGGCAAAGAGAGGACAGAGTGATTTTTTGCCCTTACCACACAATTCCAGAGAATCTGAATTCTCTCTCCCTCAACTCACAGACCTAGTTGCAAACACCAATACTTCCTACTTATTGCACCTACTCATGGGACTTGAGTTTTTGCTTAGACTTATTCCATGAGCTTAGGAGTGTAATTCTCACTTATAATGTCATGCCAACATGAAAAAGGCTTAGATTTTGGAGGTTTTTGATGTTGAACTCTCTGCTTATTGAAGATCAGCCTGTGTTAATATAGTCAAGGTATCCAGCCTTTGTGATCTGATGTAATGGTGATGTAGTCCATGTGCAGTTTCGGCACTTCATCAGCCTCACGTAGAGAGTGGGGAGAAGATGCAGCTGTGGCTAGCATTGAGTAGGGTCCCACCGATCTTTAGGAGATAGAATGTTTGCCTTCCCTTGTGGAGTCGATGTTGAGCTTAGCTCTGAAGGGTGAATAGGACATAGCCAAGAGACGGTGGAGAAGTGGCTCAGGTCAGCCACAAGATACTGTGCACCCAGTCCCCAGGGAAAAGTCACCCTGCCCTAAAGACCTTCAGCTCAGGGTACATAGAGTAGGAAAGAGGGAAGTGAGGTGGACTAGGAAGAGGCCTGAGCAAAGGTATGATGAGCTATGTGTACTCTAAATGCATAACTGTTACTAAGAGATGCATGTGAACAAAGTTCACCCAGGAATAAGGAAAAGCACACTTGCACTAATAAGCAAGGCCCTCAGTGGTCCATTTTACTCATGAATCTTGGACCATGGCTGGGCTGTGAATGATTCTACTTTAGTGTACTTCTTTTTAAGTTAAAAGTCTAATTATTATAAAAGTCTTAGAAAAATAGGAGTAAATATTTATTTATAAGATTTATCATTTATTTTTATTTGATGTGTATATTTATCTTGAACAAATGTCTCTGCACCCTATGACCTTTATGGAGGCCAGAAGAGGACAGAAGATCACTTGGGACTATAAGGGCAGATGGTTGTGTGCTGCCATGGGTGGGCACACATCCTCTGTAAGAGCAGCAAGTGCTCTTAACCACTGAGCCATCTCTCTGGCCCCCAACTGGGTAACTATTTTGACCCTCAGAGAAACAGGTAGAAAATATATAGTAAAACAATGAAAGACGTATGTATCCACATGAGCTCAAAATTTTTCTGAGTTGCAAACAATGAGATAAACTATATAAAATAAAAATTTTAGAAGTCATCAAAATAGAGGCTGGGGAGATGCGACAGTGGGTAAGAATGTAAGCATGAGCACCTTATTTCAGAACACTAACACCCACATAAAAATAGGAGTGGCCACATGCGCCTGTAAACCCCAGCATAGTTACAGGAACACAGCAGTGTGAGTGAGCCACCCCTGTCCCCCATGCCCCAGACTGCTAGTATAGCTCCAGGTTCTTAAGAGATCCTGCCTCAAGGCAACAAGGCAGAGAGACACAAAGTTAGACACTCAGTGTGCCCCTATGGTTTCCACACATACATAGTTTCATATGGATACGTGGCCCTGCCAACACACACACACACACACACACACACACACACCAAGGCACATAGATGGAAGTCAGAGTCAGCTTTTTCTTGCTCCATATGAGTCAGAAAGACTGTACTCGGACAGTGGAGTTCCTGCAAGCATCCTTCCAAGCTAAGCCATCTTGCCAGCCTCGTAAGAATACTCTTCAAAAATTTACTATTCATATTGTTCTAGTTAATGTATCCTCCAGTACTACATCAGTCTGAGATAATGTGGCATAACAAACAATCCAACAAAGCTTCGGCCTTCAGTGATAAGCCTCTCTTTCTCAGATTCTCACATCTGTAGACTTTTGTAACATTTAGCATTGTCTACTTGGAGTGCACTTTTCTAGAACTTTCCAAGTAAAGGGGCCCAGACAAATGGTGCAGGCACATTTGAATGCTTGGCTTCCTGCCTACACTGATGCTTGTGTTTCTCTAAGCCAGTGCTCTGTGACTTGTGTAGCCTGTGGGTGGGGAAAGACATGGTGCCTGAGTGAGCCACCCCTGTCCCCCATGCCCCAGACAGTCTCTGGTATGGCAACAGCTGCTTCTTGATGTGCATAGTGATGGCTTCCTTCTCTTCTTATGGTTGCCTAAGGGCTTTCTCTCGCCATGGTAACTTTCTCAGATGGTGGTTGGAGCTGGACTCTTAGGACTGCAGTGAGGGCCAAGGAGTTACAGCTTCTGGCTGCTAGCATCCTTCAACTAACTAATCCTGAAAAGTGAATACAGGGTTATTCTTTCCTCTTGAGTACAACAGCTTAGGGGTGCACATCATGTGGTCTCTGAGTAGGATTACACCTTGTCACTCATGATGGGTGGAATGGGGAATAGGTTTTTTAACACGCACTGAACTGATTTCCTCCTCTTACTTCTTCAGAGGTAAATCACTCGGATTATTTTCAAATTAAAGAATTCCAAGGTAACCCCCCTCATCATCTGATTACAGAGAACTCTGGTTTAAGATAAGATGTTTATCTGGGCAAGGTGGTGCATGACTTTAATCCCAGTATCGGGAAGGCAGAGGCAGGCGGATCTCTGTGAGTTTGAGGCCAGCCTGGTCTACAGAGTTCCAGGGCAGCCAGGGCTACACAAAGAAATCTTACCTCCTCCAGGAGGAGGGAGGGGAGAACAGGAAAAGGAGTCTATCTTAATGATAAAGGCAATGCAAAGATTGGGTTTCCTCCTGGGTGCTGTTCAGAACCCCTTGAGCAGTCCATACTTTATATATCTGTCAACTGGGAGAAACTGTGGTCACACTGTGTGAACTTCCTCTGAGCCTTCTTAAGGGCAGGAAAATGCACAAGCCAGACAAATAAATCCACTCTTCTTCCCAACAAACATGGAGGACTCCTCTTGGTTATTTGGGGACTGAATTGTGATCTGGAAGTTTTGTCAGGATAAATAGGGGAAAACCAAGAAAGGCTGTTAGAATGTGGTAAGCTTCCACTGCTTCATCTCAGCACCTACACAGAAGCTAATGACTGCATATAATTCCAGTTCTAGAGGATCTGACACTCTCTTCTGAGGTTACTGCATGAACGTGGCTTGCAGACCTACACGCAGGCAAAATACATTTAAAAAAAAATCTTAAAAATGTAAACCAGTATCTTTGTCTGTGTTCTGTTGCTGTGACAAAATATTTGAGGCTGGTTAATTTATGAGGGAAAAAGATGGAAGGTTATGTAGTTCCGGAGGCTGGGAAGTTCAAGGGCATGGCTTTAGCACCTGGAGAGGCTTCACACTCCAGGGTCAGTCATGTGACTGAACAGGCGTAAGGGTGTGTGAAAGAGCAATGGTAAGAGGCAGGCTTGCGTTGTAACAGTTCACCCTGCTGACGATTAACCCAGTCCTCAACACATGGAGCTCTCTGATGGGAGAGGCTTTCATTGCTCCTAAAGATCCAGACACTTCATAGACTCCCCCACCTCTACAGAGTCCCCCATTGGCAATCAAGGGGGCTGCATGAGTTTCAAGGGGTTGGGTGATGCCGGAATGGACAGAGGCTCCTCCTGAGCGCAGAGAAGAGGGCAGTTCTGTTGGTTGGAGCTTCACTGGCACCGGGAATAAAGAGTGAGAAGATATCTAGGAGGAAGTCCAGGGAAGCCCCTAGGTCCCAGTAAGAGTGGGAAGAAAGAGCTTGGGCTAGCCTTAGTTCACTGAATTAGAGGAATTCCACAGCCTTGGTGGATGGTGCCCTTTGGATGGTAAATGCATTGTGTCTGAGGAATACCAAAAGGCAACCCAGAAGCCTGTACTCAGAGACCCTCCAACTTAGAGAGTTTAACTTCTCAGTCAGTGTAGGAGTTGGATAGGAATGGGATGCACTTGTATTGTGAGAAGAGTCAAGAGGAAACCCCAAGAGAGGAAATTTGTCAATGTCTGCTTCAATTAAAACAAAACCAGAAACAAAACCAACCTTTATCTGTCATTTCAAAGCCTTCCATATTGCTTGAAATCTGTGACTTGTGTTGCTTCTGCATTAGCAAATGAACAACAGCTTTCCCAGGCTCTGCTGTCCTGGGAGAAGTGGGAGAGTCTCTGAGTGACCTATGACCTCACATCTGAAGACCTCTACTGTGGCAGAACAGGAAAAGAAGTACATGATCTAAAAACTAAAATGTAGGCAAGGATCTTATGCCCAAGCCTGATGACCTGAGGTTATCTCTGTTACACACACCATGGAAGGAGAGAACCGAGTCCTAAAAATAGTTTTGTGATCTCCACATGGGTGCTTTGGTGTGTGCATGCACACACACACACACACACACACACACACACACGTATGCATGCATACACACATACCTCTGCACACATGCATGCACATACACATACACTCACATACATGCATACCCACACACACTAAAATAAATAAAAATGAAAAAACAAACAAACAAACAAACAAACAAATATTTGAAGGCAGAATTAGACAAAGAATTCAAGTTCTTAAAGTACCCCTGAAAATGTGGGGTCCTGTGTTAGCTCCTAACATAGAAGAAGCCAGCAAGAGTCTGGATTTTGCTCTAATTAAAGGTGTGTTTCTTGAGCTGTGTCCAACCCAGGTCTTTCTGGCATTTTTAAATCCTACTTTTGGTTCCAAAACCTTTCACTATTTATCACATTTTATACCCACCTGTTAGGCAGAAACAAGGCAAGCCTGTGTGAGTTCAGAGCTCGAGTGTGTGCCTGAGCCGTAGTGCCGTCACTTCCCCCTGGTGATCCAGGAAGAGGCTCTGTGCTGTGAGGTGGCATATCACAGGCGCTGGTTTATTGCCATCAGTTTTTCGGTAATTCCCAACTGGACCAGATTCAATCCAATAACAAAGGATGAAAGTGTCTAAGTCCATTTAACTACCAGGTGCCTGAATTTGCTCAAATCACTTATTAATTTCCTTTCCTGATCTCACTGCTAAGCTGTCAAAGCTCGATCCGGTGTCACAGAGTCAACTGCTTTGGGGTCAATTATGCTGGATTGCATTGGTAGTTATTGGATGACAGCCCAGTCTGAAATGGCCCCTCATCTAATCACCCATGTGTCCTCTATGAAAATAACTCAAAGGACAATGCTCTCTAACTGTCCTAGACATCAGATTCCAAACCCAGGCCAAGATGGTGACAGCTCTTCAGATGCCACAGCCAGGGAGCTGACCATTGCCCTGGCCCAGGGGTGAGGATCTGAGTCCTTTTCCCCCTCTTAACCTAACATCATAAACACGATGTTTTATTGCCTCTTGAGTTCCCCTCCCAGCCCCCATTCTTTATAACTCACCCACTTCTAGAGAAGAATTTTCTCCCACCTCCCAGAGACCTCCTTCTTTACAAAGTTAAGCCCCGTTCATCTTTAACACCTTTGCAGCGCCCTTACGCTCCTGCTCCAGTTTCCTGCTCCTAATGTTCTCCAAAGCTCCCTTTCCTCCTAGACTATTGGACTGGCTCCAGTAGTCCTTTCAGAGGCTCCATCCACGGGTTTCGTTTTCAGCGAGGAAGAAGTGCAGCATCTTGGAGGAACAATGGAAGGTTCTTCGTAGCTGGCGGTTTTTTTTTTTTTTGTAGTTCTTAAAAACACCTGGATATATTCTATGGTATTCTTGATGCTAAGAAGGTCTTCTTCCAAATATGGCTCTAACCCACAGCTGGAAATAACGTGTTCTGCAAATCTCCCTGCCAGAGAGTTAAATGTCTTCCCAGCATTTTAAATCATTTAAAGGCACTTAACTGCTCAAAATCATATGAATTCTCCTCATGCTCACATGGAAAGTATTGAGCAAATGACAAAGAGCATTAGCAAGGCTTCATAACTAAATCAGGAAAAAAAAACCCAACACACTGGTGGCAAATACGCTGGAGATTTATGAATGAAAAATCTCTTCCTAAACCAACTGAAAGGGTTGTTAGAAATGAGTGGATGGTCCTCCTTTGGTCTTGTACCCAAGTTGGTGAGTGTTCATTTGTTCTGGATGACATGACACAAACATGATTGTATGACACAAACAAGCTTCTATAAAATACATCAATATAAACACCACAGGGACAGATCCAGGCAGAGCCTTTCAAACAGTGAATTAAAACAAAGCTACAGAAATACCCCGATACTTGAGTAGGGAACGAAGCCCTTTGTGTTCTTCACATCTACCCCAAGCCACTTTCTGCTACTTGGACAGCTACAGTGACTGCTGATTAGACCCCTGGATCCCACTTTTCCCACAGTAATCCATCCTCCAACGGGCTTCCCAAACACATCACCTCTCTAAGACAATCTCCTAAGAATTTCCTATTGTTCTTGAATAAAGCTCAACCCCTTAGCCAAGTCCAACCGAACCATGTGTGACCCAATTCTGGGCCTGCACTGTATGTTCATCTTAAGCTATCCGTGGGTTTGCTCCATAGCCAGCCCTGTGGTCTTCTGTCCTCAGGATACTGAATTTATTCCAGCTCAGCCTCCCCTTGGGGCTGGCTATTCCCTCTGTGGCACTTGTTTGCTGGCAATTTTTCTGAAGGCCTTACAGATCCCAGGTCCAATTTCTTCTTGTTGGAGTTTTCTTTCTTAGCCTGCTGGGACAGTTATTGTTAGGTCAACCAAACTAACTAACTAACCAACCAACTAACTAAGAAGCTAAGGAAGGCCAACATATTTGCAGTTTGTCTGGGTCAGTGCTTCCAGAGATAAGCATGAGTCAAAATGGAAAACAGATCCACCCTCACTATGGCTAGGCACCACCCAGAGGGCCTGGAGAGACCTGCATTGAAAATTGCAAATTGGCCACCTGTTTGAAGACTATGAGAGACATTTTTTTTTTCTGCTGTCTCAGACCCCAGAACTCCAGCTCTTCAAACTTTGGTTTCTGTGGCTTATAGCCATTTTCCTCATCCTCTCTTCTGACAGGTTTTTGGGTTTTGACCTTTAACTGAGTAACACCGCTGACTTCCCCAGTCCTACCATCTTTCAGTTTGGATGTGCAGCATCGCAGGTATGCCAGCCTGGGATAACACCTAATTCCCTAACTACTTGAGCCACCTCTCTGGTAAATGCTTTGTGTGTGCTCACATATGTCTACTGCTGACTCAGTATCTCTGAAGACCCATGAGACACCAGTGCAAAGCATGCTGTTCTGTAGTCTCAGAGAATATTATCAAACAACTGAAGCCATCTGTAAATTATCCTCAAATGAATAAATACGTAGTTTAAAGAGCCCACTCTAAAATATAGTGGTCACCATCAAAAAGAGGTTATTGTGGAGTCAAGCACAATAAGCTGAGCTTTGGGTTGCATGAGCTATCTGATTGTGGTGAAGGAATACTGGGGAGGAGGCAGCCTGAAAAATGCATCCTTCAGCCTTTGGAGAGATGGTCCTTATTTTCTGGGCATTTGATAATGGCTTGCAAAATACCCTGATTGGTGACTAACCAGAGGCAGCAGTGAGCATCTCACACATAAAACCCAATGCTAGAGACATACATATGAGCTCAGGATGAAGTCTGAGAATCAGAAAGACCAAGGTATTTGTCCATGACTGGGTACAGCCTGAACACAGCAGAGATCTGCAAACTTTGCTCTGCTGTAGGCTTCCAAGGTGCAGGTTGTTCCCTCTATCTCTCAGACCACAACGGTGGCTGTTACACTCCAGCGTGAATTACTTCTGAGACTCCACCTTAATGCCTTGGGTTGTCTGAGTTGGATAGCTTTCTCTCTAAAATAAAATAGCATTCCTGAAGACTGAGTTTCCCAGGGATCACGTTAAAATGTACATCCTTATGCAGAAGGCCTTGGCTGGAACTCTAAGTCTAGTATTCTCATCAAGCTCCTGATTGTAAGGGTGCCGGGATCCCTGGGCTCCTCTGAGGAAGAGTTCTAGTGAATGCACAACGGATCCAATTCCTGGTAGTGTTGGCATATACATAGCAAAAGAAACCATTAGGATCCTGTAGTGCAGTGATGGGGTTCAGCATACGATACCCCAAAGTGTAACACCCTAGCACACTGAGTGCTTGCAACAGTAGCAGATGATGACATCAGAAGCCAGACCCTTCTATAGCCTTTTCCCTTCCTCGCTTGCTCCACCCATTCTTGTTCCTTCAAAGCAAGTCACTGAGGTGTATGACTGTCTTTTAAAGTACATTCCTAGGATGCTAGCTGCTTGTAAATACATTTGTGTTTTCAACCTGAGCCTTGGTTCTAGGGTTTGCATAGACCTAGTCACAGTTTGATTTTGGGTCTGGCCGTTGCCTGTTGTGACAAGGTCTGATTCTAAGCAGAAGCTATGAGTGCAGCAGAGGGAGTTCCCCTTGACTGGCTTTGGTCAAAGGCCATGTCTTGCTAGTCAATTAGTTAGCCCTTTGGCAGTCTCACCAGTGAGCACTAATAGATCTGATTATCTTCCTAATGACCAACATAGTCCCATCATTTATTGATAAAACCACACTTTTGAGTTTGGTCATAATGAAAGCTGAGTGGGGGAGGCTGATTTCTTTGGCAAAAATTCATCTGTGTCTTTAAATGAGGGTTCCTTTGGGAAGGGGGTGGTGACAAGATATTTTTCCCCAGTGTCCATGCCAGCAATGATTGAACAGTCCTGTACTATTCTGAGTGAATACAGTTATCATCAGAAGAAGGACACTCATGGCTGTGTTCTCTGTCTGGGAGACAATACTGAACACTGTCCTAATGGCTACAAAAAGCCAGAAAAACCTAAGTGTGCTCCTAAGTTCTTGTGGAAAGAGGAGCTGCATCAGGCTATTGTTAACATGCTAACGAGAGGGACATTATCACGTGGTTGGAAGGAGGCTGTTTGCCTCACGCTACGGGGCAGCATTAATCATCCCCCATGTTTTAGGGCCCAGTTCTCTTGTGTGTGAAGCTGAGGCTCAGCCTTTTCTAGGTTCAGGATTCTGTGGCTCTCTTGGTTCTGCTGCTCTGCTCCTCTGATGGCGCTCTGCTTAGAAGCTGGGGTTGGCTGGATTCTGGCTGGATTCTGGCTGGGAGGTTTTCATTTTCTGGGAGTCTATGAAAAGCAGTAATCTGAGGATGCAGAGATTAGCACACATTGATTCTGATCTCGGGGTGAGGGTTGGGGCTTGGCTCTGGACTAAAATGGCGATGTTTGTGTTCAGTACTGGGGTCTGCAGGCATTTTTCACTGCCTACAAATTCACTTAAAAATAAGAGGCCATATAGTCATGTATGTTTAGTCAGCCCCTTGCAAATAACCCTCTTTCAGCATGCTGGTCACACTGTGAAAACAGCGAGGTAATTGCCAAGTTCAGTCAGCTTCTCTGATGTCATAAATGGAAAGACCTGTGAATTGCTCCTTTGCTAGGCATGAAGGCTGGGGATGATGTCATTCTTTAAAAATAAATAAGCATAACCTAATGTCTTTTTATTAATAGTCTAATTGCCGCATCAGAAGAAGGAAAGCTTTGTAGAGCAAGTGAGAAACTGCTCTGACATCATACTAACAGCACAAGAGGACTTTCTTCTCTGGGCACACACACGTGTGTGCACATACACACACATGGGTAAGCTGACCTCTGCAACAATGAGTCCCCGAGTAAATCGGTGAGCGTCATAAAGGGGTATAGGCAATGTGACTGGCTCGGAGTTGCAAAGAATCAGATACTGAAGAACGGCGGACCTATAGATGTTATTCTTGGGAAGAGCATTGGCCTTGGAGAAAGGGCATGCATAGATCTGTCTTGGCAACAGCACATCGTTGTCTCAGGCACCAAGGCTGAATGCATAGAACCTATGGCCTTGCTCATTTGAACAAGTATCCCGCAGGAAGGTCTACACCTTGGTAAACCAATTTTCGGTTGAATGAAGATAGAATTGTCAAGGGCTGGAGGGGTGGCTCAGTGGGTAAAGGTTCTTGATGCTAAACCTCTGATGACCTGACTTTCATCCCTGAAACCTACATGGTTGAAAGAAAGAACCAGCACACACACGCACAGACACACGCACACACACGCACCTCATATTCCATTCTTCAGTAAGTAAAATTTAGAAGTTGAGGCACTATTGGAAAATAAGACTATGCATATAATTCTTAAGTGTCACAGGCTTTAGAATCTGGTAGTTCTCCTCTCCTCTGAGTGGGTTGAATTCATTCTGTTTTTAAAAGATTATTATTTTATTTTTTTTTATACTTACATATATGTGTGTGTGTGTGTGTGTGTGTGTGTGTGTGTGTGTGTGTGTGTATGTGTCTTTGTCTTTGTCAGGGAACATTCCATGCATGTAGAGGTCAGAAGGTAAATTACAGGCATTGGTTCTCTCTGTCTACCGTGAGGGTTCCTGGGATTGAACTCAGGTTGTTAGTCTTAGCAAGAAGATATTTTATCAGCTGAGCTATGTCACCAGCCAAAGACAGAAACTTTTATTAATAATTAAAGTTTTTGTGTGTTGTGGTAGTGGACAGCTTTCAGGAGTTAATTCTGTCCATCTGTCATATGGATCCCTAAGACAGAACTTTAGATTTTCAGGTAAATGGGACAGGCACCTTAACTCTCTAAGCTAGCTCACCAGTCTGGATGGAGTCCATCCTGTCCCCAGGTGGTTCAATTTGTCTTTATCTCTTTGACTCGAGATCAAGTGATTTTGTAATGCTTTTGTAGCACTGAAAAAAAAGAAAAAAATCACAAAACTGTAGCCATTATATATTCTGTTGACAGGTGTCACAAATACTTGCTTTAGATTGAACTGCCTGATTCATATTAGAGGACATGGCTGTATATGCATTAGTCTGCATGATTTTGGTGGCCACATGATCTTTATCTGGCCTTTCCTACATGATATGTAGCAGCCACATATATGGCTCCCAGCCAGGCCTTTTATCCTAACATACTCAGATGGAAGGCCAAGCGATACTTATTTGAGATGCTCAGAACCAGGAGTGTTTCATATTTTGTAGTTTTCCAGACTTGGGAATATTTAAGGATATGACTCAAGTTAGGTTGGGACCCCAGCCCACCTAACTTTAGGTTTCACGTACATCTTGCACACCATCCGAAGGCAAATTCTGTACAGTCTTGCCAATGACTCTGCCTTTTGACTTTGGCCCTCACTGGAGGTCATGTGCCTAGTTTTCTTTCCTTTCCTTTTCTTTCTTTTCTTTTCTCTTCTTTTCTTTTCATTTCTTTTTTTGTTTTTTTTGTTTGTTTGTTTTTGTTTTACAAGACAGGGTTTCTCTGTATAGCCCTGGTTATCCTGGAACTCACTCTGTAGACCAGGCTGGCCTTGAACTCAGAAATCCACCTGCCTCTGCCTCCCAAGTGCTGGGATGAAAGGCGTGTACCACCACTGCCTGGCTATGTGCCTAGTTTTCTACTGTGGAGTCTTCATGGTAGTGGCTCTTTAGATTTTTGTGTGTTTGGATTTCAGTGTTTCAGATGAGAGATAGTTACCCTGTATTTTGTGTCCTAATGAATGTGGGAGGGCAGGCTTCTTGATCACATTACTTCTGATGTCGTTTGACAGTGAGTTCCAACCAGAAAAAAAAAATAGTTTATAGACATTGCAAGCCAAAGTCAGACATTGTGACACACTCCTATAATCCCTGTACCAGGAAGGTTGATGCAGAAACATCAATGTTCAAAGCCAGGACCAACCAACCTGGGATGCACAAGACGACTGTTACACAAAACAAGCACGAAATCCCAACAACAAAAGTGTCATGCCCTAATGTGGGTTCTAGTACAGGTTATTAACCCTATCTTCTGTGGCTTATAAACAGACAGCAACAGCTCCATGTTGAGACAACGGAACTCCCTTTGCAATGAAGTCTGTGATTGGAACCTTGGTAAGGAGAGGAAGAGGAGGGATGGGAGAAAAGGGGAAGGGAGAAGGTCCGCTAACTGGGTGCTGGGATGAACCACTTACAGCTAAGCCTGGAGAAGAGGGGGTTGAGAACAGCAATGAAGTCAGAGAGAGCTCTGCTGTGTTCACTAAAGACCCCTCCTCAACTGTGACCCCTTGTGAAGAGGGGGAAATTCTTAGGCTCCTGTAACAGCAAATCAGGAACTCCCCAGCAACTCCCCAGCAGTCTGTGGTTTAATAACTATTCCAGATAAATTTGATGTAGTAAAAGTGAGGGCCAGTGGTCTTAAGTCCTGTAGCCGAGCCAGCTGTGTTTAGACCTTGTGAACTCAGTTCTCCCGTGGTACCCAACAGGTCACTGTAGCTTCCACACTCCTTTGGAGAGCTGCTTTTGGATACAGTAGGTGTCTGTAAGTAGGAAGAAAGAGCCTGAGCTGTTTTACAGCTCAGGGACTCAGGGCAAGGCAGCCAGTTTCTGAGCTTGTCTCTAGATAGGTCTAGACCATCTTTAAGGCTCCTTGAGAGCTGCTGTCCTGTGGTCCCATGAGACATCAGGCTGAGGGGAGTTATCTATCACTACTCTCTGCGCGTGAAGGATAAGGTGTGTGTGTATGTGTGTGTGTGTGTGTGTGTGTGTGTGTGTCTGAAAAGACTCTAGGATAGCAGCACAATAAGCTATGGGGGGAGGCTATAGATAAGGAGACCCTCAGCAAAAATATGTGCATGATGTCACTCTAGGGGAGAGACAGTGATGGATAACAAATACACAGGTCTAATTTATCAGTCTGCATTCTTGAGACATGCACTAAGGTTAGTACTAATGTTAGTACTAAGATCACGTGTATACCAGACATGTAACCCTTAAGCAACTTCCCAGTGATTGAATGGTAAGTCCAGGTGAGCAGGCGTTCTGAACACCATGATAGATTTATTGAGTAATGACACACAGTGATAAATACAAGAGCAGAATCATTGGAGGACATTCTGGAAGCCAGGTGGTGTGTGCATTAGACAGAGGACATTGTTCTGGGCCTTATTATTTTATTTTAAAGCCCCTTCCCCATTTAAAGGTCTTTTTTTTTTTTGGTATGGAAAATGTAAAACAGATGAGAAGAAATTATGATAATAAACTCTCAAACTTTTTGGAGGCAAAGTTTAGAGAAAAGGCTGCTGTTAGGAATGCAAGAGCAGTGAGGAGCAGCCACACAGAAGGTGAGACAGTCCTCCCAGGAAGGTAACTTAGACTGGGCCATGTGATGTTTGTGGTGACGTGAGTTGACAACTGACTGTATTAGGCAGCTTTCCATGACAAAAATTTCTGAGACAATTTGTTGACACAAAAGTTTTGTTTTGGCTCTTACTATCCAAGTTTCCAGTATGTGACTAGTCAGTCAGAATGCTATGGAATTGTGGCAAGGACACACTTCATGGAGAGAACATGTCGAGAAGCCAGTTTCCTGAGAGTGTGGAGGGACTGGGGTCCTACAATTTCCTTTGGGGACACAGTTTCAATGGACTAAAGACCTCTCAGTCATTTCTATCTCTTGTTTTCTTTCTTGGTGTGTGTGTGTGTGTGTGTGTGTACTAGGTGTGTAGTACATGTACGTCAAGTTAGAGGTCTGAGGAGGAAGTTATGTGTCTTGCTCTACTAATCAATATCCCTTTACCTTTTTCATTGAGATGCAGTCTCTCACTGAACCCTGCCAGGGAGCCTGGCAGTCAGCAAACTCCAGAAATCCTCTTGTCCTTGCCTCCTGTATCTCCCAGTGCTGGGTCTATAGGTGCACTAGACCCATAGGTGACCCAGAGCAGTGTCCTCTGTCTAATGTACACACCACCTGGCTTCCAGAATGTTTTCCAATGATTCTGCTCTTGTATTTGTCACCTGCTTTGTTTGTAGGTGCTGGGATCCATATTCTTCCTTCAGGTCTTCATGCCTGCACAACAAATACTTTTACTCACTGAGCCATCCCCAGAAAGCTAGGGCACACCACTTGAAAGTTTCACTACTACCTGCAATGCCAAGCTGGAGATCAAGCCTTTACCATGAGGCTTTGGGGCCATTCAAGATGCAGACTATAGTGTGATGATAGCAGTGGCATGCTGGGAGTCAAGACTCTTCTAAAGACCTCATCCACTTATGCTCTTGACACTGCCGCATGTCACAGACATTGGCGAACAGTGGGCCTTGGTTCTAGCATTCCAGAAGGCTGGTAAGCTTCACACAAGGCTCAAACTAGGGCAGCTTCTAGAGCTTTTATAAGAAGTTCCCCCACCCCCAGTGCATCTTTGCTTTAGAGATATCTCAGTCCAGCACCCTTATTTTCATTAGGAAGTTCATGTAGGGATCTGGGACCAGCTGACTTCTCTGTCAGAAAGGTTGAGTCCAGACCCTCTGTGAAGCTCACTAGGTGATTCTAACACAAAACCAACTTTGAGCAAGTATTCCATTAGAGAGGACATTGTCATGTCACCCTTCCAAAATTCTAACTCTGTCACTGGGCATCTATACACCTGTTAGAGGGGAAGTATCTTTTCACCGAGGTGATTATAACTCAGATCCTTGATGGTGTCTGGCACAATCCCAGGTCCCCAAGCACAGTCATTCTTTCTACTATTAGCTGCTGGCATATCCAAAGTTAGAATAATTGATTCTACTTGGCTTGTGCCCTAATCATCTTAGAATACCATATCTCTTTCTGGGCTTTAGTAGCATGATGGAGTAATAACTGATACCAAAAAAAAGCCCTCGGTGTGCTAATTGAGGCTTGTGATCCACTCCAGCTAACCATGCTGAGAACTTTATTGGATGTCATTGTCCTTAGATGTGTGCCTATGAATTAAAATGTGCCTGAAAGATTTCAAAGCAAGAGCCTATCAAACCCATAAAAGAGAACCACAGAAGAATATAACAGAGACTCTGTCTTTTCCCAAAATCCCCGCTATGAGATCAGCACAGGATCCTATGGGCAGGCAAGGAGCTGAAGAAAAAGGTCTTGAATTTGGCTTGGAAATTGAGGCTGAAGGTGATAAAATAGGAAGAGAAAATAGAGACAGAAAGGAAAGCACACAACCTGAGGGGACAGCTCTATAGGGAAGTCCCTGGGTGTGGCGTATGCTCCATGGCTAGAATAAAATAGTAAACCATACCAGACATCCAGGTTGTATCTGGTTCTAAAAGTCCTTTGGGTCCAGGGTGAGAGTTCTCAGTCCATTCTGCATACACAGAACAGCTTTGCAGTGTTAGAAAGGGAATCTGGCTCCCTGGACAGAAGCGAAACACGGATGTAGCATTTTGTCATTATTACATAAAATAAATTGAAGCATAAGGGGGCCCGTCTGTCTTCATCCCACCATCAGAAAATACAATTAGGAGGAAACATAGAATTTAAATGATAGCCACTAACACATTGAAGATATTAAGATTTTTTTCCCCCCTGAAACAGTCTAACATCATTTGTCAACAGACATCAAATTAAATTGGGAAAAAAAAAAGAACACGGCTTGCTTTCGTCTCCCGTAAAGATATTTGAAGTTGTTTATTGAACTGGAATTCAATCTCCATAATTCTGCGGCTCTCTCTTTTCATCCATAATAATTCATCTCTATAATTAAAGCCTAATGAAGCACACAGTTTCCCTCTTCGTAATCAAGTTCAGCTGCAAGTGACCAACATTAAAATAGAAGTCTTTCCAGTAAAGGGATTTAGCCCTCCTTCCTTTAGAGAGCTACCTTTTCCTCTTGGATTTACATTTAGTCCCATTAACTGGATTTATTTTCTCAAGAATGCTAGGAGTCATCAAGAGTAGCAACAGGGATTCCAGATGACCCCAGACACTGAGTGAAGCTGGATTCTTATTGAATTAATTAATTGATGCTGCTGGTCTGTGATCCATGGCAGGCCTCTCCCTTTGTTTCATGTTTTGTCATTTAATAAAGGGCTGATTCTTGAAGGGGGATGGATAAGCAGGGAGAAATTGCCATCTTTTGGTCTCCATTTAAATCTGAAACATCCCTTGGAAACCTTAGGCTTTGAACCATTATCAGCTAATGTCTTTGAAACTTATTAGCCGGCCTCCAGCTGGGATCAACCGAAGAAGATGTAGAAGAGGGGCCTTGGAGAGTGAAGTCCAGCCAGGAGAGAGAAGGAAAGAGGACAGAGAAGAACTTAATTGTTTCCACAGCCTGGCCAGCCACTCCACAGAGTCATGGCCATTCAAAGCACCCCTGGGGTCTCCATTGGCCCAAAGACCAGAGATTGTAGGCCAAATTACCTAGCCTTTCACAAGGAATCCTGCATTGTTGAATCACTGAAAGTAACCATATAAATTTAATATTTTTTGTTGGCTTTTGAGATAGGATTTTGCCAAGTAGCCAGACTGGCTTTGAATGGGGATCCTTCTGTTTCAGCCTCCCGAGAGCAGGGATTTCAGGGGTATGCCACATTGGGTGACACTGTGTTGTTTTGATTTATGACTTACGTTACACAGATAGGAAATCAGGGTAATTAGGCCAGCCATCACTTTAAATATCTAGCATTGCATTGCGGTGAAAACATTCACAATCCTCTATTCTTGCTGTTTTCAGATGTGAAATGGATTATTGTCGACTGGCATCACCCCAGGGCCCAAAACTCACTTCTTTCAAGGAACTGTAGCTCTCCATTTGTTGGCCAGTCTCTCTTATCAACTCTGTTTCCTACTCTCCATAGCTTTGAGTAACTACTGTTTTATCCTCAAGATCCATCAGGTTGACTTTTGATAGGTTCCACTGTTTAATAATGTACTCTGGGCACAGAACTTATCTTTTCTATGGCTGGAGTATACCATTGTGTCTTCACAGAACACCACATTTTCTTAATCTATTCATCCAATGATAGACGCTTACTCTGAGTTCTTATCTGGCTGTTATGTACAATACCGCAATAAACAAGTGTACTCAGAATCTCACTGCTGCACATAGTAGCTCTGTTTCTGATAGGCTGTCATCACCACACTGGCTTATGTACTGGTTGTATACAAATGAACACTTCTGCCTGCTGCCTTGGGGAGTTTGACATAATAATGCTCCCCCCTTTGTAGTCTCAACCCTACTTTCCCCGTGGTTCCTGGTTACCACTGCTTTCCCCTTATCACGATCCTTAGCGAGCCTGGTCCAGCTTTTAGAAGCTGATTCACAGATAGGCTTTCCAGTTTCTCTTAGGAAATGGACAGACATGACAGTCCTAGGGCCAACACGGGGGTCTGTGCGTTCTCAGGGATGTGGCCACTGTTCTCTGTGGCCTTTCAGTGCCTGGGCCCTGAAGCTTTACTACGACCCATGCTTCTTCCCCTGGAAAAGATCGTTGTTGTTATTATTATTACTATTGTTATTGTTATTAATTCTGCTGGAGAGAAATTTTCCTCCAGTCTACATAAGACATGAGAAGTTGCAGCCAGGAAGGCACAGCTAATATTTTCCACAGCCTGCCCGCTTGTTCCTTTCCACTCTCTTCCAGGCTCTTCACCTGTCCCTGCCTGGAAATCTTCAGGCCACCTCTCCATCTTTAGCCAGTTTCTCTGAGTTACCATCATCTTTCCTGGCTTTCACATAATTTCCTCTTGTGCCCTTTAACTGATACATTAAACCCTGAATTAGCTCAGCCATGCCTGTCATTCTCTCCCCCTACATTTACAAGCACAAAACCCCTTTGTGTGATTTGTTTCTTCTGACATTTCACCTTTTACCCACTCCCTAGAGGAGAATTTCATTACCAGGGTATAATTTGTCTGCAAATGTTATGAAGGGGCTTTTCAAAGTCTGGATGTTCACTGGGCCCTCATGTGGTGTCACAGGCCCATCAGTTACCAACAGGCCACTGCATTTGTCTTCATGTCCCTCAAGCCTGACCACAGTAAAGAGTGGAGTCCCTTAGGACACATCTGTTGAGTGATGATTCCAGGGACCACTTAGATCAGAGGTTCTAGAGGTACTTGGCAAACACTGCAGGCAGAGTAGAAGGCAGGCTGAATACTACACCTTACAGTCAAGTGTTGCCTAAAGGATACATAGACAGGACACAGCTATGTCCCAACAAAACACTTTCACAATGAAGTGATGGCCTGCAGGTCTGTGTGTTATATCCTCAGCTCTGGGATTCGGCCATTTGTCATTTGAGAATGTGTGGAGAAAATCACTAGAGGGCAGAAACTGCAATAAATACCTGTCGGGGGTTTAGGAGGGAAGCTTCTGGAATTTAGATGTTTAGTTAATGCTCACTATATCCCTAGTCTATTCTAGGAGCAGAACAGGAAAAAGATTTCTGAATCAAGTCAAAAGGTGTTAGATAGGACAACCTTGTCCTATCCTTTGTTTTTTAATTTGTTATTGGGAAGTCTACAAATTAAAGCAACAAAAGGCAGATGTGCCAACCAGTGATGACGCTCCACTTGATGGGATTTAGCAACTCCTGGGAGACTAAACTCCAAGCATTCTGTGAAGGCAATTCCATAGCGGTTTCAATGAAGTGGGAAGGTGAATACAGGTGCCACCTCTGCAGCTGCACTCCCAAATTGAGTAGAAAGGAAACAATAAGCTGAGCATGCACCAGACTTAGGCATGAGGAGGCAATGTATAATAACTGAATTCCTGGGGACACCTTTGTTTTTAGAACAGTCAGGGATTCAGATAAAGTGGCTTCCCAAGGTCCTGGTTTCTCAAATGTCTTTGGCTGACCACAAGCATTATTTTACTGTGGCCCACAGTGGAGTCACTCGGGAGCCTCAATGAGAGACTGGCTGGCTTACAGCAATTGGCAGAACAACCTAGCCACAGGTCCATGGGGAGCCATGCGGCACAAGGGATGCTGGCAGGATTCCCTAAGAAAGTGTGACACCAAGGCTGAAGACCCAGACAGTGAGAGCCTGCCTGTGGGAGTGGAAGGTTAGATTCCTTACAGCAAAGAAGCCACCACAGGAGGGTCACTTTCCAGTGTGCTGTTTACAGACAGAAGGGAGGGAGGCAGGCCCTGCCTGTTTGTTTCAAGTGAACACAATTGCTGAGGCACGTTTGCCTCCATCTTCCTGAAGAACAAATAATGGTCTTGTAATTTAATGGAAATAACAGAACTGTGAATGTTGACCTCAGAAGAAGGGATTTAAAAAAAAAAGATAAATGCACAATACTTGGGTTTATTTCTGGAAAGAAATGCATTCAGGAATGGCTAGCAGTATGTGGGAGCATATTTGAAAAGGAAGGTGTCAGCATTAGGCTTGGAAATGACAGGTTCTGTCTCGCTCTGGTGCCCTGCTTTTCTGTTATCAGAGAGTGGGGTCTGTATAGTTCCTCCCTTGGCTCCCAGCACCAGGTGCAGAGAGGACACACAGTGAATCCTCAGTTCCTGCCACCGAGTGCTAGGCTCTGTTACAAAAGAGAGAAGGCTTTGCCGCAGGTCTTTGGGTTCTGGAAGAATGTTCCAGACTTCTGTGCAAAATCTGCTCCAGGGGCCTTTTTGGAATCTAAAGATACCCAAGACAAGTTTAGGGGCCATCCATTGCAGCCTTGGAAACTTCTAGTACCGTCTCTGTTCCCAGGTCCTGTGTAAAGTGACTTTACAGCTCCTCCTAGGAGAACATGGAATTTGTATCCTCACTGGAGTCTGGCCTAGGGTATGATTCATTTTTTCCCAAAAGCATACAGCAGAAAGTGTGGCGTTCCAGGTCCCAGCTTGTGGGGAGAGAGGACCCCGTTCTTACCTATTGCTAGGTCCGTAGCTGAGATGTCTGCAATGACACTTGCACATTTGTTGGTCGCCGTTGAAAACTGAATGTAGAATCTAAACACATTTGGAAATGTACTTTTCACGAGGGTGGGCTGTGTATTATGCAGCAGTTAGTGGCACTTGTGTGCTGGATTGACTGCGCATGCCCTGGAGAACTCTCCAGGTTCCGTCCCAGCCTGCAGGTTTCAGGAAACACAGGGATGGTTACTTCAGCCAGACATGAAAGAAAAGGCAGCGCAAGAGGGTCATCTTCCAGAGCCCTGTTCACCGTAAAGGAGGTGGGAACTGGCCGTCTCTGAGGCTCTGAGGCTCTGAGGCTCTGAGGCGTGTTTGCTTCCGTGTTCCCGAAAGACAGTGATCTTGTACAAGTCAGAGGAGTGGGAGCCTTGACCTCAGAAGGGGGTACGGATGTATGATTGACATGATAGCAGTCATATTGCTGGGACACAGTGTGAGATGATCAAGTTCAGGGGGATCAACAGACCCATCATGTTAATCACCTGTCTTTTCTTCCTGATGTTTTAAAATACCTATCTGGAGAGCTGCGTCTCTTTGTCTTCAGCCGTCATCTGTCACTGGGCTCCTTGGATCCATGTCACTCATTGTCCCTCCTTGCAAAGCTTCATGCCAATATTGTCGCCACCATGGCCAGCATATGGATTCACAAGGACCTCTCACTGGCAGTTAGCAAAAGAAATATTCACGTGTTAAAAGTGCCTCTGATAGGGAAGCAGTCTCTCTATTCTACACAAAACACCACTGAGGGCATTCACAAGATCATGTGTCCATAGGATTTTTTTTCCACAATATTTTCTCATGCATGTTGTGAAAAAAATGACCAAGGCTCTCTGTTACCTGACCAACTCCAAGCCATAAGGCAGTTTAGTGCTGGAATGCGTAATTACCTCTGTTTTCATTTCCTTTATTTCATTAATTTAGAAAATTTCTTAAACATTTACTGCCTGCCGTTTATGAAGTGGGACTAACTCCACACATGACTTGGAGTGAAAGTTTTTCTTTGCTAATATATATGTTATATGTGTAATTTAATAAGTATTATGTGTACACTTTGAATCACTAATTAAGATAAGCAAGTTCTAGTATATTAGGTGCTTAAACTAGTCCCAGCCTAACAAGGTTAATTATTACCAGAAACAAGTGAATACATTAAATTAAAAATATTATTGATATGACATCAGATTATGATAATAAATGTTGAGAAGAAAGTATTTCCAGAGGTAGACCTGTTATCTCTTTATGAAAAATGGTAGATAACCACAAAATAATTTAGAGACTAGAACAAATGTGTTTTAATAAGCCACAGTGATTAATTAAAATGAAAGCTTCCTTTGACTTGAAAAGGCAGGGTTGACATGTTTGCTCAATTTTTATGAGATCTACTATCAGCAGGTTGGCCTACATCAGAGCGGGATGCCTTTTTGTATATCTTTGGCTCACTTGCCAGAGCGGAAGACGCCCTCGGAAATTACCAAGATCAAGGTGTGCCAGATGGAGCCAACTCGGGACAGGAGGGAGAGAACTAACCAAGGGGAGGGGGAGGAGCAAAGCATCACACCCTCACAGAGGAAGTTTGCTGCGGGCTTGCGGAGTGAAGAAGGTGCTTTTCCCTAAGAGAGATAAGATAAAACTGATTTCTAAGTCAGCAGAGGAGAACTGGCTAGAGAAGAAACCCAGGCTAAAGGATTCAGACTTCCATGTGTGGAGTGAGGCAGACCAAAGCTTCAGAGACTGAGGCATGTCAGCTGTCTGTGCTCCTGGCTGACAGTGGTCTCTACCTGTTTCCCCCTCATCACTTGGCCTCAGTGACTCCCTCAGCTTTGTATCCATTCAACCCTGGAGACCTTGGCATCTCTCCCCCACTAGTGACCCCACGTACTCAGAGATTGGCGGGGAGGAGCTGTCTCTTTTCTCTTGGTCCTTAACATAGGCATCAGTCTGTATAATTCAGTACTTAGGTAAAGGCCAAGCTTACTGCTCTCAGATTCATCCATGGCCTCAGCCTGCAGGGAGGGCCAGGGAAGGGAGAGCCAGCATGTTATATGATGCTAAAGATTCGGGTGAATACCCAGGCTCTCACTCTCCATGTCTGCCCGTCCCGCAGGCTCCATATCTGCCTCGGACCGGATTCGTTGCGGGGACCCCAATTTCCACGGGATGAGAATTCTGGTCAGGTGGGCAATAAGTCGGCGGATGACAAACAGACTCGAGACACAAGGGTGTGTTGAATCTGAATGCATTTGTATAAGGTGAAATTCAGGCTTAAATACCATACAGCAAGCAGGGCAGATGACAAGAGTCACGTAGGCGGGCGGGGGGGTTACAGCAAGAGGCGCAGGACTGAGGTCATGTAGGCAAGTGACCGCACATCAAGGTCAGTGGAGTTCTGGTAGCCAGGTGTGAAGCAGGAGGAAGAGGAGTGGAGCCCTCCCTGCTGGGGCTAATTTGGTATTCCTATACTAATTCTATGGTCTTGCTGGAGGTAATGACTAGGGTTCTGACCTAACACTTCTAGCTAATGTCCTTGAGTGGAAGCCCTTCATTACTCTCTAGTATATAAAATATTTCTAACTATTGTGAACTATCTATTAGCCTAAGGAATGTTATAGATCTCCATTGCTAGCTCTTGCAAGGCAGGTTCCTAGAGAGAAATTCCAAGCTATGGATAGCTTGGTATTAAAACTAGGATAGGTTGGAAACATTGTGTTGGCCAGGGGACAATGCCCAATCTTAGCCATTTATGAATCATTTCTTGGGGTACCTTTATGCCTAATTATGAGGGTATGTTGATGATTGGAAAGACTGATCTGGAACACGTCTGAGTTAGGAGATACCAGTGACTGTCTGAATATCCAGGAGGCACAGAACTCCTTTTGAATTCTTATTGCCTCTTATCCTTAGTCAGGATTTTATCCCCGATATTTTGGATGTGACTGGAGTAGACGAGTGTGCGTGGCACATATCCCAAACACAGCTAACTTCAGATAGAAAATAATGCATGGTAAGATTGTGTCTGCACAGAACCACATTATCTTCACAGACATTTTATTTTTCCTCCCAATGGCTCAGTCTAGTGTTTACATACATTTGCATTGAATGGGTGAATGGGGGTACTGCACACAACCTCAATTCACAGAGTACAGTCTATTTTATGAGGTATGGGAATTTTGGAATCCACGCAGGGTCCTCGAACCAGTGACCCTCAAATATAGAGGAATGGTTGTGTTTAAAGATGTGTGCAGACGTATGTTCACAGTAGCACTGGTGTGGAGGTCAGAGGTCAATGTTAGGTGTTATATATCAGGAAGCATCCTGTTTGTGTTATGTTTTAAGACCAAGTGTCTCTCTAGTTACCCCAGAGCTTGTGGGTTATGCTAGGCTGTCTGGCCAGTGAATTCCAGAATCTACCTTTCTCTGCCTTCCCTGCACCTCTGGCCCTAGGCTCTTAACCACATGCTTCTATGCTATACCATGAATTCTATGAAATTCAGGGCCTTCTGCTTGACTGGCAAGCACTGTACTAACAGATATCTTCCCTGCTCTTGTATTCTAGGTTTGTTTTGTTTTGTTTTATTTTACCACCATTTAGGAAAAAAAAAATAGTTCATGTCATACTGCTGAAAAAGAAGTCCTAATTTAACTTGGGCTTCCCACAAAGGCAATCGCTTGAAAATGATCAGAACATGAAAAACCAGAGGAATGAACTTCCATGCATGCTTCTGTGTGAGGTTTCTTTGGGACTTGGAATTACTCTTTAGAGTGTGGAGGGGTGATAGAGAACCATATTCAAAGGTTCGTAGTATATTTTAAAAGAGATATTTCTACCAATGAATTAGTTCAGTAGTATCCATGTTGCTGGGTTCCCATTTCACTCCCTGTGTATATGATTCTGGAAAAATTGCATAGAACAACAAGGCTTAGAAGAATAACTGATCTATAGACTACAAAACAGTCACCATCATGGTTGGCCGGACTATCCTTTGGAATGGCCAGTTCTGCCTTCAGTGTTTGTCACCTTTTCATTCAGATGCTGGGCTCCTCTGCTTTATTCTCTTACAGTGAGAATATTGTATTTTCATAAGCCCAAGATTTAATGCAATGGTGCCCACTAAGTAGTGCTTAGTGAGCAGCACAAAGCCCTCGGAGCAGGTAGGGCCATGCTTGGCATGCTGGAAGCACTTAAACATGGTTGGTTTGATGGGGCCATTGACAATGATGAATACAAGTGCAGCCATGCTGGTGGTGACAGACACAGCTGGGAAAATAGGATTCAGCTGTAAAAACAGACTTGGGAATGGTCAGCTGCAAACACAGGCACAGTGTTGTGGGTGGGGGAGCCCCACCTCCCATCCTCCATGGCCTTTTTATCTCATCATTTATTCTGCTCAGGAACACGGGTTTGGATTGACCTGCTGGAGCAGTCCATTGGAGTGTATTGTGCTCTGTCCACAGGCCAGCGAGTCTGGGAGGAGGGAAAGTTGAATTCATTCAAATGCAGGCAGAGTGCTTTGTAGTATTTTTCTTGGCCACACCACTCAGGAGTTACCTTTAAATGTGCTTTATGTGAAACCAGAGAAACCTGACCCCGAATAACCATTTCAGATGGAGCTTGGGCTCTCGCGCTCAGGCTTAACTGGTGACAAAAGTATCAGCTGAGCTGTGCTGCGCTCCTGGTGCTTTGGGTACCTCCAGAGCAAATGTGTGTCCTAGATACAGGATGCACCTGCAAACGCCAGCCTCTGCTTCTCCATGGAGAATAGCAAAGAAAACTAATGTTGGTCAATTAGCAAGTGACAAGTCAACTCACGCACAAACTAGGCAATGTGATATTTACTGTTCTCCTATGTTCATGGTCAGTGAGGAATGGGATTCAGGCCACCTTCTTCATTGAGGATTCCCCTTTCCTTCAGCCATCAAACACGACATCCCAGAAAATGGTGGCTCTTGGTTTAAGAGATAAAATCCCCTTGGAAGCAGCATGTGATGATAACACTAAAGTTTTCATACTACTTCCAGTTCTCATCCGTTCAGTTTTCAGTTGTCTCAGTTTTCCTATCTTCTCTGATGAGGTTTCTGTACCATCATCACTTCCACTAAAAAAAAAAAGGGGGTGGGGAGAAATGGTTGTATGTTAATATTATTATTGTCCTGATACCACCAGGAGTAACTCCTGGTTCTGTTTAAATGTCTTTGCTTCTTCTTTTAAAAATAGATTATGTCAAGTGCCTGTTACAAAGATCTAAAATAAACTCTTCCTAACTAATGCCTTTCCCAGCTGTATGGCACTGGACAAATAAAACTAATTGGGAAACTAACGCAATATTAGAGTCTATAAGGATTTGAAAAACACTACAACACAATCACCCCTAAGTGATCAGGTTTTATTTTGCTAAAAAACAAAACAAAAAACCAAAAACCAAAAAGCCCTCTGTGAGAGGCGAATATGTGAGAGGCGAATATGTGTGTTTGTGTGTGTGTGTGTGTGTGTGTGTGTGTGTGTGTGTTGGCTAGTTTTATGTCAATTTGACACAAGTTGAAGTCATCTCAGAGCAAGGAACATCAATTGAGAAAAATGCCTCCATAAGATCAGGCTGTAGGTAAGCTTGTAGGGGATTTTTCTTGATTTTTCTTAATGATAGGGGAAGGGCTCAAACCATTGTAGGTGGTGCTCTCTCTGGGCTGGTGGTCCTGAGTTCTATAAGAAAGCAGGCTGAGCAAGCCAGGAAGCAGCACCCTTCCATGGCCTCTGCATCAAATCCTGACTCCAGGTCCCTGCCTTGTATGAGTTCTTGTCCTGACTTCCTTTAGTGACACACTATGATGTGGAAGTGTAAGCCAAGTAAACTCTTTCCTCCCCAAGTTGATTTTGATTATAGTATTTTATCACAGCAAAGGAAACTCTTAAGTCTCTCTCTCTCTCTCTCTCTCTGTATATACAATTTGAGCAAGGAGTTTGCTTCACACCAAGAAATTGCTTCTAAGTCCTCGTGGGTGAGACGATAAAGGATGAGTGAGTTCCTCAAATACCAGGATGGAAAGACAATGGCTCCTCTCCTGTGGTTTCCCTCCTTGAGCAAGATCTTTACCCTACCTCTTTCTCACCTCTACTTATCTGCATGTCTTGAGCCATTCTTCTTTCCTATGATGACAGTTCTTCTTCACACAGCAAAACACACAGATCAAGCTGCTGTGTACTGACTTAGCAAATGCAGAGGAGAGAGGCAAGGCTGCATAGTTAGCATGTTAAAGTACCCATGGAGGGCTTCTCACCATTCACACCTTCTTCATAGTGTTCAGTCTTGTGTGCTATTGATCCAAGTGAGCCCAGCCACCAATCTCCACAGGTCAGTGTTCTGCCACCTCCAGGTATCCTGGAAGGCTGAGGTGTGGTGCCCTGAATGTAGGAGGATCTGTTGGCCACCTATTTGTAAATGCATGGGGCCCTACACCTGCAAAGGCACCTCCTGTAGGAAGACCTAACTGAAGACTGCCTGAGAGACCAACGATTACTGATGTAGACAATGTCAGCCAACTGGGAACTGCTGTTTAGAAGAGATGCTTTCTTGGGACCAATGGGGACTGGGTAGAGGGTTATTAAAGGAGCTTGCAGCATCATTCAGATGAGCTTGCTGTGTTTCTCACCTGCTCCCAGAGTCTGTGTCATTGATTTCATACCACCTTACCTCCAACCCCCAAGGATAGGTAGGGTCTGGCAGCAAGTAGCCCAGGTCACAAGAAGCACCTGAGGAAAAAGGAAAGACAGGTGTTGGAAAAGAGACACACTGGAAATTCTGGGCACCCTCAAATCATAGAAGATAACTGATACATTTGTATTCTTTTAAGTGTAATTTAAGCAAAGAAAATGTGTTTTAAGTAAAATTTTAGAAGTGGCTTTATGTTTTGATACTTGGTAAGACACTAAAGGCACACTGCTTGCTGTGAGTCTGCATTCTAATTGTGTTGATGAAAGCCCAGAGTCCCATCAGACTCTCATGGGGTCCTGCCTCCTGCCTCAGGAAAGTGACCAGTTTCATTTCATTTGTGTGTGCATGTCTCTGCCCTTGTAAACACGGATTGTCCCCCAGTAAGTTGAGGCACTTTGCTCTGCCTCAATCATTTCCTTTTTTTTCACCAGGCATTTCTGTTCCTACTGGATAGAGCCTGCAGGAGAAACAAACTCCACCATCTCAGACTCCAGGGGAAGAGCAGAGCCATGGTCAGTGTTTCAAGGTACCTGCAATCAAAGTTTAGCATCTTCCTTAGGGATGGTATCTCTGCTTTTCACCAGCATAGCAGTATCTCCCTTTTGTTTTTACAAGGGACTTTGAACAGCCTCCCCTCTCTACCTTCTGCTGTTTTCCCAGCTTCAGGGTATTTAACAGGTTATGAGATTTTCCTACCAGTAAACTTCCTGAACAAATAGAACAGAACCTAACTGTTTTCCATTGTGGTACCAGAGAATTTTTCAAAACTTTAATTTTTTTTTTTTAGTTCCTTTCCATTAGGTTTTAATTGGCAAAATTTTATAAGAAAAATTAAACAGAAGAATCTGATTTTCATTTACAAAAAGTTTCCAACTGGAACGTCTTAAGCAGTCTATCCAACACTTGCTTTCTTTTCCCTATGTGTGGTCCTGCAGGAATGAGGGCAGTCCTGAGCAGGGCAGAATTACCTTAGAAGCGTCAACAAAGATGGAGAAACTGGTCATCTGAGTGGATAGAGTGGTGTGTTAGCTCTCCCTTGCTGTGACAA
This sequence comes from Mastomys coucha, assembly GCF_008632895.1. Lineage (NCBI taxonomy): Eukaryota > Metazoa > Chordata > Mammalia > Rodentia > Muridae > Mastomys > Mastomys coucha. The sequence goes on from NW_022196911.1 coordinate 59,549,693, forward strand.
AATAACAGAGATGGTGGGTTGAAAAGGAAGAAATGTTTATTTTGGCTCATGCCTTCTATTCTATGGTCATATGGTCCAGTAGATCATGCCAGTGTAGCGCATGTTGGAGGAGGCTCCTTCACCTCCTTTTGGCTAGGAAGCCAAGGAAGAGATGGAGAAAGGTGTCCCATCTCAACATTCCCTTAAAAATAGACTCCAGAAGAGGAAGGCTGAACTTCCTCCCATTCACACCAACTCTTGAATTCTCACCACCAACTAGCAACTCCACAAGGCAGAGATCCATCCTTCAACCAACCTGGGGAGGGGGGCTCGTTGGGCATTTGAGATGCAGGTAAGAACCTTTGTGTGAGATGCAGGTGACAACCCTTGTGTGAGTTCTCCATTTCAGTCATGGACCACACCATGGTGAGTCAGGAAGCAACACTGGTCTTCCTGAGAGTCCCAAAAGACTTTAGTCACTGCAAGAGTGAATAAAGTAAAAGGGCTTCAGGTAAAAGGGATGTGCTGAAAGCTCTCTTGAATAGCTCCTGGCACCCAACCATTCCACAATGCTGACCATGTTTACTGCCTAGAATTCTCTCCTCCCCTCATGTTCATCTAACCAGGGTCTCTGGACTACAAATAACGCCACAACATGCCTTATTTACATCTGAATTCCAAGTAAGCAGTGGACAACTCCTGATACCCTGACTACAGGCTGATTTTGACAACTGGCTTGTTGCTGACCTGAGATTTCAGCTTACAGGGAGGGGCATCCCTGAAAAACGATTTAAGGCTGCTGTAGCTACGGGCCACAGGCAGTGTGGTTAACAACAGACTCATACTTTTGTTCCGACACACTGAAAAATATTAGACTAATGTCATCTCCAAAACCACATTGGGCCAGGAGAAGAGGTCTATAGGAATGGAGACAAGAGATAGTGTGTGTATGTGTGTGTGTGCGCGCGTGTGTGTGTGTGTGTGTGTGTGTGTGTGTGTGTGTGTGCGTGTGTGTGCGATCACTTGTACACACCTGAGTATGCCTTCATTCAAAGGCCAGAGCATAGGATTGGGGTGTCTTCCTCAACTTCCTTTAACATTAATGACCTTATCTTTTGAGGTAGTGTTTCTCATTGATCTGGAAGCTCAGAGTTTTTACTAGATTTGCTTGTCTGCAAGTCTTAGGATCTACTGTCTCTGCACCTCAAAGCTAGAGTCACGTGCATGCATGGATTTTATTTTTTTACATGTGTGTTGGGAATTCAAACTCAGGTTCCCAGATTTGCAGAGCAAATACTCTTATCCACCCAGTCATGTCCCAGCCCCTAACAATCCCTCTCTTTTTACAGTAATCTTCTTCTTCCTCTTCCTCTTCCTCCTCTTCCTCTTCCTCCTCTTCCTCTTCCCCTTCCCCTTCCCGTTCCCCTTCCCGTTCCCCTTCCCCTTCCCCTTCTCCTTCTCCTTCTCCTTCTCCTTCTCCTTCTCCTTCTCCTTCTCCTTCTCCTTCTCCTTCTTCTTCTTCTTCTTCTTCTTCTTCTTCTTCTTCTTCTTCTTCTCCTTCTCCCCCTCCTCCTCCTCCTCCTCTTTCTCTTTCTTCTCCTTCTCCTTCTCTTCCTCCTGGTCCTCCTCCTTTTTTTTCCAGGAGTAGAGATTCAATCTAGGGCCTCATACCTATGAAGCAGGTACCCTAGAGCTCTACACTGATCTCTAGCTCCAGCTCTTGCTTATGATTGTTCTGCCTACAAACTTCAGCTCATCTCTAGAGTGCATCTATGTCAGGTGATTTAATGCTGCACCACTACTTACCATATTGTGCTGCTTCACCAATGATGAGGAAAACACAAACAGAGCCATTAGCTATTCAGTAGCAACACAACCATCGTTGGGCTGGCTATATGGTCACTGAAAGAAGACAGAGGCGTGTGAACAACACTTACACAAGGGTGTGCTAGAGAAGCACAGTCTGAGAAAGGAGGACCCCCCATGTCTACACACATTCTTATTTGCACATATTCAGTGCAGCACTCAGCATGTCTCAAATACAAGTTTCACTTCTGAATCTCTCCCGATTTTTTTGTTGAACACATTTTTTCCATCAAAGATTGGTATCCACAGACATGGAACTTATAGGTGTGAAGAGAGGTTTGTAACCTAAGTCAAAATCAACAAAAGACTCAGCTGTGTCCTACATACTTGCAGGACCCACAAGTTGTCATGGAACCTGAACCCCCATAAAATACTGTGTAAACAAACAGGAGCCACCTCTGTCCCCAGCAGTTACCCACAGTGCAGCTGTTGGTAGGACTCAGTATAGTTCTAGTAGAGACCTAATGACCTACTGGAAAAGTGTAGGTAGATGGAGAAAATGTGAAAGAAAAGAAGAACAACAACATATGCAGAAACCCTGGGTTCTGGCTGCCCGTAAGGTACCTAGGCCAGCTGTGCACAGTCCAAGGCTGAGAACACAACAGCTCTGCAGTCTCCCACCAGGGTTTCTGTCGCCTGACATGGTGTTTTGGGGTGAATTGCATTAGAGATGCATCTGTCATGCAGAATTTGCCTTGGTGTCAATCAGACTCCTGATGCTTCATTTCAGGTAGCCTTTCACACTGGCTCAATCTTGCCCACCGTGGACCTTCCCCTTCTATTTTCATTTCTGCGCTCTTCCAAATGCTTTCACACTGACTGAGGTTCAGATCTGTTCCATGTGGGAAGGATTCTCCTTTGTTTACAGTTCAGGGTCTGGGTGCTGATGGAATGTTTGGCTCTGTTCTTCTGATTCCTTCTCCTTCCTGCATTTCCATTAAGCTTCCGCAACTCATGAGCACAGTGTTAGGTGTCTAAGACCATCATCAGTTTTTGCTTCGGAAGTTGATAAACTTGGGAATAATTCCTCATGGTACTTTGACTTCAGCCTCAGTCTCAGCCTTGCCCAGCTAGCCATCCCTCCCAACAAACATTCTTACTGTCAGCGTCCTCAGGAGCATCAAATAGTTTCTGCTGTGAAACCACAAACTTGGCCCAGCTCAGTCTATGAGTCACTGGACCTTGAAAACATCAGCAGAGAAGCTCTTCAGTCTAAACAGTGATTACTACACCAGTTTACGAGATCCAACCAACTTGGGAACAGTGCAGCTCACTTCCAAAGTTTGTGGATTTCTTTCACTTGACACGTAAAGGACTAACATAGTTCACTGAGACTCTGATTGTTTTGTTGTGCCTTTTCCTTTCAGTGCATGGAGTGGTTTCTCTACCACAGGTTTCTAGATCTTTCTCTCGGGTGTCTGTTTTCCTGTCTTAGCTCCTAGGGGTGAAAGAGGAGATAAGTGTGAACTCTGGAGCTGCAGAAGCCTCCACCATGCCCACAGTTCTCCTTCCAGCTCTGGCTCATTCCCCTGAGGCTAGCTGCTACAGTACGGACTTCATCTCTTGCTACTTCATCCACCCCCTTCCCTTATTGCCATACATTTTTTCTGGCATATCACTCAGGTCAGTCCTAAGTCCCCACCAATAATGCAAGGTCATCTGAAATGCCCACCATGTGTTGAGAAGCTTCTACACTGATCTTCCAGCCTTTCCTTCACAGCTAGGCTGCAAACAAATAAACAAGCAGAAAAAACTCTTGTTAGAAAAAACATGTTCTTCACAGATAAAGTATACAGAATAAAGAAACAGAACAATTTCCGTTACTTTCCTATCGGCAAACATTGTCATGTATGTTTACAAATATAACATGCCATCATGCTTCTTTGTCATGGGTGTGACTTCATGTTGTTGTGCTTGCATTCTGCTCCTTATTCTTTTAATCCATCTCACTCCAGGGAACTAATGTTAAAAACACACTAAGTGTCATGCAAGTTATTTTCTTCATTTTCATAGTCACAAGGACTGTGTCCATGGGCCATTCTAGGGGTAGGATGTAAATGGTTGAGGCAGTTGTGTGCAATAGATGTTCCAAACACAGCCCCATCTTGCCAAACTTCCAGATCTTTGCCCCTGCATGCCAAGCACTCAATGGCATTTCAGCATCTTCTTCAAGCTGAAGGTCTGATTGGGCAATCCGAGAGTCTACTAGTCTCTCATTACATCGAAAATAAGCTTGAGTAAACATGCTGTGTCCCAAATGTAAAGGAGAACATCTATATCATGGAAACTTTGTAAGATTCCAGCTTCAAACTTCTCAATTGGCTGAGTACTCTTGTAATCAACTTTCACACTCCCCAGGCTTCTGCTGACATACAGCAAGGGTCTCACGAGCTTCCATCAGAAACCATCCTCTCCCAGAGCAAGGCATTTACCTCTACATCTGGACAGTGCAATGCTCGACTGATCTTTGGGTCTAGAAGCAGTGAGTGCCGTTAGATATAGGGAGGGAGACCCGTTGTCCCAGTTTGTTGACAACTAAGGGAGGGAGTGTCTTCGTCCCTTCAACATGAGATTTTCATTGATGAAGCTAGAAAAATCCTGAGCCAACTGGGGCAAGCTGGTCACCTTGAACATGGTCATAAGAGAAAGGCAGGAAGGTCATTATTGTCTCATGAGGTACTTGAGTAGGTGCTATGTGGTTGAACGGCTGCTATGTAGATGAAACCTTTCCTTGGTTCCTGGGAATGGGAGAGGAGGAAAGGAAGAATGACTGTCTTAGTCAGGGTTTCTATGCCTGCACAAACATCATGACCATGAAGCAAGTTGGGGAGGAAAGGGTTTATTTGGCTTACTTCCACATTGCTGTTGACCACCAGAGGAAGTCAGGACTGGAACTCAAGCAGGTCAGCAAGCAGGAGCTGACGCAGAGGCCATGGAGAGATGTTTCTTACTGGCTTACTTCTCCTGGCTTGCTCAGCCTGCTCTCTTATAGAACCCAAGACCTCCAGCCCAGAGATGGCACCACCCACAAGGGGCAATTGAGAAAATGCCCCACAGCTGGATCTCATGGAGGCACTTCCCCAACTGAAACTCCCTTCTCTATGATAACTCCAGCCTGTGTCAAGTTGACACACAAAACCAGCCAGTACAGATGACCTTATTCTTAGTATAATCCATGTCTCTCATCCTAGGTCAGAGAATCCCAATTCTCTTATGGGGCAACAGTGGAGGCACTGGTGGAGATCTTAGGATTTTCTGTGTGACCTCCATTGTGTACTCAGAACTGTTCATTTTCTTTTTTCCAATGCAGTCTCTAAGCCCTAAGAAGAAGCCTGGCATCCCTTAGTGTGTTTTATTTATTTTTCCCACAAGAATCAGAGTCAGAAGACCAGGAACTACCTTCCATCTTCCATCTTTGCATCACCCTACCATATTTCATCTGGTCAGCCACCATGGTTCTTTCATTGTTTGTTTTCACTCCTTGTATATGTGATCAACCTGGCTTCAAAACCTCATTTTGAAGGGTTCTTTCCTAGAGCTATATCCAGATTCATTACCAATTCCAACAGAAGACAGACAACACAGTGAAAATCAAGGCAATTTTAGATAGAAGCCAGACAGCAGCTTATTTATGAACGTGAGCATAGAAATTCACAAGTGTGGCCATCTTGAACAAGAAGCTTTGGCTGGTCTGAAAGGGACAAAGACATACCTGGAATTTATCTCATTTGAGTTTTCAGACATCACTACCTCCCCACCCACACCTGAAGATAACCCTGCCCAGCTTCATACAGCTGTAGCAGGTGCCAGAATGCATAGGAGGTGGCAGGTTGGCTGAGGTTGGTTGCTCTAGTAATGCAGCTTTCCTGAGTTGTCATCCATGCTGTTGACAGGGTTTCTCAGTGATAGAGCTGCCCAGGAGTCACATGGAAATAACTCCTCACTCAAGATCTTGAAGTAATACCAACAAAGCAATTAACTCCTCAGCTGAGCTACACTGGTCAGAATCATTTCTTTTTCTTGAGCTTGTTGGTATCTTACCTAGGGTGAATGTGTATTGGATTTATTTCTTCGTGAAAAGTTATAGGAGGAAGGAAGGCACAAGAAGAGGAAGAAGAAGAAGAAGAAGAGGGGGGAGGAGGAGGAGGAGGAGGAAGGAGGAGGAGGAGGAGGAGACAGAGACAGGGAATTAGTACAAGAGGAGGGTTCATTCCAGTAATCCAGTAATCTCTGTCTTTTTAATGTGGGGACTGGCTCTTTTAAAATTAGTATAATAACTGATGCACCTAGTCTTATTTCTTCCACTTTATTTTACACCCACTCTATTTTTGTGAATTTCTTTCTTTTAGGTTTATTCTCCTCCTTCTGTCTCTTTTGTGTTTTCTTATCTTTGGATTCAGGGCTGGGATGGGTAATCCAACACAATCTCATTTCAACTCTTTAATCACAGCTACAAACCCTTTCCCCAATATATCAACATTTCTAAGTCCCAGGGATTTGAAGAATTATATACCTTTTTGAGAGGCTTTGATATAATGCCTAGATCTTCTCAAAATTAAACCTAATTCCAGATTTTGTCTTCAGACTCTTAACAATCCTAGCCATATCACTATCTCATGCTGTTTACCCTGTGCCCATCTGGGTGAAGCAGATAGACAGTCCCCACTGTCTATAAGGACTATACCAGACTACCTCTATCCAACAGTGGCAGACTCAAAAGCTGTTGACAAATGAAGGATAACTGAGAAAGGTCAAAATACACATGTGCCCAGATGAATCAGATGTCAATGTCATAGACACTTACCTCTATTCACTTGAAAAAGTGATAGTAATATAAAACGTGGTGGTTATATTATAAAGAACAATTTGGGGGTGCTTTAGATATGGTGCAGTGATTAAATGTGTGTACTTGACTAGCAGAATATCTGAATTTCATCCCAGCACCCATGTGTGGTATATCACAGCCACCTTTAACTCCAGCCCCTGGGAATCTGACACTCTCTTCTGGCCTTTACAGGCACCTGCCCTTGTTTACACATGTACCCCCACCCCCACCCCCATACTCACATAATAAAATAACTATCTTCTAAACAATTGAGTTTTAAAGTACTATGGCCAGACCTCAGGTCCTCATGTGTATTGCACAGACTCTCTACCACTGACGTCTATTCACACCCCTGATTAGCTGTTAAATGCTGGCTCCAAAGAACACACAGATCCCTTGGTAGCAAGTACTTTTTGTCACTGTGAACAAAATACCCGCAGAAACAAATCGAGAAACAGTTTGGCTCCTGGTTTCTGAGGTGTCATTCAGTCTGCTGAGGAGGGGGAGGAAGGGGAGAGCAGCTCAGTGTTGGCAGTGAGCGGGGCTGCAGCAGCTGTCCACATGGTTGGGAATCAGAGAAGATCACACAGGCTGGAAGGAGGGACAGGCATAGCCCCCAGCAGGGTGCCACTGCCTCCAGGCTCCACATTCCTCCTGTAGAGCCATGAGCGGAGGACAGAGCATTCAGAACACATTTTAGACTTAGGTGGTAATGCCAAGTATCCATTTGCTGAAATCTGTTGAATAAATGAATATATTAGGATGCATGTTGTACAACAGCTTCCCCCCACCCCTGGAATTTGGAGCATAAAAACAACTGAAAGCTGATGCTGTATCTGTGAGATGAAGTAGAAATGTAAAGGCTCGTTGGAAAGTCGTTTGGATGGTGTCTCACTGGGGCAAACATGTGACATAGGTGGACATAGGTGTGAAAGGCTATGGCAGACTCGTGAAGAAGTGTTTTGCTGAAGCAGATACAGGAGAGAGGATGTTCTGCTGAAGCAAGCATGTGAAAGGACACATGGTGATGGATTCTTTGCTAACAACATACGTGTATTGGTCCGGCTTACACTGTGTAGTTGAGCTGCATTTGTTGGGACACCAAATAGAAACATCAAAAAACTTCTGGTGGTGTGCTACAGTTTGTTGCCACTTCCTCTGACTCAGGCTGATTGGCTGCACGTGCTGAGGCAAGGCACGTGGAGGACATATATAGGGCGTATAGAGGAGGGTATAAATAGGACTCCACAGAGTGATGGAGAGAAAGCTTAGCTTGCTGGTACAGTTAGCTGTGCACCTCATGAGGTTCTTGTGTCTTCGATGATCATTGTTTCCCGGAGAGAGGCACAGCTGAGAATTTCTCCTGGTTCCCCTCCAGGTCCCTCCTGCTGACTGGAGCTGAGGCTGAGGCCTGGCTACCTCTGCTAGGTCATGTCATTGCCGTTGCCAATCTGACTCTACTGAACTGGACTGCTGGAGTATTTGTAAAGTATTTGCAAGTGGATTGAACTGCCGCTGCTGACCTGTGAACTGAGTTACATATTTCCAGACAACACAGACAGGAATTGCTCCAAAGAACCTTTCTAAACCGGTCCATTTCCCCTGTATCCTTTCTTTCTTACTACTTCTGGTGGTTGTGTGGTGGGCTTCAAGGGAGATGAAAGCATTTAAGAACTATCATTAAAGATAATGTTTAAAAAAATTAAAGTAACAGTAAGATCTAGAAACTTCTACATTGCAAGTGAAGTGGGTTTTTGATGATCATCCAGAAATCAGTGTACTAACTTGAATTTCATTAAAAATCTTAAAATGCATTTAAAAAAATTAATATAGTCAATTTCCTAATTCTGTATGTATTGCTAACAAAGTGGAGCCTGTCAGGAAACACGCTTGGCATAAATATAGAAAATTCAACTTCTCTTGAACATTCTAATATTGCGTACAAGCTTAGTCAAATTATCTTCTCTCTTTTTGGATTAGTGTGTGTAAGATAGTTCACTTAAGTTCCGCAGTTTAAACTGTGGTCACAAGACTAATCTCTCAGATCACCTAACACACCTCCATCTCTTAAGCTCCTGAAATAGTTTACAAATCCTGTGTGCACAGATTACTACAAAATTCCTGAAGCAGGTACCCTGGGGCCCATTTATCCCTTTTTTCTCTCAAGTTGCTCCTATACACTTGCCGAGGTGTTCTTACTAAGGACATTTCTCGGTGGGGCTCGAGGCAGGGTGTGGAATCCTAAACATCCACCTCTGAGCCTTCCCTGAAAGTGATGAAGGTCTCCCAGCTCTGGGGCTCCAGATACACCTCCACTTACCCATCTCTTCTGTCCCCTTCTCTCCCCTGCCATCTTCTAGGCTGCTTTATCACTTGTTGGAATGGATCAGCTACTTTATCTCTTGATTTTAACTTTCTATTTTTCATATTCATTTAGTCTGGCTTGATGAAAATTCTTGCATCTCTTCCGGTGACAGTCTACTGGGTTCTCCATCTTACATTACTGTGAATAAAAGATGTCATGAGCTGTGTACAGGGGAAATCATGGGTCCAGCACCCCCCATATCCTGCGCTGCTTCCTCCAGTTCTAATTTTGCTCCCCATTGTTCAGAGTCTAGAGACTAGCTTTTGCTACCAAGCACTCTGTTGATTTGATCCTCAGAGCACATCTCTTAAGGGACATTAGAGGAATTTTCATCAAGAACAGTCATTTCTTCCAGTATATTTCAAATGAGTGGCAGTAGTGATTGAAACAGCACATGCTGGAACGTTGACTTTGGGTGGTGGGGTGACAAGTGAGCTTGGTTTCCTTGCATTTTTGTCAGTAAACAGGTATTACCTTTATAACAAAGACTTAAAATGTGGGATAGGGAGATGCTCAGTGGTTAGGTGTGCTTCCTGCTCTTACTTAGGATCCAAGTTCAGTTCCTAACACGCACATCAAGTGGCTAACAACCACCCATAGCTACAACGTCAGAGAGCGAGACATCCTCTTCTTGCCCCACCCACACAAATAACTAGTTAACTAAATTAAAAAAACAAAACGAAACAAAAATGTAACATAGATTGAGGTATATTTAGAAATGCCTGAGAAAATGAAAAGACCACAAAGAAATGCTGTTACAAAAACAAGGCAGTGACCATCATTTCCAGCTCACTCTAGACCTGAGACAGACTGCCAGTGCTGAGTGAGGAAAGACAGTTTCCTCAGATGTGGAAGACACATTCATCTGTGCTCTTCTAGCCTGCAGAGGCCACACACACCCTGAGGGGTTGAGGGCTTTGACACAGCACAGACTCTTGCAAGGAGCATAAGAGTGCAGGGTGAGTTGTAACACTTGCTGAACCACAAGAGGAGGGTTTAGAAATGCCAGGTGACAGACAACAGACCTGCAGTGACATTCTGGAAGTCACAGGGCCCATGAAGCCCCGGGGAAACAACTTTTAGATCCTATGTGACACTTTAGAAGCTCTTAGGTTCTGGAGAGGGGTCCAAGGGTCAGCCCAGCTAGTTTGATTTGTCATCAGTTCAACAATATCATCTTCACTGAAAAAATGAAAAGCTTGGTGAAAATTATAATGAACTATTTTAGAGAAACATCTTGTGTCTCTACCATGTTCTTAGCACAATAAATCCAATAAACACGGTGACACAAAGCTCGGTAAGCTTAGGCCCCGGAGTTATAAAAATCACTGAAGAAGATGTCCACAACACACAGGAGACAAGATGAGGTCTGGAGTTCTGGAATCAACCCGACCCAGTTGCTCAATAAATGCACATTCATCAATAGGTGGTGGGTGAACTGTTGGATGAGCATTTATTGGATGAGTGTTGTATGACAATATTCCAGAGGATAGCACAGACACGATGACCTGCCCTGAAGATGATGCACTGAACTATGAAATGATTTTTTTTGCCATATCTCTATTTCTTGTGTAGAGAGAATAGCCCCAGGTGGACCAGAGGTGCAGTGGGAGTGATGGTAACACTTTTCCAATGAGTAAGGTAAGAGCTTCACTCGGTTCTGGAAGGGGAGGAATGGATTGTGTGTGAGCGCCGTAAGCTCACACCATCCTAGGCTGAGTTGTTGGGTGGGATGCGAGTTATGGAGACAAATATTGTCAGTGAGAAAGGTTCCTATCCTCCCTATAGTATAGCCCTGATTCTCCTCTCTAACAGGAGCATATTCCCACACAGACACCATCTTATGAATGATCTGACTCTCTTGCTATTCAGAGCACAAGCATCTCTAACCATGGTCTGCTAGGGATGATTAAAGGATTCTTTATCAGAGCTCTGTGTTCCTTTCTTTTGTGTATGTGTCAAATAAAAGTTCATTTGTACAAGTGTACACCATACTACTAACAGAAAACATAATTCAACAACCGAGAATTAGATAACTCTTTTTTTTAATGCAGAAATCTTGTTTGATAATCCATCAGTTTATTATCAGCTATGTGCTGAGGCTGAATGTCACAGGGAGATAATGAAGAATTGTACCTGACATGATAGAGCTGAAAGGGCCCAGTGCTCATTTGGCACTTTGCATGTGCTGTCTCCTTGGTGGACACTGGACACACTCGATCTGGACTTGCTGTGTGCTTGTGTAGAGTGCCTGGGAGAGGGTGTGTGGGCCTAGTACTTCCACTGGTTCTTCTTTTCTCTGGAGCAGAAGTTAAGATACGTACCTGAGTACTCTGGGGAGCAGGCTTACTTAAGAGGTGGGAAAGGATGCTAGCTGGTGGCAATCCCAGGAATAGTAGAGGGGCCAGGGAACAGCTGAGGCCTCTACAGAAGGCTCTGGAGCCAGGGAGAACTATAGGCAGGGGCTGGTTCACTGAGAGCCTTCCCTGTTCTGGGGATGGTTCTTTTTATTTCTTTACTTTTTTTTTTTTAAGATAAAATTGTTTAGAGCCACACAAAAAAAGTGTGCTTTGTGTTTCTTTTGGGTGAGATTTTTGAATCCTGGCAGCTAATTCAATCAGTGTCATCATCCAGCCCTCTTTCAACCTTGCCCTCCCTGCCAAGAGCAAAAGCTTGATATAAAGTAGGGCTCATTGAGAGCATTTGGAAGATTGCTTCCCCAGTACCCATTGTCTGAGCCCAATCCTCTTGGATTTGTGATGTTTTGGGTCAATGCCATTTCAGATTTTGGTGAAGTGATGGGTCCCAATTGTCCCATAGGTTTTTTAGCCTCAATGTACTTGAAGTAGATGCCCTATGACTCCTGCTCCCTCACCTGGAAGAAGGAAGCAGGGGGTCTGAGACACCCTCAGAGTCTTGGTTCAGACTACCTTCTGTGTCTTACCTCCCACCGAAGATTACCCACAGAAAGAATGTTAGTGAGAACACTTAATGACATTCCCAGATCCTTCTAGAATGGGTGAGACCTGGGCTCATGGATAAGTGGGAAGAGTGGAAGTGACAGTTGTAACACATGCCTTAGTAAGCTCAACAGGTATGCATTGAGTGTTTGCTGCATACAGTGAGTCTCCAGAATGTAACTCACTGCTGAGACTGGAATAGGTAACAAGACTGTAGTGAAAACACTTGGCCTCTAAAATCAGGGAGCTTGTAGACAGCAACTGTAGAAAGATGTGAAGCTCTCACAGAGCACCGTGCTGCTGAGGAGCTGAAAGCTCACAGAAGGCAGTGGCTGACTTCCTAGAGGACTCAGGGAGGTTTCATATACAGCAATATTTGATCTGAAGGCATTAATATATCACACAGGGGAGAAGACTTCACCAAGAAGGAGAAAGATAAGAAAGCACCTTGAATTTTTAAGCAGCATGGAGTTTAGTTCAAAGGCTAAAATTCAGTGATAAAATTGTGTGAAGTTCTGTCAACGTTGCAGAGCCTGGAGAGTAATGTGTTAACTGATGAGAGTTAGGCCTGCAGAGACAGGCTCCAATTCCACACGGAAGCTGGAAGAACTGACCGTATAGCACTAAAGAATGGAAAGGAATAGTGATTGGCAAAGCCTGAGAAGTGGAGGACGAGGAGGAGGAGGAGGAGGAAGAGGAGGAGGAGGAGGAGAAAGAGGAAGAGGAGGAGGAGGAGAAGAAGAAGGAGGGGAAGGAGGAGGAGGAAGAGGAGGAGGAGAAAGACGAGGGGGAGGAGAAGAAGAAGGAGGGGAAAGAGGAGGAGGAAGAGGAGGAGGAGAAAGACGAGGGGGAGGAGAAGAAGAAGGAGGGGAAGGAGGAGGAGGAAGAGGAGGAGGAGGAGAAAGACGAGGGAGAGGAGGAGGAGGGGAAGGAAGAGGAGAAGGAGGAGGAGGGAGAGGAAAAAGAGGAGGGAGAGGAGAAGGAGGAGGAGAAGGAGGAGGAGGAGAAGGAGGAAGAGGGAGAGGAGAAGGAGGAGGAGGGAGAGGAAAAAGAGGAGGGAGAGGAGGAGGAGGAGGAGAAGGAGAAGGAGGAGAGGGAGGAAGAGGGAGAGGAGAAGAGAAGGAGGAGGAGGGAGAGGAGGAGGAGAAAGAGGAGAAAGGGGAGGGAGAGGAGGAGGAGGAGGAAAGAGGAGAAGGAGGAGGAGGAGAAGGAAAAAGAAGAGAAGATGGAGAAGACAACGATGACAATGACGACGATGACAGGATGACTAACTGCGTCATCGGTGCATCTGAATATGAGGCAGAGCTTCTTTCTATAAGACAGTAGGAGATTTTGCTCAACATGGGTTAATTTTGAATTTCAAAGCAAACAATTTTGAATGTTTTCAATTCAAGCATATGGTAAGCATCTATGTCAATTGATATGCCAGTTAACCTGATCATTTCACACCATATATATGGATTAGAATGTGGCCATATTATGTCCTATGAATACGTTTGACCACTTCGCAATTAAAAATTAAAAATGTAAACAACCTTTGTCTTGTTTGAGGGGGCAGGTTTTGTAGGCCACTGGAAATGGGACACTAGATGATGCTTTTCTGTACCGAGTTGAGGCCAGTGGATGTGTTGGGACATGGATGGATATTAAGGAATGGAGAAGCGCCATCAGACTTGTGTCTCATGGTGGCTTAATGGGTACATAGAAAGGAGGCAGAGAAGCCCTCAGGAGTCTCTCTCATCTGGCAATCAAAAGATGGGCAAGGTGTAAATGGGAGGGATAAGGGCCCTTGAACATGGGACAGGAACATAAATCAGTGAAAGACTGAAAGAGCACAGGTCTGTCGACTCAGCCTTTGTTGTTTGTGAGCCTTTAGGGGCCTCAGACAGATTTCTTGTGGAATAAAAGGAACTTAAGGCATACCTTCTGTGCAAGATACTGAGAGTGTGGATGAGATAGTGGGTGTGAGTGGCCTCAGTATTCCCTGAGATGCTGTTTGAGGCCTGGGAGTGGCTACTGATGCCAGGACAGCAAGCAATAGACGTTTCAGACAGAAGACACTTGCTTTGCCCTTTTAAGGGCACATCATGCCTGCTCTTCACATGCCAGGATGTCAAGAATCCAGAGATTTCATCACTGTGGAGTTATTGCTTTGAATAAGTAGCAGAAGCTCAGTTATGACAATTTCCAACATATGGACTTCTCTCTAGAGCTGTACATTGATAGTGGGGCACTGAAGACACCTGAGATGGAGACCTCGCCCATCCCACGATTGTCAACTTGGCAGGATCTCCAGCCACCTAGGTCCATGCCTCTGGGAATGTCTATTAGGCATTCTTTAGGTTAGGTTAACTATAGATTATCTAGGTTAGGTTAAGTATGGTAGGAAGACTCACTGGACTGTGGGCAGTACCATCCTATGGGCTAAGTCTCATCTGAGGAGCTGCCTCCCCCTCTCTCTGCTGCTCGGCTGCAGATGCAGTGTGACCTGCTGCATCCTTGAGATCCTGCAGTGATGGCACCCTGCCCCACCCCAACCAGGATGGACTATACATACTCGTCTACTGTATGGACAAAATCAGCCCCCTTACCTCTGGTTGCTTCTTTGTGTGTGTTTTGTCACAGCAGTGAGCAAAGTATTTCATATTCCCCATAAAGCAGACTTCTCACATATATGCCGATCCAGGCATCAGACATGAAAACATGTGGTACACCTAAAGCTCCTGGCTCCTGATGGCCCTGTGTAGGAATGATCAAACTAGGGACACACTAGACCCAAGGCAAAACGACAGAGAAAAGGAGGTATACTTCCTTCCCTCCCTCCCTCCCTCCCTTCCTCCCTCCCTCCTTCCCTCCCTTCCTCCTTTTCTTTCTTTGGAAGTAGAAATCTCTTTTCAGAGATGGCAAAGGTGGAGGTAATGAAGAATGGCTCTCTCACAGAGCTACTGCAACCAGCATGTTGTGCTGAGTGTCTGGGCTCAAAGACTCCAGCCAGGCAAATTGTAACCCCCCCCCCCCCCAATTACAGAGCTGCAGACGCTAAGCCGAGGAAGGGAAGAGGCCCTGTATCAGGTACTTACACAGCATACAGGACCAGTGACTGCAGGTGTGTCTCTGAGGTAGGAAGAGTTCCAGCTGGCAGGCCAGCACACTTCACCATAATGTCTGCAGCTCCCTGCCTTCAGGGCAGGGCTTCTGAAGTGTTTCTTCTTATAATCCTTTCCCCTAAGCAACGTACACTATCGCAGGTACATAGACATGTAAATAGATTTACAAATCAAACATTTACTGACAATAAATCATAAGGAAGCTTCTTGTAAATCAGTGTTTTGCATACATAGAAGTTTACTAGTTATTTTATATGAAGGCAAATTTTGTACACTAAATTCAGTGGGTGGCTTGTTTACTTTTATGTAAAGAATTAAGTTCTGGCTGAGGTTTGGATGTTTGAGGTGTAGGATGTAGCATATGTTCAAGGTCTTTTCAGAAACAGCCAGTCCTTTGATCTTATAGTAATCGTTGCCATTTCCCATACATACATGGTAGAAAATACATACATGGAAGAAACACACTTAAGGCCACTTGAAAAAAATATTGAAAATTCCTTCCCAACCTTAGTCCAAATTTCACTTGACAATATTTGTGAAATATACTCAGCAACTCTAACAGTTTAAACAATCAAACATTCTAATCCACTCCACTCCGAGGCTGCTCTTACGTGCTGAAGAACAGCGATAGGGAAGTTATTAAAGTCTTTGTTTTGTAATTCAAAACTAATGTTTCTGTAGAGTAGTAGATGCTTTGTGGACAGTAGAAACAACACAGTTCATAACATGCAGCAGTCTTGAGTCTGAGGTTTCAGGCTTGTTGATTGGGAGTTGAGTGAGGCGGTGGCAGGCACAGTGCAAAGTGTGCATGCTCCGTGTTTAAAACCAAGGCTGCAGCGAAGCGACTCTGTGCAGCATGGGCCAACAGAGCCAGACCATCTTGGAACTCTGTGTGTTTGATTTTGAAGTTCTGGACGTTGCACATTCACAGTCCTTTACTGTTAGTCAATTTCTGTGACATCACTAATGAATTAGATGACCATAATTTAAGAAGCAGGGACTCCAGGCTTCTGAAGGGAACTTGGGCACACAGGGCTGGTCAGTAAAGGACAGTTCCCGGTGTGTAGTGAGGCTCATCACCTGAATGGCCCAATTCTTCACCTCTCCTACCCGTACATTTACCATGTAACTGTGGAATGGCCTCTGATTCTCTTTCCTAATTGAAGCGAAATTTGAGTTAACTCTTTGAAGCTTGCGATTCAGCGCTATTCAGTACACTTGGAGTATGGTGCACTCAGGACCCATGCCGGGTTCTAAAACTGGCAATCCCCACTTTTTTTGAGTCTATCAGTGTCCTCTCAAGATATTTCTTAGTAAGTAGAACCACTGAAATGCTGTAATGTTATTTCCCTGAGCCTGTCTGCAGTGGTCCTGAGCACTATAATATACACCTGGATTCCTTTCCTTTTTGTGGATGAATAATACTTCCTGTGCAGCCCTTGGTTTATTCATTGATAGGCACCTGCCTTTCTCCCATCTGTCTCCTGTGAACAAGTTTGTTATGGAAGTTTGTGGACGAATGTTTATCAAAAACGTTTTCCCAGTCTTTAGGATCTATAGCTAGGTCTAGTTGCTGGGTCATATGCTAAGCAGTTATCAACTATAGACAATTGATAATCTCATGAGCAAGGCACAATGTGTTAAGATCTGTTATTTGTGAACTTTTAAAAAATAGACACAATAATATTTTTGTTGATTCCTCAAGAATTTCATATAAAGTCTCTTGATCATATGCATCCCCTTCCTCCCTAAAATTCCTGCCTAATTCACCTCCTTCTCACCTCCATAATTTGTGATCTCTTTTTTTGCTTTTATAAAGAAAGTATTTCAGAGGAGAGGCTCTGGTCCCCTGCTGCTTATAGTCTTTTCACGCCCTCTGTCTTTGTGCTCCCTGAACCTTGGGTATAGGGCTTGTGTTGTAAACGAATTAATAGGGGGCAGGCATCCCAGCGTTAGTTGATCTCTGCATTTTAATCATTCGTTGCTTTCTGTTATGGTCGTTGTGTGATGCAAAAGTAGCTTCTTCAATGAGGAGGGAGAAGTACATTTATCTGTAAGTATAAACGTGTAATTCTGAATTATACTGGTTTAGGAAAGTGGCAATAGTAGGTTCTCCCCTAGGGTCTATGGCCTCACCAACCTGGGCAGTTGGCTGGGTTTACCATGTCAGGCATGACTTTCCTCTTACTAAGCAGGCCTTAAGTCAAATTAGGTGGCGGTTGGCTATCTCCAGGACGTAAATGCTACTCCTGCAACTTTCAGAATATCTGGTCGTGCTGGTCTTGGTGGTGGGCATAGGCATCACAGCTGCACAGGATTGCCTTTTGTGTTTTGGCAGCTTGGATGGGTCCTGACACTGTGATATCTAGTGCCTAGAGAAGGGCTCCCAGATAAGATTCAGCTCAATTCTTCCAAGTCCAATGTCCAGAGTGTGTGCTACTGTCAGTAATTGGACCTTACTTTCTTTTTCTGAGAGACATTAGGCTCTGCTCAGTTTTGAATTAGCTTGTTACTGCCCAGGTTGTGTATATGTTTGCTGTGTGGTTACCATCCATCTATCATCATGTTATTATTCTAGAGGAAAGGATTCATTCCAAAAGGTGGAGAGGGAATTTCCAAAAACCAAGACAGGGACACAGATAGTCGAAACCTAATAACTAAACAGGAGACAGACACAGTGAGGGTCTGCAAATGACACAAGTTGACCCTTGGTCAGTGAAGCAGAGAGATGGTCTCCTGAGGAGCTTGCTTATCAAAGCAAAGGCCAAGCTCTCTGCCAATAGGATGCTTAACCATGGTCACCATCACCCTGTACTTTCACAAAGGAACAAGGAAGTAGAAAGGCCAAAATGTGCCATGCCACATAATTTACCCTTTAAAATTGACTACACTTTTTAAAAATGGAAAAAAAAAGAGACAGAGACAAAGCTAATTTTCCCAAACACTACTTTGTAATCTTTTTATAAAAAGTAATCAGGTTAAGGAGATGTGATGGTGTGGATGCAGAGATCAGATGACATTACATGGATATCTAATTTTTTCCCTTCCACATGGAGGTTTGAGGACATTCTTCGGTCAAGTCTTCAATTCACAAAACCTTTTTGAAGAATGTATTTCTTGAAAATCCCATATCCCGTGGGAAAGACACAAGTTTGTTTTTTTGGGAGCAGGAGATAAAAAAAATTGACATGACTTTGTGAAGCCCATCCTGGTCTTGACACAATTTAATTATCTAGTGTAACAATGCAGGTATTTGTCACGCCTGGGCACTTTAATGATGGGATGACACCAGGCATTTAATTAAGGTGGTCTATCCAAAAGCAACCTTAGACTCAGACAATCCCTTTCTGGAGCACTAAGCACAAAAATGTTATCCCTTGAGAGTGATGCTATTAAATCAGGCTTATTACTCTACTTTTAAATGGACCAGACCTTATTTCAGATGCATATGCAGCAACTTTAGTCACTTTATCTAATTAGATTGTATCTGAAAAAGCTTGAGGATTAAGATCAAACAACAAAATATACCATCATTATCTGCATGCAGAAAAACAGGTGTTTAAACACCAATTACTGAAGATTTTCATTATATACACATACATACATTTTCAAGCTCATTACTTATAAATGCTCTGTTGATTTATGTAGATACACACATGTTGTATACATATTGTATAAAATTAAAATATCTAAAGACACATGATACAGACAATAGTTTGCTCAGGATTACACAGGTGGGCTGGAGTAACATGTTAGATTCCCAGTCTTCTACCTCAAAACACCAACCTTGAAGATGGACTCTATCTCAGTAGAATTATGATTGCCTACTATGTGTGAGGCACTGAGTTCACTCTTCCATATCACAAAGAATACAACATAACAAAAAAAGATACTCCAGTATTAGTGAACTTATAATTGCTGAGACAAAAATATAAAGGTAATAAACTTTATAAGGAACATTTATTTGGGGTCCTGGTATCAGCCTCTGACTGATTAATTGGCTCTGTTGTAAGTTAGAATATTAAAATTATCAGGATCTGGTAGAGTGGAGTTGCTTGTCTTGCCATGGTCAGGAAGCAAAGACATGGGAAGAAGCCAGAATCCCAGTATCTCTTGCAAAGCCACTCCTCCATTGACCTAACTTCCTTCTCCTTGCTCTGCCTCCTAAAGGTTCTACTTCCTCATTGGTTCTAAGCTGGTGGCCAACCCTTCAATGCATAGCCTTTATAAGACCCTGAAGAGCTGAAGTGTAGCAATCCTGATAACATGTTAGAGACCATCGCAAGTCAGAGTTGTGCTTATCTTCTACAATGATGCAGGGGTTTGTTGGGAAGGCGGCAGATAGAGTTCATAACGGCTTCAACTTTACGGTTTCTCGACTTGAGCTTCAGGCAAATGGCATTCAACGTTATGTTGAACTCTTAGACCGTTTAGGCTTTTATAACAAAATGTAATCTGCGAGGTGGCTTATCAACAACAAATGATGTTGTTTTAGGATGGGAAATAGAAAGTCAAGGTGCTGAAGGAGATCCTGGTTCATGAACAAATCTTTGGGCTATACCGTCTTAGGGCAGAGGGCATGTCAACTCCATGGGCCCTTTATAATGCACAGACCACACTTATGGGTCTGTTCTCATTATCTAATCTCCTCCTAAGGGACCTTGTTCCTGACCACAGGGATGAACACATGTACTTGGAGAAAGGGGTCCAAACTCCAGATATACCGGATAACTCACTAAATTACACATTGATATTTTCTCTACATTTTTATGTCTAATACAATTGGGCATTGTGTGTGTGTGTGTGTGTGTGTGTGTGTGTGTGTGTGCCTGTGCACTACACAAAATTTTTTTTGAGATAGGGTTTCTCTGTCTAACATCCTGGAAACTCACTTTGTAGATCAGAAGAACCTTGGACTCAGAGTGTAAGGGTCTGAAAATCACTGAAGGACCCCAGACTCAGATGGTATGCAAAGACAATGAAGTGTTTATTCTTCAGAAACATCCAGCGTGTAGGGGCAACTATTCTCCAAAGTAGCAACTCCAGACAAAGGTGTGCAGGCCTTCTTGTAGGGAGCCAGGGGAACTCTTAAGTAATCTAAAATTTCATTGATGGGGGTTAGGAGGTCACAGGTCATCAGTGGTCTGTATTCCTATGCCATGAATGTTTAACCATAGGATAAGAATGGGCTGCCCAGTATAGATGGCTCATTCTGAGATAAGATATTTCCCCATTTTTGTGGTTATCCCTAGGCTGTTCTTTGGGAGGGGGCGTTATGATCGTGTTTTGGATTTTATGATTTGTTCCTAGAGCTGGTGCCTTAAGGTTCTTTTGTTTTTTCCCTCCAAAATCAGGTCTGGTCTGTAAATGTCCTTCCAAGAGATCTGCCTGACTCTGTCTCCTGACTGTTGGGATTAAAAGCATGCATCTCTACAGCCTGGATCATTTGAGCAGTATTAACAAGACACAGAATATATAAATATTTATATACACATAGATATACATCTCAAAGATACATAAATATAGCTGGAAACTTCCTTTTTGCAGGCTAGTGGCAGAAGGTGCTATGCAAGCTGCTGCCGGGGAAGAACAGTCACCCACAGACCTATTTAGTTGTAGACCCTGAATACAATACTACTGACTGTCCAGGCAGGATGTGCTCACGGGTGTAACCATGGCGGGTTTGTTATGAGGATAACCTACCACTTCCTGCTTGGATTGAAGGCCAGCTCTGTAGGAAAGAATTCACATTGATAATGTAAGCCCAGACAAAAGCCTGTGACTACAGAGGTCACAGGTCCCATAGGAGAATCTACTGCTCCTGTTTTGTGAAATTAGCATGACATGTCCATCAAATAGCCTGCTGAGTCACTATGGTGATGCCTATGGGTTAGTGCTGCTGTCAGCATTGGTCTGAGATTTTTTTTCTTTTTTTCTTTTCTTTTCTTTTTCTTTTTCTTTTTTTTTTTTGTAGCACATGATGGTAACTGGAGAGACCCATAACTGGTAAAAGTACTGAGAATAAATGATATTTGAGTGTTTAGCAATGAATGGGCATCTGTACTACTCCCTTTGTAACTCAGAGAACATCTCAGAGAAGAGGCTGGAAAGAATATAAGAAAGTCGGGGATGGTATGGAAGACTGATGGCTGGCATGGCATGACTGTCAATGTTCTTGAATCCCCCAGGACCTGTGTACATGATCTACTCATGATTGGGACCACTTACATTCTTCCATAGAGTGGAGGAGGGGCTTCCTTGGCTCCACCTGTTCATGAAGATTTATGTGCACTTGATGGTTGGTAGGAATAGTAGTCTTCTTTAGCAGGACAGTCACTAAGAAGGGTCCCATGTTCCTGTAAATAACGCCCATGAAACTCACTGAGAAATCAAGAAAAAAAATAGAAAGTCTAGTTTGGAAGAGAAAAAGGATTGGGAACAGTGGGATGGAACAAGAGAGGATAATGGCCAATGAGATCAAAGCATGTTGTGTGCATGTGTGAAATGCCATAGCGAAGCCTCTTATCATATGCAAGTAACACATGATAGTAACATAAAAATAGGGACAAAAATGAGACCAGAAGATGGCTCCGGGGCTATAGTGCTTGCTATGTAAGCATGAAGACTAGAATTTGGATCTCTAGAACCCACTTAAGTGGCAGGTGGGGATGATAGTCTGCCCGCAGCTCCATTATTTGGAAGGTAGAGATAGGGACTCCCCAGAGCAAGCCAGATGGTGACATCAGCTATATTGGCCAGTTCTGGATTTTATTGATACTGCTTCAGAAGCATAGGGTAAAAAAGTGACTGAGAAAGATTCCTGAAATCAAACTCAGGCATCCTCAAGCACATGTTCACATGTGTATAAGCACCTGAACATATATGCACACATATGCACATGAAAAACAAAAAGAAAATGAAAGACAAACATAATGTATAGGTACATAGATCATGCTACCATAAAATATAGTCTAATACACACACATACACATACATACACACATGTTAGAAGTAACTACATGTTTGTGTGTGCTTTGTATTAATGTATCAATATGAGCATTCACAATGTTCATTCCTCACAGCCAATGAAATACTCATGCTGTTCCCTAACATGCGCTTAGTTACTAAGACATGGACAGACCTTTTGATAAGTTGTGGACTGAGTTGTTCCTGAGGCCTGAGGTGGGGGGTGAAGATCTTGGATGTCAGTTTTAGAGAAGCAGAAGATGTATGTTATGGTGGAGTGAGCAAAGGCATGTATGGTGTGAGTTGCAGCACAGCATCCCCAATATTTGTTCCCTTCCATTTCTCCACAGTGGTAGAATTTCTAGCAGAGCTAATGGCTGCTTGGAGCTGAGTATATCCTTAGCTTTCTTTGCAGTGAGGTGAGTTCATGTGACTAAATTAGAGGCAATGGGATGAAATGTGAAGAACTGGGCAGTGGTGTCTGGGCTTTCTCTAGGCAATCACACACTGCTCTAGCCAACTGTCTCTATTACTTGGAATACAGATCTTCTTTGGAATCCTGAACTGGGGCTGCTGTCCAGGACTGGCTCAGCGGTGGGAGGGGAAAGCAGTTTTACCGCGAAGTTTAGACACAACACTTTGCTCGCCCTGGCTTTCCTGTGAAAGAGCACTCTGCCTCATGTCATTATGCTTTCCTTTGAATTTTCACATTTCTCCCATTTGTTCACCTAAGCACTACGTATACACGCTTCACTTGGCTTGGGGAGGGTATATTAGAAAGCTTCCATCAGATGTTTGTAGTCGTATGGATTGAAAATGTCCATCTTTGATTTGACGGAGTGTGGATTTATTACCAGAGACAGTGATAATTAAAGAAGCTGTAAAGCCACAGCTCGTGTGCAGTTTAAATATTGGCACTCTAATGCCTTAAAAGATGGTGAATATCTTTTTCAGATTGGGCTAATCATTATTCATTATTCATTATTCATCAGTATTTTTTCTTTCTGTATGAAGGAAGCTAAAGTGTGCAATAACTCACATCTATATGGCGAGTTTAGGGACAAAAGCTGAATGCTCAAGGCACTAGCTATTGCTTGGCAGCACTGTGTGAACCCCAGAAGACCTAGGTTAGGACCTCCGCTGCCTTGCTATGTAATTCCTTCTGTAAAACAGAGATAATAGAAACATTATCTATTTTATGTGCTTTTGTGTGTATTTTGTGAGCCACAGTGTGCATCTTGGTAGAATTGCTTTCTCTGTGATGCCCAGCCTCCTACTGGCTCTCCATCATTGGATGTTAACACAAACACTCCTAATCTAGGCTCTTCTGTCACTTTTGTGCCACTTGGGTGTAAGAGTTATTCTAGTACTCAGGCATGATGCTGGAGTTGAAGAATCCTGATTGTCCTGAGTGTCTTTTCTATATGCTGGCCTGAGGCTGTATTAGGCACACCTTAAGATCACTGTTCTCCGGGGTCCAGACACTGCCTTGTGCTCTGACACCTTTATTCTATTTTTCATTATAACAATATCTATCCATTTTTCTATCTATATATCTACTATCTATCTGTCTGTCTGTCTGTCTGTCTGTCTGTCTATCTGTCTATCTATCTATCCAACCTTCTATGTATCCAACCTTCTATCTATCTATCTATCTATCTATCTATCTATCTATCTATCTATCTATCTATCTATCTCTGTGTATGTGTGAACATGAGCATACCATGTCATGTGTGTAGAGATCAGAGAACAACTTGGGAGTCCATTTTCTTCATATACTGCGTGGGTCCCAAGGATGTAACTCAGCTTGTTAGACTAGGCAGCAAGTGCCTTTAGCAGCTGAACCAACTCACCTGGCCTTTGTTCTCCTATCCCACATGCCTCTCTGGCTATCTCCATGAATGTTAACAATTTTCACTGTACTCAATTCTCCTCAGGACGAGAGGCTTCAGTCAAGCCAGACCATCATGGTCTAAGTTCAAAGGAAAAAAAATAAAGAAGGTTGTTAAGATTTTCCTCTTAAATATTTTGCCTTTCCCCAAATCCTGGATCAGTTCCTTTATTGGCCTGGGGATTTGGAACCCAGTGCTCAGAAGGGGCTGCCAGGTGTGGGCTTCCTTCCTTCCTGTCCTGTGGGAATAGTAGCATGTTTGCTTGAAAGTGGGAAAGAGCACAAACCACGAATATCCGTACACTCTCTAAACCTTTCAGAATATTATCCTATTAAAGTCATCAATGCAGCTTGTTCAAAGGGTGAAATACCTCACCCATAATAACTTCTGGAAATGATCTTGAGATCCTAGATCCTTTTTATAATGCCAAAGACATTGAATTCCACCGGCTAGATCCCACAGAGATTTACATGTTAACACAATGTTTCAGACTTAGCTTTTATTTTACATCACGGCTAGCAGTCTTGGAAATAGAGTGACAGTTCCCTTTACATGACAGAGGCCCAGCCACCTCAGTCATTTGCATCAAGACCAAGGAGTCAAACACCTTTTGTGTGTCTAAAACAGGTGCCACTGATATTCTGGACTAGAAGTTAATGGTCTTCATTTGCATCATTCATTAAGCTGAATGCCACACTCCATCGCTAATGTGCAGTTCATTGACCTTTCTTATGGGGACCTTCACCCCACTTCCAGGACCAAAATGGAGGCCAGATATTATCAATGCACCTCTCCTAGATCTCTAGATGGCTTTGATATTCCACCTTCAAGGCCTTTCTTGATTTAGAGTCTTATTGAAGAGACTGACATGCACATCTGACAGCAAAAGAAAGGGTGGTTTTAATGCTACAGAGAAGAAAAGAAAGCATTTTAATTGGAAGTTAGAATTAAAACATTACAGCAGTCTGCAGCATTACCAGAAAGGCCAGCAGGCTCGTCCACTCCAATTTCCCCCCAAGAGCAAGCCTGATTTACAACATAGAACAATTATTGAAATTCATAAGAGCGACACCAATCATCAATAAAAGGTCAAATGAAGTTTAATATGATCTGTCAAAGGAGCTCTAAAAATATGTAATACATTAAAAGCATTTTATAAAAGAGTAATTTAAAACATGTTTTGTTCAAAGGAACAATGTCAGTTACCTGAAAAGCTGACGAAGCCCTTTTGCCAATCGTTGCAGAATGAACGAGGGAATGGTCTTCGTCAGCAGGCACAGAGCCTTGGCTTTGCTTTGCCCCAGTACTGCAGCTAAAAGCTGCTAGAAGCTCCTTGATAAATGACCATGGGTCCAGGGGCTTATTTCTAATGGTCACTACTATTATATTTCCTTATGTCATACCTCCAAATTTGCCCTTAACATGTAAAAGAAAGGCAAAATTATGAGAAAACTCACTCCACATGGAAAATTAAACCAAACCCTCAGTGTCCCAACTAGAAATATAGAGCTAATGTCTGCTGAATTCTTGAGGTTGTTACTCTACCCAGAGATGTTTGGATTATGGGAAATGTGCTGGATTTCTTTCCATAGAATCCTTGAGTTCTTTGGTCTAAAGGTGGTATATTAACTGGACATATCTAAATAAAAAGGACATGAAATATCATGTTATAATAAAAGTAATGTTTGTCAATCTGCAAACTGTGCCACATTCAAATATCCAATGTACAATTGAACCTGTGTGCCTGTGCCTTCCACATCCACAGAATCAAAGAATTATACCTGTACTGAGCATACAAAGATTGGTTTCATGTCATTGTATCCTAACAATCTCGTATAACAAATATTTACATACTGTTTACATTTATCATGTAGTTTAAGCCATTTAGATGTGGTATGGAGGAGGATGCACACAGGCTATATGCAAATCTGACACCATTATATAGAGCTCTGTCTTGAACTCTCTGTGGGGCACTCTGAACCCTGCATTGGGCACTGTGTACTCATAGAAGTCATTGTGAGCTCTAGGTGAGGGCAGTATGGGGTACCTGAAGATACACTATGAGTTAAACTGTATTAGAAAAAAAAACATTATAAGCTCATTACAAACCTCTACAAACTCTACACAAACCACAAACCACTGAGCTCCAGATACAGCTCTATGTGGGGCACCATGAACTCTGAATAGGGCAATATGTATTCAGTACAGGATGATATGAGATGTGCACAGGAGATTTAAATGTCACTATATTTCTCTGATTTATATGGAAGGAACTGTGACTAGCACACAGTGCCCTAGAAGCAGCACACAGAAACATTAGCTCAGTATGGGACAATGTGAGATCTATACGGGGCACTGTAACCTATACGCATGGATTCTATAAGAGCACTGGGACCCCCTCAAAATGTCCTATGAGATGAATATAAATGCAGTACGTGATCTTTGCAGGCCATCGTGGACTGTTTGAGAGGCCACTGTGAGATGTGCACAGGGCACTACAATTTGTACAGAGGGAGATAGGGTCTGTGTGCTGGGTCGCCATGAGCTTTGTGCGTGTGTGCTGGGATTCTCTACACAGGGCGCCATGTGCTCCAAACAAAGCACTGTCATGTCTATAGAAACAGAGCAAGCTCTGTAAGGGTGCTTAGAGCTTATTCAAGTTATCTATACAGAGCACGATGTGCTATTGAAAGGTCCAGTGTTAGCTATAAAATGGAAATATAAATTCTATACAGGTAGTGCCAGCTTATACAGAGCACCCAGAGAGCTGTACACGGCACCAGGACCTCTGCACAGGTGTACTGTGAACTATCTATAGGCACGTATCACTTCTGAATTGATGCTATGTCAGCTCGATGCACATATGAACCCACAACAGGCACTCTGGCCTCAGTGAAGGTGACTATTCAGGGCACTCTTCAGTGTTTCTTATGAGTGTGCTAGAAAATGTGGAAAGATGCCCTGTGAGGTGAATGAAGAACTCCATGAGTTCTATGTTGGGTTTGATACTCCATACAAGGCACTGTGGCCTCCACACAAGGTCACCATGAGCTCTACACACCTCGTAGTGAGCTCTGTGTCAGGCACTTTGTCCTTTATAGAGGCCATCATGAGTGCTATACCGATGTGCTATCGTCTATGTGCAGAAACACTAGACCTCATAGAGCACCGTCTGCTCTACTCAGAGGCATTATAAGCTCCATAAAGGTACAGTTTGAAGTCTATATAAGGGATTATGCACAGGGTGTACTGTGAGCTCTACATAGGTGAGCTATGAGGTCAGCACAGGTGCACTATGTCCATAGAGATGCCCTATGAGTTCCACACAGGTGTTCTGTGAGCTCCACACACAGGCACAGTGAGTACCATGCAGGTCCATAGAGATGAAATGTGAACTCCACATAGGTACACTATAAAGCACAATGTAGGTACACTCCAAGCTCTACACAGACACTGTGAGCTTTGTAAGTGTGCTGTGCCCTCCATAGAGATGAACTATGAGTTTCACACCAATCTACTGTGAGCTCCACTCAGGTGTACTGTGAGCTCAATATATCCATTTTGAACTCCATGAGGATGGAGTGTGAGCTCCATGAGGGTGCCATATGTGAATACAGGGCACTAGGAGCTCTGTGTAGGGCACTGAGCTACTATAAGCCCTATATTGGGCATTATGAGCTCTATACAGGGAGCTATATGAAGAGCACTATGACCTCTATATGGGCGCTATGATCTCTATATGGGCACATGATCTCTATACAGGCACTGTGAGGTCTTTACAGGGCACTAACAGCTTTCTACAGGGGATAATGAGCTCTATAAAGGACTATGAGTTCTGTACAAAGCATTATGAGCTCTATACCAGGCACTATGACTTGTATGCAGGGAACTTTGAGCTTCATACAGGCCATTGTTAGTTATATAAATGGCACTATGAGCCTTATATAGGACACCATATGTTCTGTCCAGGGAACTATGGGTTGTATAGAGGGTATTATGAGCTATACATGGGACATAATGAGTCCTGGACAGGGATCCATGAGTTCTATACAGGGCACCATGAACTCTGTACAGGTTACTATGAAGTCTATCCAAGTGCTCTGCCCAAGGCATTCTGAGCCCTGTATTGTGCATCATGAGTTCTTTCTATATTGAGTACTTTATATACTCATGAACTTTGTCCCCAGTACTATGTGCTGTATACCTGGCACTATTAATGCAATACAAGGGAGAAGAAGCTCACACAGGGCACTATGATTTCTCTACATGGCACTATAATCTCAATCTGGGTATTATGAGCACTATACATGTGACTATGACCTGTATACAGGGGACTGTGAGCTCTGTACAGGCTCTGTATGTGTTATATATGGGGCATTGTGAACTCAAGCAGGGCACAGAGGTCTATACTGGGTTATAGAACACCTGTATTCAGTATTATAAGCTCTACACAGGGAAATATGGCTCCTATATTGGACACTATGAACTCTATATGTGGATTTTGAGCTTTATACTTGACATAATAAGCCCCACACAGGTCATTGTGAGCTGTATCCAGGCCCTCCCCCAATGTCTATAAAGGAAATTATGAGTTTCCCAAGGGACAGTACGAGCTCTATACTGGACATTTTAAACTCTCTACAGAAATCTATGAGCCTTACATGGGGCACAATTAAGTCTATAGTGGATACTATGAGGTCTATACTGAACTCAATTTAGGTCACTATGTACTATATACTATGCATCATGATCACCTTACAGGGCATTATGGGCTCTATCCAGTGATGCCTGTGCAACGGGACATGATGAAGTCTATATAGGGCAGTTTGAGTTGTATACAGTTCACTTTGAGCTATGAACAGAGCTCTTTCAGTTCTCTACAAAGCACTATGTGCTATACACAGGTGATTATGATTTATATACCAGGCAGTGTTAGTTAATTCTGAGCACTATGAGGTCTCTAGGGGGCATTATTATGCCTATTCGGGATCTTGTGAACTCTTTACAGAGCCCCATAAGCTCTATACGATTGACTATTTTCACTTGAGTCATGTTGAGTTACATACAGGACAGTGTGCACTATAAAGCCCAACATAGGTACACTCCAAGCTCCACACAGACACTATTAGCTCTTTCCACTGTACTTTGATGTATTTACAGTGCAGCAGTATGGTCTCTTTTTGGGGCCATTATGTGCGCTATACAGGACCCCATAAGCTCTATATAGGGCCCTCTGAGTTCTGCATAGTGTGCCACAGGCTGTACATCATACGCTCTGAATTCTCAGTATATGTCTCACGTATGCTTGAACTATGATCATTAAATAGCCTCACACCCATGCATGTATCAGCAACACTAGTTTGCCTAGGTGGCTTACTTTTTTAAAAAGAGAAAATAATAGTGAGAGCTGAATGTGATGTGTTGGAAAATCTGGAGGGATTATGGGATGTTAGTGTGGGGACACATGATTGAAATCATTGAATACATGCATTGTATTCTCTAAGAATAAATAAAATATGCAGAAACCATTTTTAGTTTTCAGGAGTAATAAAACCAGTCCCATCCATCCATCCATTTACTGTTGATCCATTTTCTCCCTCCTCTTTCTCCCTCCCTTCTTCTCTCTCTCTCTCTCTCTCTCTCTCTCTCTCTCTCTCTCTCTCTGTGCGCACGTGTGCGTGTACATGTACATGTTGTGGTTTATTAAACTAGTTTCTTCAAGTCAAATGGGCTCCTCCTAGACACGATTCCTCCATTTTAACCCCATCTGTAGTCTGAGTGTACAGATGCCTGCTTGCTGCCCACCTTTAAGTAATGTGCTCTAGGATGCCCACAAGCCACATCAGCTGACAACTAGTCAGCTGCTGTGTGGGAATGATGGAAAGATATGACGAGGAACCTGCTACAGTGCTGCTACGTTACAATAAAGAGAATCATGACTCCCAAATACAATATAGTCACAGAAGGTCATACACTCCATTTTTACAATGCTCGTTCTCAGTGACCGAAACAAAGGAAAAGAGCCACGGACGTAGATTGCAATAAAATCTGACTCTGGCTGTTGAGAGCTTAGTCAGCAGGTAAAACCACGGCACGGCCAAAAGCACTTGTTGCCGTTTTCTGTAGCCAGTGGGAGGCGTTCTTTCCGGTCCATCTGTGCTGTTTTTACAGCAGTCCTGCATACTTGCTCAGTGAGAGAATGCCTCCTGTTGCTGCAAACAGCCCTCATAAATGTCGGAGCCAAGTACGTCTAAACATTACAGCATATTAAACACCTTTAAGCATGATCCACAGCCTTGTAATTGGTACCGAAATAACACAACCTGGGTTTTAAATGGGAATTTGACTCTGTGTTTGCTGCCGTCAATCTGCTCAGCTGGACTCTGCCTGGGAAAGTAGGGCATGAGGAGAGGATGGCTGCAACTGAACCATGGGGCTCAGCTCTTGGAGCTCAAAGGTCATCTGAGATAAGGCTACCTTCAAACAGTGGGACAACTGAGGCCTGGGAAAGCTTGTTGACACACTCAACATGTCCACAGTTTTCATTTGATGCTTCTCCCTTTTTAACACAATACTTTTCTAAGCATGGAGACGTTTCCTAATGTAAATAATGGTGTGAGTGATGAGGTTCAGATTAAAGCGTACCTCTGTTGCCAAGGGAACAAGACCCAAAGGGGTGGTTTTGTTTGTTTGTTTGTGTCTTAGTCAGGGTTTCTATTCCTGCACAAACATCATGACCATGAAGCAAGTTGGGGAGGAAAGGGTTTATTCAGCTTACTTCCACACTGATGTTGACCACCAGAGGAAGTCAGGACTGGAACTCAAGTAGGTCAGGAAGCAGGAGCTGATGCAGAAGCCGTGGAGGGATGTTCCTTACTGGCTTGCCTCTCCTGGCTTGCTCAACCTGCTCTCTTATAGAACCCAAGATCTCCAGCCCAGGGATGGCACCACCCACAAGGGCAATTGAGAAAATGCCCAACAGCTAGATCTCATGGAGGCACTTCCCCAACTGAAACTCCCTTCTCTGTGATAACTCCAGCCTGTGTCAAGTTGACACACAAAACCAGCCAGTACAATTGACCCCTTCTCAACTTGACACACAAACACATCACTATTAAGCCTCAACCCTTATGTTCTTATTCATCCCCAAGATCTAAAGTCCCACAGTCTTTACATATTAAAAGTTCAATCAATTTAAAATGTCCATTATCTTTTAAAATTCAGTCTCTTAACTGTGGACTCCACTAAAATACCTTCCTTCAAGACAGAAAAATATCAGGGCACAGTCACAATCAAAAGCAAATCCAATGTCTGGGATCCAACTCATGATCTTCTGGGCTCCTCTAAGGGCTTAACCGGTCACTTCTCCAGCTTTGCCCTTTGCAGCATACAGCTTGTCTTCTGGGCTCCAGACGCCTGTACTCCACTACTGCTGCTGTCCTTGGTGGTCATTGTCTGG
The DNA here is from genome assembly GCF_008632895.1 of Mastomys coucha. NCBI lineage: Eukaryota > Metazoa > Chordata > Mammalia > Rodentia > Muridae > Mastomys > Mastomys coucha. The sequence goes on from NW_022196911.1 coordinate 59,581,112, forward strand.
TACTGGCATGCTCAAAACACTGCTGTAACTAGGCTTTACCAATAGCCTCTCATAGACTGTCTTCACGATGCCAAGCCTCAACTCCTTTGCATGACACCTTCAGTCCTGGGCCATCAATTGCAAACTGAGGCTGCACCTTCACTTATGGCCTTCTATGGCCTCTCACTGTGCCGAACCTTAGCTGCTCTTCATGACCCCTTCATGCTGTCAAAACCAGTACCACCTGGGTAACTTTTACACGTTACCAAGTCCTGCTGCAGCACAAGGTACAACCTTGGCTATCTCCGGAGCACAGTCTCTTTGTGCTCTCAGAAAACACTTCCCAGAAGATGTCACCTCAATGATGCTGGTCTCTTCTTAATCACCACTAATTTCTTAGCTCCAGCTAACCAGCATCAATAGTCCCAGTAATGCAAAGTTTTCACTTTAGTAGTTCTGGTATCTTGTTAATCACAGCTGATACTTCAGCCCCAGCAAACCAGAACCACAGAATCTTCACAATCAAAACAATATGGCCCTGATAAGAGTCTTTAATCTTCCCTCTGAAATTTCACAAGCCAGGCCTCCATCCTCTGCACTGTTCTCAACATGATCTTCCAAGCTCCTACAAAATATCCCACAGAGTTCTTAACAACCAGTGGCTCTTCTAGCTCGAAGTTCCAAAGTCCTTCCACAATCCTCCCCAAAACATGGTCAGGTTGTCACAGGAATACCCCACTATGCTGGTACCAATTTGTCTTAGTCAGAGTTTCTATTCCTGCACAAACATCATGACCATGAAGCAAGTTGGGGAGGAAATGGTTTATTCAGCTTACTTCCATATTGTTGTTGACCACCAGAGGAAGTCAGGACTGGAACTCAAGCAGGTCAGGAAGCAGGAGATGATGCAGAAGCCATGGGGGGATGTTACTTACTGGCTTGCCTCTCCTGGCTTGCTCAGCCTACTCTCTTATAGAACCCAAGACCTCCAGCCCAGGGATGGCACCACCCACAAGGGGCAATTGAGAAAATGCCCCACAGCTAGATCTCATGGAGGTACTTCCCCAACTGAAACTCCCTTCTCTGTGATAACTCCAGCCTGTGTCAAGTTGACACACTAAACCAGCCAGTACAGTTTGCTTGCTTGTTTCTGAGGAACATTGCTTTAACCTTTTTCTTTTCAAATAACTCTTTCCAAACCCACCCCATCGATGCTCACAAATGTCCATGAGTGGAACACTCTTGGCATTACCTCTATAAGCTGTGGTTGAAGTTAAACACATAATTCAGAAGAATGGCCCAGCAGCCTAAACATCACAGACTTATGAAGACAGAGTACCAAGCACTCTGGCCTTGGTATAGACTGATCAGGGACCTGGAAAAGGCATGATTCTCTCACCCACACTAGTTATCACACTGTACCCACTTCCTTGTTTGAACCAACCTTGGTAGAGAGAGCTGTGAACACTAGATGAAGTAGTATTTGAGACAGACGTTGATGATGTCCGACATGGTCAGACAGTCATAGAAGAAAAGATTATCCTGTGTCTAGCTAGCTTCAATCAGCTGCTGCTTCCTGGCATCTGAATTCATCACCACGTATACATGAGTCCTTTGGTTTGGAACTCCTAGGGATAGATGGAAGCCAGAACAGACAATCACTAGTACTAGCAAGTAGGGTACTGTTATGATTTGTTACTAGTGTTTTGAAAATTAGAAAGCTTAAGGTTGTGTTTTGTTCCATCAGCCTTACAATTGAAAATTGTTCCACTACTTAATTTTCTGGCCAGTTGAAACTTACCAAGATCATCACTGCATGAGATCTGTATAAGACAAAAGTGAACATGTGCTCTTCAACAACTTTTTTATTAAGTAAGGGGAAAGAGGCTAAGTGTTCATCATGAAAGAGCTAAGAGCATTGCATATATTGTCCCATTTAATCTTCAAACACAAAAGGCAGACTGTTGCTTTGAAAATATCATCTGACTCTATCCCTGCCTGTTTTGATGACATTTAATTAATGAATTTTAATTTTGTAATATAGGTGGGTATCTCTGTATGGGTGCATGTTTGTGCAATGCCTGAGGAGACCAGAGAGGATGTTGGATCCCCTGGAGTTGGAGTCAGAGGCAGTTGTAAGCTTTCTGAAATGGATGCTGGCAACTGAACTGAGTTGCTCTGCAAGAGCAGTGCATGCTTTTAGCATCTGACTTCTGAATAAAATAACTTTTACATCCTTTGTAGCGAGAACTATGTTTTGAGTTGACAGTGTGAGTATGAGAAAGAATTATAGAAGAGAATGGATAGATTGGATGCCAAGCCATCTCTTTATATGCCCTCACCTCTTTGTGAATTTAAAGAGATTAGATATTTATAGTAGCATTAAAGTTAGAGTAAAAATACAGGAGATAGATATTGTTATGAAAAGTCATGAGATAGAAGAGTGATTGTGTTCAGATTTGTGTATAATCTGTAATTATTTAACATTATTGGTCTCTTTATTGAAGAATTCTATCACTGCATATGGTTACCATAGAAGTCATTGAATCAGAGGCACAGAGAGCAATGAGTGTGCTGGAGGAAGAAGAAAAGCTAAGCCGATGAGCTTAGAGGACTCTCCTGTTGCCTGCCTTCCCACAGCTCACTTTCCCACAGTCTAGCACCCCGTTTTGTGGCTGTGGTGACTGATTTCATTAACCTCCTGGCTAATTTTTCGTTGCCTACAGGAGAAGACTGATCATCCAGCTCTAAGGATTACAGTCAAGGTCTTCCTGATTCAGAAAATTAATAAAGTACCTTTGGGGTTTTATGTGTTAGCCTTCTAATTTATTATTAAGCATAGATTCCCTGACATGATCAAGCTTTCAAATCTACCATGGAGAAGACTCAATCCTGGGTGGTGATGTATTTATGGGTAGTTAGCACCAGGTCTTGTTGCAGTTGAGTGTCACCAGCTCAGCTTGAAATCTATTTTAGAAGTCAACTACCTTCCGGGAGTTGAATCTTGCCCAAGATGGGAACACGTACCAGAGACACAGTAGAAAACCCAGAGACAGCAGGGACTGGAAAGAAGGTAAACCATGAAAGAGGCAAAGAACATCAAGGGAGTTTACATGGCTCATTCCCCCGAGGGTACTGCCAGCTTCTAAAGTGCACATGCAAAAACAGAATGCAAGGAGGAAGTTGCTGTCTTTCCAAACTGCAAAATAACATGTAAAATAAAATAACAACAAAAGAGTTCAAGGCTTCCATAGTCTCTTAAAATTAACAGAGTGAGTCAGACAAAGGACAATAATGTATAGTAAGAAGACTTAAAATTTGCATAAGACATCTCTAAGAACCCCAAAACTTCCAATATTCCATGTGTTCTGGACAGGTTCAAGCAGTCTGGAAGAAAGGCACAATTAGAAGCCAAAATAACTTCATAGGGATTTTATCAGTTGCCTGATGCCATAGAATTAGAAAACCTGTAAAATAAAGGAAATTAGTAAAGAACGTATCTCAGACAAACAAAAACAAAAGATGCATTTGTGTGGAAAATCCTGCAGGCTAGTTGACCAGAACTCTGTACATGTGGAGAGATGAGTGTTGCAGATTTGGACCTAAATTTAACTTATGCTGTCTTTACTCCCCCTTGAGATCCATTTACTACCAACATCTGTATCTGACCAACATCCTGTGATGATCAGGAAAGATATTTGAACTCTATTGTTAAACTTAGCACATCCCTAGCTTCCACAAGTGTAAAGCTAAGAACATTACAGCATCAGAAACTATAGACTTTCCCATTCACTATAGCCCTGCTATCCAACACCCACACTAATGTATTTGGTAAATCCCTTGATTTATGACTTCCCTACATTTGTGACTATAAAAGTTCATGTAGCCTTTCCCGCAGGGGAACATGTAATTTAGAGCAAACAGAATCTGTGTTTTGAGGCCAGAGTCACTCACATTTGGCTCTGAATACAGTAATTTTTGCTCTCTTTGGAGTAAGGACTAGGTTTTAAACGGATGGTATGAACATGCAAAAGGAATTATTTTAGAAAGGACAGAATGGATGAGCAGACATAATTTCAGTGGAGGAATGAAAGTTGAAACAGGAATTAAATTGGAATCCCCTGGAGCTAAAAAAAGAATGTGTGGGGTCTTCTGACTTCAATTTTGACATCTAGAACTTAGAAATCATTATCTCTCTCTCTCTCTGTCTGTCTCTCTCTCTCTCTCTCTCTCTCTCTCTCTCTCTCTGTGTGTGTGTGTGTGTGTGTGTGTGTGTGTGTGTGCATGTGTGTGTGTATGTAGGTGTGTGCATATGTGTGGTACACTTGGGTGTTGTAGTGATATTCCTGGCTGTCAACTTGACTATACCTGGAATGAACTACAATCCAGAATTGGAAAGCTCACCTGTGGTCCTAATCTGGAGGCTGAGAGATACAAGTTTCTGACCTGGATCTTGGCATGGAGATCTTGAGGCATAGTGGCTATGAATTCCAGAAGATTAAGACAGGGAGATCTCTGAGTTCAAGGTCATCTGGAATTAAAGGTGTGGTGGCGCACCTTTAATCCGGGCCACACCTTTTGCTGAAGACTTACATAAAGACATTGGAGAGTGAAGATTTACTCTCTCCTTCACCTATTTACCTTATGGGACTGAGCAACTGCTAGATCCTTGGACTTCCATTTACAGCTGCTGCTGACCATTGTTGGGAGTTGGACTACATACAGACTATAAGTCATCAATAAATTCCTTTACTATATAGAGACTACCCATAAATTCTGTGGCTCTACAGAGCCCTGACTAATACAAGTGTGAACATTTTTAGGAGCCAGGGTTGACATTAAGTGTCTTTTCTGAATTGCTTTCCACATTTAATTTTTGGGACACTTCAATTCAGCTAGACTGGCTGGCCCTTGTTCTCTGAGGATCTGCCTGTCCCTACCTCACTCTTCCTGGGTTCATTTAAGAAGCCTGAGTGCCCTGGCTTTAGGTTCTTATGCTTGCATAGCACTTGCTTTACAGACTGAAACATCTTTCCAGCCCACCATATCTGTTCTTAAGACAAGAAATGTTACTAGAATTGTTAGGGTCAGAGAGTGGCCTTTGGCAACCCTAACAAGCAAGACCCAGCTACCAGTCCTCAATAGGCTAATTAAAGAGATCAAAGGACATTTGGCTGATACTCCTATTGGGGTAAGGCAGGTCAGAGGAAGTAGGCTGGTTCAGGATAGGAAGTTGACACCAGTTACTCCTCAGAATAAACTTTGTTAAGAGAAAGCCTAGTGACTATGGGAAGCCATGCTCAGATCTTGAGGTGGGAGAACAATAGGAGAGGGGTTGGGGAGGGAGACAGAAAGCATCATACCAGAGGGAGGATGAGGGGGCCTTGCTGGAGAGAGCTTTCCCTTCAAAATCCTGGGAGGAAGGAGCAATTTAGGAAACAATGGCTATGGATAGCAGGGTAGGAGTCCCAAAGGAGAGAGCCTTCAAATTGCAGGGAAAGTGGAGGTTTCTGATATTTTCAGGTTGTCAGAGGGTGACTGGAAGTTCTACACCATGTGACTGGTTTGGTTTAGTCTACATGCCAAGAGGCACAGGAGAAGGGCAAACAGGTCCTGAGCAGGTAATCATATAGTTTCACATGGGGAGAGCCTAGCTTGCTTCATGCTCTCTGGGATTTGTGTGCTCTAACTTTCATAGTAAAGGCTATTAGTCTTCTATAAGGATAGACTGCAGGGAGCACAGGGCTTGATCTCTTTCAGGCTGCACCATCACATCTGCTCTCTTAGAGAAGATGCGTCTTTAAGTGGCCAGTCTCTGGTCTAACATTGCTACACTGGAAGAGAAAGAGAAAGGTCCAGTGGATGCTCCCTGCCCCCATGGCTAAGTCAATATTCAGAGTTCTGAGATGAGATTTAGGTTTAAACAGGGGGCAAGAGATATGCATAAAAGACAACCATGGTCAACAGGGGTCTAGCCTATCACTGCCCATCATCACTGTGGCTCCAGACTCTCCTGGTGTTGGTCTGATAAGACATTGGCTTATATAATCTCTTCCAAGGGACAAGCTCCTCCTCTGGCTCCATCAGCCTTCAGGCCTCTCCTAAAACAGCACAAGATTCCTAGGGAAATTCAATTTCTTGGGAGACATTGTCTCAATAGTCAGAAAGATGACAAAAGGGGAGCAAGTCATTCTGGAATCATTGGGCCTTGGGGCTGTAGAGATGGCTCAGTGACTAACAGCACATACTGTTCCTGGATCTATGTTTGTTTCTTGGTACCCATAGGCAGGTCATAAACAACTGTAACTCCAGCTGTAAAGGATCTGATGCTCTTTTCTGGACACCTCCCCCAACATGCATGCACATACATATACACACACATGAACATACCTATACATGTTTTGTATACACATACACACAATTTAAAAGAAAAAGAGTATCATCAATCCTGCAGGAATGGTTACAGTCAAGCAAACTATAATCAACAATAATTCTTTGGGGCTCAGAAAGTCACACTCCAAAGATGGCAAATTGTCTGTGGAACCGTTCTAACTAAAAGAAGCTGCAAGGCACTAGGAGCCACCTCTCGAACCTTAAGATCAAGGACTCTCTAATTCTTTCTTCTGCTCAGGATGGAGCCTCTCTCTCTCTCTCTCTCTCTCTTTGTCTCTCTCTCCTCTCTCTCTCATTTCTCTCTCGCTTTCTTCCCTATGTTACCCAAGGAAGTTCTCCAAAAAGGCAAATATCTTAAGACTCCTTCCCTGGAATCTCATTAACGAGGGACAGTTGATCTGCAGACTACATTAACCAGGTCCACCACACCTATATGGCCAAAGTTGCATTTCTTCTTCCAAAAGTTGTAAGCTGAGGGAGTTTATCCACATAACAAAACAACTTTTGCTACAGTGGGACTTATCAGTTTGCCTTCTCAGGGCCTGTCTTCAATCCCAGTAGAATGTTTTCTAGGTTCTTGTCTGATATTCGGACAAATTCATCTCTCTGAAAAATCATTTTCAAGTCTTCTAAAATGACCTACATCTACCACTTCCTCTTCCATACTAAAGAGGGCTGTTTAAGCCTCAGCCATCTGGCCCTATTCTGAGATTTATACTTTTGTGTGTTTCCTTTGCCTGTGTGTATACTAATAAATTTATATGACCTCTTTCTTTTTATTCTGTTTATTTTCAATTTACTTCAGAAGATTCTATTATTGATTCTTCAAAGGATGGGGAGAAAGTTCCTTCTGTCCATACAGATGAATCAGAAAATTGAGGTTGCAGAACAAAGTTCCCTCAGAACACCTTCAGAGACACTCAGTTGAAGATGGCATATCTGGAGCAGAAACTGCCAGGGCCCAGCTGGAAGCTCAGTGAGGCTTATTATGAGAGGGAGAAACCCCTACAGAGCAGGTTTGGTGGAGGCCCCTGCTGTGTTCATAGGCTTTATCTCAGAGTTCCACTAGGTTCTCCCAGGGGCCATCTGAGAAAACGTTTTCATGGCTTGGGCAGGAGGAAAGACTCACCTTGTGAGGTGATGCAAGAAAAGTAGTCAATACCTTTTCAGTGTGTGTGCATGTGTGAATACTTCAATTTAATAAATAGGGAGCATTCCAGGGATAAGCAGGGAAGCTGCTGCCACTACAGCAGATGCAGCCTCCTCCCACAGGCTCAATTAAACATGGGGATGCTTCTGATTATAGAACACCCCAATTCTTTTACATGTAACCACCATGTTAGTGGGGCTTCTGACAGTAGTAGCCTTGGAGGCCAGGTACAAGTCTTGGAAGACAGAAATACTCAAGAAAGCCCATAGTCAAGAAGAAGGGCAGATAGAATTGGAAAGTTCTTCCACTAAAGCCACAACAAATGCAAAGAACACACCCCAGCTGAGTCACAATTAGACCCAACAATCAGGGTATGAAGACTTCAGTACCAAAAGGGATGGAAGAAGTGGTATGGCCAGAAGAGAATGCAGGCTCATTAAAATCAGATGCAGTGAGTCTGCCTATGAGATTAGAGGAAATGTTTGCATTCCACAACCATCACAAGGGGTCAAGATCTAAAGTACATAAAGAACTTAAATAACCAGGAGCATAAAGTTATTTGTTCTATGTCAACTTGACACAACCTAGAATCACTTTGGAAGAGAGTCTTCATGAGGAGTTATCTAGACCAGGTTGGCCCATGGCCTGTGTGTTTATGATTATCTTGATGTTAGTTGAAGTGAGAAGATCATCCTGAATGTAGGTAGCACAATTTCATGGACTGGGACTTATATTGTGTGAATCTGGCTGGGAAAACACTCTAGCAAGCAAGAGAGGCACCATTTATTTTCTATAGCCTTGATTGTGTATATGGTACTGTACATTCCTACCTAGACCTCTGTGTAAGAACGAACCTGGCACTGTAAACCAAACAAACATGATATTTTGAAATGTGTTTACATTGTGGAAAGTCTAATTGACTAATTGATGTAATTAACATATTTCCCCTATTGTGTGCAACGAATACATCGAAAGCTTCTACTTCAGCTATTTCCAGGTATAAAGTGCATTATTAACTATACTTACCATGTTATACAACAAATCAGTTATTCTTCCTAATGGGAATTTTATAGCTATTAATAAACACATTGTCAAACCCTGTCCTCATCAAATCCTGGTACCTAGCATTTCATTCCATGCCTCCATGAGTTTGGCTGTTTTAAGTTCCAACACGTGAGACCAACCGTATGAGAAATATTAAAATGATTTTGTTCTGTTTTCTTCAAGATATGTGTTCTCTACCCAGTGTTTAAATTCTGACATTCTTTTGATAGAATTTGATTTTTCCTTTAAATTCACTCTAAGAAAGATGAAGACAAATTCACGTACAGATGTTATTATCTTAAAATATAATTAACCAAGAACCAGAGAAGAAAGCAGAAATAGAAACACCAAAGAACAAGAAAGAGAAACAAAGATTGTCCCTAAAGTGAAATAAAGTGAATCCTGAAGAAAGCAACCTTTCCATTGTAGCATAAACATCCCAACGTTCTCTGCCTACCATAGACTCAGCAGATCACAGAGCACTCACTCTATCTGACTCCTACCTTGTCTTGGTTCTCCGAGCTTCCATTACTGAAGACTATAATAATGATTGCTACTCGAAAACTTACTCTAAGTATAATTTACATATTCCCCCTTTCAGTTCTGGTCTCTGCAACTGAATAGAAGAAAAGATAAAATAAGCAAAAACCAGTCTGAATGTTATATTGTTCACATCCTCTTGGTATGATTGGATGACAGGTAAAGGAGACAGACATTTGTGCATATGTGTGTGTGTGTGTGTGTGTGTGAGAGAGAGAGAGAGAGAGAGAG
>NW_022196911.1:59590458-59594221 GCF_008632895.1 Mastomys coucha
GAGAGAGAGAGAGAGAGAGAGAGAAAGAGTGTGTATGTGTGTATGGGAGTGTGTGTGTATGTGTGTATATATTTGTGTGTGTGTAAGTGTGTGTATGTGTGTGTATATGTGTGTATGTGTGTATGTATTTGTGTGTGTGTGTATGTGTGTATGTATTTGTGTGTGTACATGTGTGTGAGCATGTGTGCGTATGTGTGTGTGAGAGTGTGTGTGTGTATGTATGTGTGTATGTATTTGTGTGTGTGTGTGTGTGTATGTATGTATTTGTGTGTGTGCATGTGTGTGAGAGTGTATGTGTATGTGTGTGTGAGAGTGTGTATGTATGTGTGTGTGTGAATGTGTGTGTGAGAATGCATGTGTATGTGTGTGTGAGAGTGTGTATGTATGTGTGTGTGTGAATGTGTGTGTGAGAATGCATGTGTATGTGTGTGAATGTGTGTGTGTGTGTGTGAGAAAGAGAGAGAGAGAGAGGGAGAGAGAGAGAGAGAGAGAGAGAGAGAGAGAGAGAGAGAGAGAGAGAAATGAGTGATACTCCCTCCATTTTAGACAAATGTAGATTACATTTTATTTAAGAAAAAGATGTTTCTCATTTTCCCATTAAGATTATATATGTTATGAAAAGGTTGTTATTTATTGGGAAATGTGTAACTGTTTGGCCTTAGAATAAAGATGGGAGAAGGAGAAGGCTCATCTGGTCATAGCTAAGGCTGAAAAGAATCTGAGTGCAATTAGATTTGAGGGCTTCAACCCTCCCATGACCTTGTCTGAAGTACTTTAAGGATGCCCAACCTGTGATGTCATTCTCAATGTGTAGTTGAGAGTTTTGGGAAATGGTAACTGTAGGTGACTTTGGAGGAGGCAGATGCCAGAAGCTGAGCTGAGTCAACCCTTGTGCACCACAGGTGTGGCTTTTAGAAAGACAAGTTGGAATTTGCAATAAGAAGTAAGAGAGTGCTTGGTGCTTCTCCTCGTAGAAATGGGTGGGTGCTAGTGACTAAACAGGGTGTAGATGAGGCTGCCTCCTGAAGGACTGGTATCACACATCCAGCTGTTCATCTGTCTATTTTCTATGCATTTGTTGTCATCTCTGAGGGCACTGAGAATGGTCTTTTTTTTTTCTTTTTTTCCTGTTTTGCTTTCCATCTTATGTTCTTGTTTCATCTGTTAAATGGACACAGTTAATTCCAATCTTTAGTTGATCTCTTACAGATGAGTATCTTTGAAAGATTTAGGAAGTAAGGAGCATATTAATCCCTTCCCATCACTGGGACAAAACACCCCAGAGGCAACTGTACACAGAGGCTAGCTATTTCAGAGGCTTTGGGCTGTGGTGGTTTGAACTTGTCACTACCAACCCTTGATGAGACAGGGAGTGTATTGTAGAACAGACGATTCTTGGAATAAAGCCAGAAACAAAGAGGGGAGGGCTCTTACAGTCCTCTTAAAGCCATTCTCCCATTGACTTAACTTCCTTTCATGCAATCTCACCTCCTAGAGCATCCAAAAGTCCCAATAACCCTGTAGGACTTTATCACCTGAGCCTTTGAGAGGAGTGCTGGCTGATTTTATGTCAACTTGGCATAAGATAAAGTCGTGTGAGAAAAATGCCTTCATATGATTGGGTTGTAGGCAAGCCTGTGGGGCACTATCTCAGTGAATGATTGGTTTGGGAGGGCTCAGTGCTACCCCTGGACTGGTGATTATAGATAATATAAGAAAGAGGGCTTGAGCAAGCCATTGAGAGAAAGCTGGTAAACAGCACTCTTCTATGGCCTTGGCATCAGCTCCTGCCTTCAGGTTTCTGCCCTATTTGAGTTCCTATCTTGGCTTTCCTCAATGGACTGTTGTCTTAGTGTGGGTTTTTACTGCTGTGAAGAGATACCATGACCAAGGCAACACTTATAAAGGCAAACATTTAATTAGGGCTGGCTTATAGGTTCAGAGGTTTAGTCCATTATCATTATGGCAGCATCCAGGCAGACATGGTGCTGGAAGAACTAAGCATTCTACATCTTGATTTGAAAGCATCCAGGAAGAGACTGGATTCCACACTGGGCAGAGCTTGAGCATAGGAGACCTCAAATCCCACGGCCACAGTGACATACTTCCTTCAGCAAGGCCACACATACTCCAAAAAGGCCGTACCTCTTAATAGTACCACTCCCTATGGGCCAAGCATTCAAACACATGAACCTATGGAAGCCAAACCTATACAAACTGCTACAACTGTGATTCAGGGTATGTAAGCCAAATAAACCCTTTCTTCCTAAGTTGCACTTTGTCGTGGTATTTCAGCACAGCAATAGTAACTCTAACTGATACCAGGGACCTTTAAGATCCAAACCATAACAAAGAGAAAGACAAGTGTCCCTCTCCACCTCTCCACTTTCAGATCCCTCCCTGGTAGAGGCAGCATGACCTTTAGTGTGGTTGCAGTGCAGGAGTTTTTGGCGGTGACTGATGACATAGGGGGACCCAAGACAAAACCAAAAGAAAAGGAGAAAAAGGGTACCCCATGGAGGTGCAGCTGCCAGGAGATCAATGAATACTTTAGTACTAACTCCCCCTCTGCAAAGAACAGAGAAAGGAAAGATGAAGCTAGTATTTGGGTTGCATATGGATTATGTCAGATAATATATATTCTGTACATAGTGAGTGTTGGATATATGGTAGCCATTAAAATAATACTAATAAATCTAAACGAATCCCACCTGGAACTATTTATTTGTAGAGGAATCTGGAGAGAGAGAGAGGTAGGGCAGGCCAGGAGGGCCTGTGGGAATGAAATAGTATTATTTAAAACATCAACAAATACTAAAACCATGGAAGCCTTGAATGACAGAGCTGAGAAAGCTGTTATTTCAGTTTAACACTCTCATTTTACAAATATATAGACTGAGCACACAAGGGGTGAGGTGCCTGGCCCCCAATGTAGCATCTGCAGTGCTAGGGCTGCACAAATTAACTTCTGTGGCAAAATTTCCCTGTTTTCTGAGAACTTCTCCTTATCTGATATTTGTAAATACATTCAGGATAAATTCTAAACAATGTTTGTCACAAACTTATTTTAGTGGAAAAATTGTAGATACCTCCACCTCCACGCTGACCACCACTATGTGAGAAACTATTGGACAGGAAAGAGAACCTTAGAGGCTCATTGGCCAGTGACATCTCTTAAAGGAATGACAGTTTCCACAGAAAATACAATATAAGAGAGGCTAAAAGCTTTCCACTGCTCAGAAAGCCTGAGTTTCTATGGTTCACATTTATACACAGTGACAACCTTGTTCAGATGGTAAAAAGGGTTTCTAAATCTTATTCACCATTGCAAAGTTGGTCTCTTTAGGAGCCGGGTCAGGAAAGGGCAGCCGGGTCAGGAAAGGGCAACAGAGATGGGGAAAAAGATGCAGCAAGCAGGCCATGGAGTTCACTCCATGTCGAGGCAGGCCTTGGGGATGTCCACTGGAGATCTTTCCGTGATGATGGTCTTGTCTCAGGATTCCATGTGCTTTACGAACTGGGAAGTGCCGTCCAGTGAGGAAGTGATTGTCTCTCAGTGCAAAACCAGTATTAGCGTCGTCTAAGATACTTCCTTGTAGCCAGTCTTTGCTACATTGTGGGTTCTTCTCTTCTCCATCCTTTATCCCCCACCCCTAATTTCATCCCCTAACACTAGATAGGAGAGAAACAAGGAGAGAGGAGAGAGGAATTAGGAAAAACCTTGAATCTAAATTCTTTCCTTTTTTTTTTTTTCCCCCCGAGA